>NC_043001.1:108841470-108866470 GCF_006345805.1 Octopus sinensis | reverse complement strand
CATTGAGAAATGCGCAAAGCAAATACTGCCACAATTTTTAATCTTCCCATTTTACCAATGTGCTTTCGGATCATCAACACAAATGAGACTGAACAAGGAAACATTCTTCATTGAAAAGTACAAACCCAGACTCAACCATCCGAACATACTGACACAGAGAAATTAACAAGGAAAAGGGAAAAAAAAATTTTAAGCGATTATCTCCCTTACACCGGAAGAAATCACTCACTACCTCCCCTTATTTAGAAATCTCCTGTTAATAAACACAACGATAACTCCATGCAATATAAACATAACGTCACAAGAAATTTGAAAAGCTACACGCGAAACCGGTAATTTCTTTTAAAATTTTAAAATTATGTCATTTTAAGGAAAGGAAAAAAATTTTTCCAATATTCTCCAGACATTTTGACACAAATATATATATTTTTTAACATTTAAGCCTTCTGTCGTTTTTTCACACTTTACTATTTTCTTATATATTCACCCACGTGCTTTACCAAACAAACTTTCTTATCTATATATATATATATATATATATATATATACGACGGGCTTCTTTCAGTTTCCGTCTACCAAATCCACTCACAAAGCCCGAGGCTATAGTAGAATAGCCTGGAACCATGTGGCTGGGAAGCAAGCTTCTTACCACACAGCCACTCCTGCTCCTATATATTGCATGTATGTTTTCTCAAAGTTTACATAAACAAGATACACTCACGCAACTACGAGCGTAGCTTTATAAATGTGTGTATGAGTTTGTGTGCATGTGGAAATGTTGTGTGTATGTGTTGATGGTAGTGGACACATTTATAGGCCTGCGTGTATCAGTTTCCAACCTTCCAATAAAATTAGAGTCACGAATATGCATACGTGTATATATATTCGAATACGTATACGCATATGTAAACATGTATGACTGTGCGTTTGTGCGTATACATATATGTATATATATATATATATATATATATATATAGGGAAAGAGGGAGAGAGAGAGGGACATATATAGAGTCTCATATATACAACTACATACAAATGTATAACTACAAAAACGTATACAAAAAATACATAATTGAATATATATAGAAATACCTATACATGTATATATCTACACACACACTCACAGGTACATATATTGGATTGGCAACTAAATTCCCGCCGTTTTTTTTATTTAAATTGTTTTTAATGTATAATAAAAAATAACGACTAATTAATCAATAATGTATTCACACTTGTTGTTTACAACTTCTTCCCAAATTTCAACAAGACTTTCAATACCTCGTTGGTAGAAATCACCCGATTACGACTCGAAAAATTTATCCAACCAAGCTCTCAATTCTGCATCAGTATTGAACGAAACTCCGCGCATAGCATTTGAAAGAGATGGAAAGAGGTGGAAATCTGTTGGTACCAAATCAGGAGAGTACGGCGGTTGTGGAAGCACTTCCCAGCCATGCGTTTGAATGGCTTTCTTGGTCATATTGGCGATATGAGGGCGGGCGTTGTCATGAAGCAGAAGAACCCCATGCTAACGATTAGGTCTTTTCTCTTGAATAGCCGTGTTGAGTCGTTCCATCTGTTGAACATAGAGTTCCGCGTTGACCGTTCGGTTCCGTTCAAGCAATTCGTAATGGATAATCCCTTCCCAGTCCCACCATACGCACAACATCGTTTTACGCGGATGAAGATCTTGTTTCACGCGCGCTGTCGCTTGTTTACAGGGACTAAACCATTCCTTAAGCTGCTTCATATTGATGTACAGGCACCATTTTTCGTCGCCAGTAACGATTCGGTAAAGAAATCGTTGCTTATGTCCATGAGTTGAGCGGTGACGAGCAAGCAAACCAGCGGAGATTGTGGCTCGTTAATTGTTGTTGTTGTCACTTAAAGCATGTGGAACACATGCTCCATACTTCTGAACCTTTCCCATCGAGTGAAGATGCTTCTTTATAGCAGTGTGGGAGCATTCCATTTTCTCTACCAGTTCCCTTGTCGTTTGACGAGAATTTTCGTGCAAAAATTGGTTTAATCTCTCTTCGTCGAACTCAACTGGACGGCCAGAACGAGGTGCGTCTTTGAGACCAAAATTTCCAGTTTTGAACTTGGCATACCAATCACGAGCGGTTCTTTCATCTATGGCACCCTCTCCATACACAGCACAAATGTCGCGAGCTGCTTTTGCGGCCTTAGAACCTTGATTAAAAGCAAAAAGAAGGAGGTGTCGATAATGCACGTTTTTCTTAACTTGACATTCCATTTTAATGATCTGAAAATAAACAAAACTAACTATAATTAACTAGAAGAAAACAATATAAATTCGAGAATGATTCAAAAATAGAATTCTCGAAAAAAATGATTCCAAAATTTTAAAACGCAATAAATTCCAAAATTTGAAAAAATAACGACGGGAACTTAGTTGCCAACCCAATATATATATATATCACGCACACACCTACACACACATATGTCACTCACACACCCATACACACATAATGCTATCCAACCCCTATACGGAACGAGAATATTAAAAGTAAAACTGACCGCTCTCAAAAATTAAGTAAAAAGGAAAACCAAAAAATAATTCAGAATGCTTGCCCGGTACCGGATCGATCTCAAAATCTAATCATTTCGTGGCAGTCACGAGGCCAAACATTCCTGAAAGTTTCATGCGAATCCACCCTGCAGTTCTTGAGATATCTTGTCCACGGATAAACAAACAAACACGACTGAAAAACAATACCTCCGCCTTCGCTAAGGCGAAGGTAATTACATCTTTTGATGCACATCATTCTTTCTAATATACATTTGTTCTCATGAATGCAATTTCCAATTTTTTAATGTGGTATTTTAAATATTTATTCCTATGACGTACGCTTATTCTGTAAACTTAACATGAAAGAAAGCTTAAATTTCATTAACTGACTTGTGATCATGTGAATTAATTCCCTTACACAATAATTAATATACATACTATGCAATAATCAGCGTTTAGTTCCCTTTCAAAATTCCTCATTTAGAATTATTTTAGTAGAAAGCTTTTATATAATAAATTTTCACAAACGGCTTTTTCACATTAACATTAGGAGTTATAACTTAGCTTTGTTGTGCACTTTCATGTCGTTGATTCATTTATATGTTAATGTAAGCTCTTTTGATAAGTTGAAAAATGTAGGAAGAGAAACATAAGCGCCATCGTCAGATTATATATACATATGTGAGTGGAGGCGCAATGGCCCAGCGGTTAGGGCTGCGGACTTGCGGTCGTAGGATCGCAGTTTCGATTCTCAGACCGTGCGTTGTGAGTGTTTATTGAGCGAAAACACCCAAAAAGTTCACGTGACTCTGGCAGTAGGTGGTGGCGAACCCTGCTGTACTCTTTCACCACAACTTTTTCTCACTCTTTCTTCCTGTTTCTGTTGTGCCTGTATTTCACGCTGAATCTCCCCGAGGATTACAAAGTACACGTGTCAGTGGAGTGCTCAGCCACTTGCACGTTAATTTCAGGAGCACGCTGTTCCGTTAATCGGATCAACTGGAACCCTCGTCGCCATAACCAACGAAGTGCCACGACATATGTGTGCTGACTTGTGTGTGCCTGCATGTGTGTGTGTGTGTGTGTGTGTGTGCAGAAAAAGAGAATGAGAGATAACTTAAACCGTGCGCTGGCATATATTTATATATTTATGAATATATGTGTGTGTGTGTGTGTGTGGTGTGTGTGTGTGTGTGTGTACGTGCGTGTACAGAAAATGAAAATGAGAGAGAACATAAACCATGCGCTGGTATATATTTATATATATATATATATATATATGTGTGTGTGTGTGTGTGTGTGTGTGTGTGTGTGTGTGTGTGTGTGTATGTGTGTGTCGGTGTATGTGTACGTATGTATTTAAATATACGTACATTCGATATTCGTGTGCTCGTGTCTGTGTATTTGTGCAGAGAGAGAGAGGAGGAGTTGTGATTTACATATATATATTCACTCCCACACCCTCATATATATATATACATATATATAAGAGAAAGAGTAGGAGGAGTGAATGATGAGAGTGTGAGGAAGAATCACTTAATGGCGACATCTGATTCTACGACACGTATTGACAGCAAAAGAAATAATTAAATACTAAACTCGTTCCTGATCAGGATTTTATTGACATCTTATTAACCTAAAGAAATATGAAGGTTTATTATCTATTTGACACATTTCCTCATATTTTCTTCTTTATTTTTGCTCTTTTTCTTGTTATCGTTTTGCTTCCTTTTTGCTTTTTGTTTGGATTTATTTTCGTTTAGGTTTTTGTGTTGTAATTTTTCATATCTTAAATGTTTTGTTCTTCTCATCTTCTGTCGTATGTGTGTATGATTTGGACATGATTTGTTGAATAATTATTGCTTTTTTTATAAATAATTAAGCTCATTAGACCATACATGTTGATTCATTTCGATCTGTTGCGTGCTTTTCGTTTACTTGGTTGTTATACTCTGTGTGTGTGTAATGGTGCATAACCTCACAAAGTGCATGACACGCTTCGGTGCCGTATTTGTTTTGATTTGTCATATGTGTGTGTGCGTGTGAGTGTGTGTGTGTGTGTGTACAGAAAAAGAGAATGAGAGAGAACTTAAACCATGCGCTGGGATATATTTATATATATGATTGTATGTATATATGTCTTGTTTGCAAGACATATATATATATATATATATATATGTGTGTGTGTGTGTGTGTGTGTGTGTGTGTGTGTGTGTGTGTATGTGTGTGTCGGTGTATGTGTACGTATGTATTTAAATATACGTACATTCGATATTCGTGTGCTCGTGTCTGTGTATTTGTGCAGAGAGAGAGAGGAGGAGTTGTGATTTACATATATATATTCACTCCCACACCCTCATATATATATATATACATATATATAAGAGAAAGAGTAGGAGGAGTGAATGATGAGAGTGTGAGGAAGAATCACTTAATGGCGACATCTGATTCTACGACACGTATTGACAGCAAAAGAAATAATCAAATACTAAACTCGTTCCTGATCAGGATTTTATTGACATCTTATTAACCTAAAGAAATATGAAGGTTTATTATCTATTTGACACATTTCCTCATATTTTCTTCTTTATTTTTGCTCTTTTTCTTGTTATCGTTTTGCTTCCTTTTTGCTTTTTGTTTGGATTTATTTTCGTTTAGGTTTTTGTGTTGTAATTTTTCATATCTTAAATGTTTTGTTCTTCTCATCTTCTGTCGTATGTGTGTATGATTTGGACATGATTTGTTGAATAATTATTGCTTTTTTTATAAATAATTAAGCTCATTAGACCATACATGTTGATTCATTTCGATCTGTTGCGTGCTTTTCGTTTACTTGGTTGTTATACTCTGTGTGTGTGTAATGGTGCATAACCTCACAAAGTGCATGACACGCTTCGGTGCCGTATTTGTTTTGATTTGTCATATGTGTGTGTGCGTGTGAGTGTGTGTGTGTGTGTGTACAGAAAAAGAGAATGAGAGAGAACTTAAACCATGCGCTGGGATATATTTATATATATGATTGTATGTATATATGTCTTGTTTGCAAGACATATATATATATAATATATATATATATATATATATATATATATATATATATACATGTGTGTATGTGTAAGAAAGAGAGAGAGAGAAGGACTTCTGAGTGTATGTATGCCTGTCAGGCTGTATGTATGTAGATAGGTTCCGCCCCTTGTGGGTAATAAAGAATCAGTATGTAGATAGGTTTGTATGTATGTATGTATTTATGTGTGTGTGGATGTATGTATGTGGATATGTGTGTATGTGTTTAGGGTTAGAGAAAGTAGGAATTTAAGAAATCCGGGCGAATACATTTAATAGCTTTCACTTCTGATGAAAATGTCAGAGAGCAAACTATTCATTGACTGATTCGCAGTGACAAAAAACAAAATGACAGATGCTAACCAAGAACAACTACCATTACTGAATTTGCACAAAACGATTAAAAATAGTAATAAATGATTTACAGTATAGAAACGGTGTCAAGGCAACAGATTGACCATTTACTTTCGCGAAAGTTGAAATCCTTTCAAAGTTAACGATTCTTTTCACCCTGTCGGAGTAAATGAAATAAAGTACCAATCATGTATAGGGATCGATTCCAAAACCTGAAACAGTGATTTGATTTCTATGTTGCATTCTGTATTTAAATACCGCAGTCATCCTCTAAGCTCTTCATCTCTGTGCAGCCCTTTCATCGACTTCCATTTAAAACTTGGCGTCTATGAAATGTATTGTCACTTTTCTCATTTAACCTTTCACCTAAACAAGAAATCAGTCGCTCGACCTAGAGTAGAAGTTAATCTCTTTAAAATCATACTAACCGCTTTAAGAAAAATAGGACTACACAGAAAAGTGAAGTCTTAGATGCACTATGACAGAAAAATATATGAGTGGTCACATCTGGAACGCATTTTATCAATCAGTGCTAACATTGAGTCAAATAACAATAGCAACACCATCATCTCCACCGCCAATATCCCTACCACTACTAACAGCCACGTTACAAACAGCGATCAGACCTCAACCCTGTTAAATCCAGTTATCTTAAATAAGAAAGAAAACATTTTGATCATGTAAACCTAGATACACTATGTCTGAGAAAGGACTTCAACTTTACAGCTGGATTATTTTTGACCCAACTATAACTATTCGTAAATTTATTCGATCAGAAATAATCTGCGGTTGTACGATTAAACAACGGTTTCAAATTTTCGATTACATTGACCCCATTATTCAGCTGGTACTTATTTTACTGACCCCGAAAGGATGAAAGGCCAAGTCGACCTCGGCGAAATTTGAACTCAGAACGTGAAGACAGGCGAAATATCGCTAAGCATTTGCCCAGCGTGCTAACGATTCTGCTTGCTCGCCGCCATTATAAACATTCAAATAATAAACTTAATCCGTCTTTCGGTTTAACATTCGTTAAAACCGTCTCCCTGACTTTTGGGTGCCTCTAACGGAAACCAATCTGTTGCAAGCACGTAAACTAATTTACTTGTCTGTGGATAACCCGACATCTCCATGTTTGTTTTTTTTTCTTTCCTGCTGCAGTAAACTCGTCAATCGTGGAAGTCTCTCTTTGTTTGCCCAACCTGCTAAAAATAGCAACCAAATTCCTTTTAGGAGCACATTTTATCATCTGTAAAAAAAGGAAAAATATATTAGATAATGTAGTCTTGCAGGTTATATTTCCTAAAAATAAGATAGGGAAATCAATGCCAGGGCATGGCATGGTTGATCAAATTTCACAAGGATTATCCCTACACATCCGCTTAAACCCTTTCTTATCCTTCAGCTCCCCTCTCACTGCCTCATCCTCATCCTCGAGACTTTCTCGTTCTCACTTTATTTCTCTTACTTTCTGTCTCTCTCACGCAGTCTCACTCTCCTCCTACATCCACTCTCCGTATGAAGCTCACGTTACCGTGCGTTCCTCACCAGTTGCAGTCAGCTTCTTATGTATAGGAGATGTAGAACTCTTCTGTCTTTCTTATATTTCCCTTCCGCCAACTTTACTTTGAAGAAGGAACTTCATCCGAAACGTTGGATTTCAACTCCAGACGGCAATTTTATTGAAATTTTCATTCGATTTTTTAAAATGACAGATGTCATGCAAATATAGACTAATATCAGTCTCCTAGGATTTTGTTTTAACTATCACAACAGTACATAAGACGTGGATTTCCACCCATCCACCCAAACTTTCGGCCAGTAATTGGCGAGGTTTTCAGAGGTGCCACCCAAAAGAAAAAAAATAATAACACACACACACACGCACACAAACACATCCATGTATATGTATGCATGTATGCACATACATATATGTGTAAGTATGTATGTATGTATGTATGTATGTATGTATGTATATATATATATGTGTGAGTATGTATGTATGACGGGCTTCTCCCAGTTTCCGTCTCCAATATCTACTCACAAGGTATCCCCCGGGCCTACAGTAGAATACCGTCGCGCAGGTTAGAAAGAAATCTTCTCAACCACACACACATTATTCTGCGACTATCGATATAGTTCGGATACACCACTATATCCATGGAATGAAATCGAATCCGTGATCTGTTATAGATTCAATTTACAAAGAAATTATGTATTTCAGAGTTGTCTATAAACGTCCAACTAGCCTATTGTTTACAAAATAATCGAGAAAATTCCACTGGTATCACTAGTCATTATTGCTTAATTAATTTGATTTTCTATCGTAAGAGATCGTTTGAGACTAATTAAGTTTTCAACACATTTTTGAACACGTATTTTGGTGAGAAGCTAATTGAAAGTTTGAGCTGACTGAGAGAGACAAAAACGATGAAAGGACATAAAAATAAGAGAGAATGTGAAAAATAAATATTTTATTTCTAGAAAAATACAGATTGTTAGTGGTTGTAATGTCCGAACAGAACGTGTAGTGACATAAAGAGCATCCAATAGCTGTCTGTTTGCTCATCGGAAACTTTTGTGTTATATATTTGGAAACAGGATCAGTATAAATAGACGAATGCCTGTCGCTGTTTACAGATGGCGCAGATGTGGTTGTATTGTAAGACGTTTGCTTCTCAACCACATGGTTCCAGGTTCAGTCCCACTGGGAGGCAACTTGGGTAAGTGTCTTCTGTTATAGCTTCGGGCCGACCAAAGCCTTGCGAATGGATATAGTAGACGGAAACTGAAAAGAAGCCAGTCGTATACATATATGTGTGTGTGCGTGTGTCTTTGTGTCCGTGTATGTCCTCCACTACTGCTTGACAACCGGTGTTGACATGTTTGCGTCCCCGTAACTTAACGGTTCGACAAAAGAGACTTATACAATAGGTACCACTCTTAAAAAAAGAAAAAGAATTATTAGGGTTGAGTCAAGGCAGTGTTCCAGCTCGGTCGCAGTCATATGACTGGAACAAGTAAAATATAAAAGATAGTAAGGGAGACGGTGAGGATGAAAGACGTATGTATGAAGCGCATCAACGATTTTAGGTTCCAAAAAATAAAAATTGTATTTCAAAATGTAATATCCTTTCTATTAAGGGCACAATGCCTGAAATTTGTGGAGAAGGGACTAGTCGATAACATCGACCCCAGTACACAACTGGTACTTAATTTATCGACTCCGAAAGGATAAAAAACAGAGTCCACCTCGGGGGAATTTGAACTCAGAACGTAACAGCAGATGAAATACCGCTAACCATTTCGCCTATCTTGCTAACGATTCTCCCAGCTCGCCGCCTTATTTCAAAATGTAATTTCGTTTCTATTAAGGGAACAATATCCTTTCTATTAAGGGCACAATGCCTGAAATTTGTGGAGAAGGGACTAGTCGATAACATCGACCCCAGTACACAACTGGTACTTAATTTATCGACTCCGAAAGGATAAAAAACAGAGTCCACCTCGGGGGAATTTGAACTCAGAACGTAACAGCAGATGAAATACCGCTAACCATTTCGCCTATCTTGCTAACGATTCTCCCAGCTCGCCGCCTTATTTCAAAATGCAATATAAAATAATGAATCATAAACTCTGTATTAAAATGTGAGAACAGTTTCATTGCTAGACTTTGGATATATTAAAAGATAGTATCTATGGTGCCAATACAAACACAAAATACGACACAAATAGTTCGCCTCAACCACTTTGGTTAAAAATCTCAACAACGACAAAAAAGCAACAAAACCCTACATATAGTGTTACCATGGTAACAAGTACAGCGTGATATCGTGCAACAGAAATTAAACATTAAAATCGCTTGAATGAAAGGAATTGTTTCAGCAGATAGCTTTTGATGGCAGTTTCTTTTGTTTTTACTTTTTTTTACTTCTAAGGAAATAATTAAAAAAAATAGAAAAATAATAAAATAGAGAAAGGAAAAAATTATTTTTTGCCTTTTTTTTTATATTTCTGTATTTTTTGTGGGATGCTAAATGAACTATATAAAAAGGCTTTATTTATTAATCTATCAAATTACGTCTTTCTCCTCTTTTTTTTACATTCTCATTTCTTCCAATCGCTGAACAATTCTATGTGTTCGATATTAAAGATTTCCTATTATTGTATCCAAGTTCAATTTTTACATAGAATGGACGACAGTTGGTGGAATCGGGAGCAGTTTATTACTGCTTCCTATTACACGCATAATACGGCAAATTGGCAGCAACGTTGCTAGAGAGTCGAATAGAAGAACTGGCGGTAAATGTGTTTCTTTATTACCCACAAGGGGCTAAACATTGAGGGGACAAACAAGGACAGACTAACGGATTAAGTCGCTTACATCGACCCCAGTGCCTAACTGGTACGTAATTTATCGACCCCGAAAGGATGAAAGGCAAAGTCGACCTCACTGGAATTTGAACTCAGAACATAAAGACAGACGAAATACCCATTTCTTTACTACCTCAGCGGAATTTGAACTCAGAACGTAACGGCAGACGAAATACCGCTCAGCATTTCGCCCGGCGTGCTAACGTTTCTGCCAGCTCGCCGCCCTTTAACTGGCGGTAAATGACCTGGATCTGTACGTGTTCCAAGGTCACTGCGAAGTTTATCCTTTTGAGGTCGATAAATAAACAACCTCTGGAATATCGGCTTCGATTCTGCTTTCTTCTTACTCTTTTTTTTTATCTCATTCTCTCGTAATTGCTTATATTTAACAAGATGGCGCCTTGTAAATAACATCTGAAGGAATATAATAGGAAACCGCATTTGTATTCTCCTCCGAAATTTCCATGACCACCTCTGGTTTTCTCTATAAAACTTGACTTAGGGCTACAATTTGACGGCAAAAATGCCTACGTAAGCCAAAGAGAAGGGCTCTACGTGGTAGACCCACAACCAGAAATAGCTGCCAAATCTCTTAAATGTCACAATTTCCTCTCAATAAAATTGGAAACACACATTCGATAATGTAGTCTTAGATACACAATGTGTATTTAGCCTGTAAGTAGTAGCTCCACCTGTTGGAAATAGCATCTAAAACCTCCTCAGATTACATGAAGAGTACAGTTACATTGAATAACGTAGTCCTATATCCATCATGTCATAGATGTAACTGCTTTATCTTGTGTCTGCTCAGTTAGGTCTGACCTGGGGTTAAACAACAACAGCGACAACAAAAACTTATAACACACAACATTACTGGAAACACACTCGAGAAGTTTAGAAGTGTACTTAATGTTATAATGAAATTTTCATATGAATCTGTTTGAAAAACGTGAAGATAATAACAATTTTCAAAAATGAAAATAATAATAAATACACGAAATAATAATGATAATGAGGTACTTGAATGCTGAAGAATACTATCAAGCTCTCTACAGCTCGTGTACTCCACTGGCCTTAAACGAAAAAAAAAAATATTACCCAGGAATAGGCGCAGATGTGGCTGTGTGGTAAGAAGGCGGCGAGCTGGCAGAAACGTTAGCACACCGGGCGAAATGCTTAGCGGTATTTCGTCTGCCGTTACGTTCTAAGTTCAAATTCCGCCGAGGTCGACTTTGCCTTTCATCCTTTCGGGGTCGATTAAATAAGTACCAGTTACGCACTGGGGTCGACGTAATCGACTTAATCCGTTTGTCTGTTCTTGTTTGTCCCCTCTATGTTTAGCCCCTTGTGGGCAATAAAGAAATAAGAAACGTTAGCACGCCGGGCGAAATGCTTAGCGGTATTTCGTCTGCCGTTACGTTCTAAGTTCAAATTCCCCCGAGGTCGACTTTGCCTTTCATCCTTTCGGGGTCGATTAAATAAGTACCAGTTACGCACTGGGTTCGATGTAATCGACTTAATCCGTTTTTCTGTCCTTATTTGTCCCCTCTGTGTTTAGCCCCTTGTAGGTAGTAAAGAAATAGGTATTTCGTCTGTCTACGTTCTGCGTTCAAATTCTGCCGATATCGGTGTGGGTTTATGCAGAACGCCTGATGTCAGATGTAAGAATACAGCTATCGTCTGAATCAGTCCTAAAAATTGACCCACCCGAGTTCCTTACGGAAGAAGGTAAAAATTGTTTTCTCGTTTCATTGAGCCCTTCAGGTCGTGTCTGGGCATATCAAACCACAACAATAACAATCCTTTCTATTATAGGTACAAGGTTTGAAAGTTTTAGGGGAGGAGCTTGTCAATTACATCGACCCCAGTGCTTGACTGGTACTAATTTATCGACCCCGAGGGGATAAAAGGCAAAGTCGACCTCAGAGAAGTTTGAACTTAGTAAGTAAAGGGCCAGAAGAAATACCCTTAAGAATTTTGTTCGATTCTGTGATGATTCTTCCACCTCGCCGCTGTGGATAATAATGATAATAGTAATTTCTACGAAAGGCACAATTTGGAGGAGGGGACTAGTTCATTATTTCGACCCCAGTGTTTCACTGGTACTTTATTTATCGACTCCAAAATAATGAAAAATAAAGTCGACCTCGGTGGAATTTGAACTCAGAACGTAGCAGCAGACGAAATACCTATTTCTATTTCTTTACTACCCACAAGGGGCTAAACAAGGAGAGGACAAACAAAGACATACAAACGGATTCAGTCGATTATATCGCCCCCAGTGCGTAACTGGTACTTATTTAAACGACCCCGAAAGGGTGAAAGGCAAAGTCGACCTCGGCGGAATTTGAACTCAGAACGTAGCAGCAGACGAAATAGCGCTAAGCATTTTGCCGGCGTGCTAACAATTCTGCCAGCTCGCCGCCTTAATAATAACAACAACAACAACAACAATAATAATAATAATAATAATAATGATGATGATGATGATGATGATGATGATGATGATAATACGGGTTATTATTCATGTTATTCTATATCAATAGCAGATCGATACCGTACCCTACCACCCCATACAAAAATGAGAAATAAATAAAAACCATATCATTCAAATTGAAGCGACTAAATGTTGAACCGTTTAATGGGTACTTTGAATGGAGGTGCCTTCTCGTGTATTCATAAAGGTATTTTGAATCTATCAAATGTACGTATAAAACAAATACATAAAAAAAAGATAAAGAGCTCTTAATCATTAACACTAACAATAAAGAAATAACAACCGAAGAAAAAAGAGTAACAAATAATAGAGAAACATAAACACAGCGATAAAATAAATATTCGAGACCAAAAATCACAAAGAATCTATCTGTATGAAAAGACAAAAATTCTTAGAGCAGAACAAAGTCTGTTTCCAACCTAAAATGATTTTAAGAACTTCGTGAAAATAATATAAATATTCTTTTCTACTCTAGGCACAAGGCTCGAAATTTGGGGGGAGGTTACCAATCGATTAGATCGACCCCAGTACGCGACTGGTACTTGATTTATCAACCCCGAAAGGATGAAAAGCAAAGTCAACCTCGGCGAAATTTGAACTCAGAATGTAGAGACAGACGAATACCTATTTCTTTATTACCCACAAGGGGTTAAACAAAGAGGGAACAAACAAGGACAGACATAGGTATTAAGTCGATTACATCGACCCCAGTGCGGAACTGGTACTTAATTTATCGACCCCGAAAGGATGGAAGGCAAAATCGACCTCGGCGGAATTTGAACTCAGAATGTAAAGACAAACGAAATACCTATTTCTTTATTACCCACAAGGGGTTAAACATAGAGGGGACAAACAAGGACAGATATAGGTATTAAGTCGATTACATCGACCCCAGTGCGGAACTGGTACTTAATTTATCGACCCCGAAAGGATGGAAGGCAAAATCGACCTCGGCGGAATTTGAACCCAGAATGTAAAGACAGACGAAATACCGCTATGCATTTCTCCCGGCGTGCTAACGTTTCTGCCAGCTCGCCGTCTTAGATATGAAATATATTCTTTTCTACTCTAGGCACAAGGCTCTACATTTTGTGGGGAGGGGCCAATCGATTAGATCGACCCAGTACGCAACTGATATTTGATTTATCGACCTCGAAAGGATGAAATGCAAAGTCGACCTCGACGGAATTTGAACTCAGAACTGAATTTCGGACGGTGTGCTAACGTTTCTGCCAGCTCACCACCTTGTAAATAATATAAATATTAACGCAACACCAAGAACGTGAGCAGACGATTCAGGCAGAAATATAGGCAGCCAATAAGCACAAGGGAGATTATTCAAAATAAGCTACAGAGTATTTGAAAAATCATAGGATACCACAACAAGCCCAGATGCACTAAGAACAAAACAACTGGTAGGCTTTAGGAATTATAAAACTGTTAAGATTTTGCATAAAATATTTAACAGAGAATACTAAGGTGCTATCAGGGATGTTTAATGGGATACTAACAGAGCTGACAACACTGAGAGGAAAAGCATTTTAATCCCCAAACAACAAACCCGAAAAACTACGAACCTATAGCTTACTTTCCTACAATTTACAGAGGCTTGGCTCCAGTATTGTAGAGTGTAAATTTAAAGTTTCTTGATCAGGGAAGCAGACACTAGTCGTAGCCGAGAATCAGCTGGCTTCAGCTGCACTTTATATGGGAATAAATTCAGCATCTTTTAAATCCGTCGTCATGAGCTTTGGGACTGCCTTTGGCTTGATGCTGGAAGCTTTTCTTCAATGCTCCGTTACACACGCTAAATGTTATCCTGAGAACTTCCTAGATATTGCCTTCTCACACGTGGTAAATGGATCATAGCCCCTTATTGTTGAAACCGCTGGAATAAGTTGAACATCGCTTGCTTAGATAGGGGCTGTCTGACATGAAAATGACGAATGTAAGCTCTTTTGGTTGTTACAATTGATTTTTATTGATAAAATTTGATTACTTTTACTTGTTCGATCGTGAATTTCTCCATGGTTATTTTTCAAGAATTATGTCAGTAGTCTAAACCCCCCCAAAAAAAAATTGAAAAAATTTATTATCAAAGAAGTCATAATATAAAATGTACAAATGAATTTTAGACCACTCTGTAGGAGCTTTCTCTTCTATCACCCAAGACATTTTTCATATGTAATCGATGTCAGAATATGGTTGTACATTCAACGATATGACTGCATCAGAGTTTACACATGCAGACTCTCAAAGAGATATAAGTAATAAAACCATAGTAACATTCATTATCAAAAATTCTTGTTGGTTTTATTTAACCCCAGGTTAGACCTGGTCGAATATATTTATATATTTATGATCAATTGAATGGAATTCCAGCCATGACTGATTGTCTTTTCAGGGTATCTTTAGAATTTCTTTATCTAATTCTATCCTATCTTTATTCAAGGCAATATAACAATGATTTGAGTCTTTATTGTGGGCAGAGAAACCCACGTAAAACACTGACGAGGTTCTCCGCTGGTTTATCTTTTAGTTTATTTCTCAAGATTGTTGAACACTTTTAGTAACGCTTAATTGGTTCAGCACTAATCAGGAATAATGTTTTAAAAAAATATATATTTCAAAGTAATTTCATCGCTAATGCTTTTGCGAAATTTATAGAAATTAAACAATCATATTTGCCATCAACTTTATAAAACCGGAGCCTTAGAACTAATAAATAAGGTACACCTAACATGTCAATTAATTAGACTTAGTACAGATAATTTCTTTCATATCTACTAAGTTTAATTAATTGGCGTGTTTGTAGCTGTAAGACAGCGAAAGAGAATTATGTTGCCATGTTGATCTCAAACTAATCGGATAAACAAGCGCATTTGTGAAGTTAGAAGAGAAAAGTTTAAACAAAGATGATGAAATAACAAAAATATATATAAAGAAAAATACTTCTTTTTTTAAAAAATGTGTATGCAATGAATTGTGATGTAAATTATTTTTTTCTATTTTTTTTTCTCCTTGTGCGTTTTGGGAAAATCTTAATTTGTATTAATCATGTTATGATGGCTTTGTTATGTTAAGAATAATAATGTTAAAAATGTAAATAATATTTGATGGAATAATAATTCTAATTAATAATCGTATGATATCTGCCAGTGGCGAGTTTGGCAGAAACGCGATGAAGAACTTCATTTGACAGATAATAATTGAACAAACAAAAAAGAAAATACTGAATGCCTTTCCATACTTCGTTTTTGTCGCCCAGCGTCGTAAGTTCGCATCGTATCTGAGCTCGATTCTGCCCTGTCCTTATTAAGGCGGCGAGCTGGCAGAATCGTTAGCACGCCGGGCGAAATGCTTTGTGGTATTTCGTCCGCCACTGCATTCTGAGTTCAAATTCCGCCAAGGTCGACTTTACCTTTCATCCTTTCGGGATCGAAAAATTAAGTACCGGTGACGCACTGGGGTCGATATAATCGACTAATCCGTTTGTCTGTCCTTGTTTGTCCTCTCTGTGTTTAACCCCTTGTGGGTAATAAAGAAATAGATAATAATTGAACAAACAAAAAAGAAAATACTGAATGCTTTCCCATACTTCGTTTTTGTCGCCCAGCGTCTTAAGTTCGCATCGTATCTGAGCCCGATTCTGTCCTGCGTCCTTATTAAGGAGGCGAACTGACAGAATCGTTAGCACACCGGTCAAAATGCTTTGCGGCATTTCGTCTGCCTTTACGTTCTGAGTTCAAATGTCACTGAGGTCGACTTCACCTTTCATTCGTTCGGGGGTCGATAAAATATGTACAATTTGAGCACTGGTGATGATGTAATCGAGTTACCGCTCACCCAAAATTGCGGGCCTTGTATTAAAATATGAAACCAATATTATATAAAAAATTATTCATATCAAACATATACATAAAGCTGAATATTATGAGGAAGGGATATTAACGATTACACGGTTACTATTACATTACTGGTAGTTTATTTTAAGAGCCCGAAAGGAGGAACAGTAAAAACAACCACATAGGACATGATATTCTGTCTGCTGCTCCGTCGATTCTACCAATCCGACACTGCCTTCCTGTATAACTAATACTAAAATAGTAATGTTGAACCAAGGAATTTATTTCAATTTACTCATTACTTAAGGACCTGTCTAAAAACACTGATAATTTCATGGTAGTTGTTTCACAAATGCTTATAAAGTTATTGTAGTTGCTGTTGCTAGTTACATCGGATGAAACTAGATCGAGTAGTTCTATGATTAAAAAAACCCATTCTAATCGTGTCCTTTCCATCCATTTTTTTTAAATAACATTTTAAGGACTGTCAATGCAAGAAGGACACTGCCCTGACATTTTTCAGAATCTCCAAGACTGATATGAGTAAAAGAGAAAGCTAGTTACAAAACAGAATCTGGCTCGAATAATTGCAACTCTGTGGGCTCCGCTAAAGATACCCAAGGACAACGTGGTGACTTGAACCCGTCGTCCACTAGTTTACCACCCCAAATCCAGCAGCAATACCTCCTTCTTACTTTCGTACAGCTTTCGTCTACCAAATCCTGGTTGAGGATACTTACCTAGGATACTGCACAGTGATATCAAACGAAAGCAGTGAAGTTGTATAACCAACTTCTTTATTACATATTCATTCCTGCTCAATTCAGAGAGTAGAGTGTGGAGCGACATCTAGTAGCTATTTCGAATGATGAGAGCGACTGCAGAAGAACTTTCATTCTCTCACTCATAAACTGGTAAATGCCATGTTAATCAATTCTATGAACCACTTAATCAATCCGGCCAAAGCCAATTCTTGTTACAATGTTTACGCTCCCGAAAATGACATTACTTTGAACATTTCTGCTGCATTTTCCCTACTAAAATTGAACTTTTTCTCCTAACCAAGAAATCAATAATTTTATGAAAGCTGTTATCAAAATATATACTCAAATCACGTCTCAATATTTGTTAGGGGTTGTTTTTGCTTTTCAATTTTTATAAGATGTATGTTAAGAGTGGCATGACATCCGTATGTTTCCAGGTTTGACATTTTGCAGCAATTTTATCTAATTTTATGGGATAAATGATAATCCGTTTATTGTTTCATTAAACCTGAATAAAATTTGTAAAATAAATTATGACAGGTGGAATATGGGATCACATCTTGTGCATGTTTATAATGCTTTCCACTTGGCGTGGGTTGGAAAAGAT
This sequence comes from Octopus sinensis, assembly GCF_006345805.1. Lineage (NCBI taxonomy): Eukaryota > Metazoa > Mollusca > Cephalopoda > Octopoda > Octopodidae > Octopus > Octopus sinensis. Next base: position 108,848,433 of record NC_043001.1, on the reverse strand, counting down.
CGTCGTAATTGGCGTGCAGTAGAGTTATTTGGTCAAATAGCTCTATGACATACATGTAGCCGACAGGGGAGAGAGGAAGGGGCGAACTGAGGAGGGAGGAAGAGGGCCAGTCGATTAGATCGACACCAGTATTCAACTGGCACTTAATTTATCGACTCCGAAAGGACGAAAAGCAAAGTCGAACTCGGCAGAATTTGAACTCAGAACGTAAAGACAGACGAAATAACGCTAAACCTTTCGCCCGGCGTGCTAACGTTTCTTATTTCTTTACTGCCTACAAGGGGCTAAACACTGAGGGGACAATCAAGGACAGACAAACGGATTAAGTCGATTATGTTGAACCCCAGTGCGTAACTGGTACTTATTTAATCGACCCCGAAAGGATGAAAGGCAAAGTCGACCTCGGTGGAATTTGAACTCAGAACGTAGCGGCAGACGAAATACCTATTTCTTTACTACCTACAAGGGGCTAAACACAGAGAGGACAAACAAGGACAGACAAACGGATTAAATCGATTATATCGACCCCAGTGTGTAACTGGTAGTTATTTAGTCGACCCCGAAAGGATGAAAGGCAAAGTCGACCTCGGCGTAATTTGAACTCAGAACGTAGCGGCAGACGAAATACCAATAAGCATTTCGCCCGGCGTGCTAACGTTTCTGCCATCTCGCCGCCTTTGTATGCATATATACACTTTTCTACTTTAGGCACAAGTCCCGAAAGTTTGGGGGAGGGGGCAGTCGATTATATCGACCCTAGTACGCAACTGGTACTTAATTTATTGACCCCCCCACCCTCGAAAGGATGAAAGGTAAAGTCGAAGTCGGCAGAATTTGAACTCAGAACGTAAAGACAGACGAGTTACTTATTTCTTTACTACACACAAGAGCCTAAACATAGAGAGGACAAACAAGGACAGACAAACGGATTAAGTCGATTACTTCGACCCCAGTACTGGTACTTATTTAATCGACCCCGAAAGGATGAAAGGCAAAGTCGACCTCGGCGGAATTTGAACTCAGAACGTAGCAGCAGACGAAATACCGCTAAGCCTTTTGCCCGGCGTGCTAACGTTTCTGCCATCTCGCCGCCTATAAAGACGTATAATTAATTATATTGATTCTAGTCTTTGAGTGGTATTTGTTTTACCGACTCTAGAAAGACGTAAATCAAAGTGGAATGTCGATCTTGACGAGATTCGAACTAAGAGTTAACCAAATACAAGTCATTTTATTCGTACATTGTTGGATCTGTTGTATTTCCTTGACAGCATATGAACTTAGGCTGGTGAGTAAACAAATGATTAGAGAAACACTTACGTTGCTTACAAAATATGTAATCAAAATACGTGATTATTCATAAAGACAGTTGATACTTCACCTTATATCTGCCAACAGGAATTATATCGATTGCAGTTCTATGCAAATATCAATTAGTAGCCATAAATATATGCCTATAGTTTTTCGTGTTTGCATGTTTGCAGAGAGACAGAGAGAGAGAGAGAAAGAGAGAGAGGGAGCGAGGGAGAGAAAGAGAGAGAGAGAGAGAATTTGGAGGAAAAGAACGAAACCAGAATGGGAAACAGCGTATCACACGGGTAAACGACTCTAAGGTTACATATATATACGTTAAGTTTGGGGGACGCGTGTGGCTTAGTGGTTTGGGTGTTATCCAAGGGAAAGGCAAAGGCTGATACAGCTTGGCAGTAATGATGTCGCAACTAATTTCTACAGCTGAGGGAACTGGAGCAATGTGAAATAAAGTGTCTTGCTCAAGAGCACAACATGCAGCCCGGTCTGGGATTCTAACTCACAACCTCACGATCGTAAGATTATGGTTTCAATTCCTGGGCCGGGCGATGCGTTGTGTTCTTGAGTAAAGCACTCAGATGGCAAAAATGAGTAAAGCACTCAGCTGACAAAAATGATTAATCCTGCAAGGGATCAGCGTCCCATCCAGGTAGAGAAGATAGATATACACCGCTGAAACCTGGAAACCGACTCTTTTGAGCATGATATGGCTCGTGAAGGAAACATTTCTTCTTATTTTTTTACATACGTTAATTTTAATTCAGAGAGCCCTTCAGTCATGACTGACCATGGGATTGCACCTAGAAAGTTACCCTCCCAGGCACAAGTCCGGGCAAGGTTGTTTATGGAAGACCAGCAGTCGCCAATGCATACCGGCCTCCCCTCTCCACGCCACCAATGTTATCCAAGGGAAAGGCAAAGGCTGGTACAGCTTGGCAGTAATGATGTCGCAACTAATTTCTACGGCTGAGGGAACTGGAGCAATGTGTAATAAAGTGTCTTGCTCAAGACCACAACATGCAGCCCGGTCTGGGATTCGAACTCACAACCTCACGATCGTAAGCTTGACGCTCTAACCACTGAGCCATGTGCCTTCACTAAGTTTAATTAGAAAAGTCATTAAAGAGGTGAATGAAATACCATGCGGGATTTCTGGTGGCCATCACCACTCTGACTTGAAACCCAACCAAGGGTTTGTCTTTCAAATATTCGGTAGGATTCAATGAATAAACGTACCGAACCAGAGCGGAGTGTTGTCGGAGAAGGCTCTTTCAATTGATTTCGCTTTCACTTAAAAAGCTCCATTTATTGGAATCACATTCCTCTATATAAATTTCTATCCATCTGCCACACACCTTTCGCATTCTCACGAACATATTTATTTGCCCTTACCACGTCTCTTATAGCTACCTTCATGTAACTTAAAGGTACGCCCCAACACATCATTACCACCGTCTTGTCTCTTTCCTTTTCCGAAAGGAGAAATCGTGTCTCTCCTGTACAAAAAGACAGCTATTTTTGTCTTTCGGTCATACATTAACCCCTCATCACGTGGCTTAATAATGCCTCCCTTAATACTATTCTTCCCTCAAGTGCAACGCTTTCTCGCATGGGTTTGTTCGATGAGTCAAGACTTACGCCTGAAAACAAAATTTGTATATTGCAAGAAACACCCAAGGGGAGAAAAGTCCTCAAACTTCCCATGCATCACATACCAAATAAAGAATGCAATAGTATTTATGGCGCCAACAAAGAGAGGGCAAACTCACGCAAGCTGAAACCAACGACTGATATAACACGTGTGTGTGTGTGTGTGTGTGTGTGTGTGTGTGTGTGTGTGTGTGTGTGTGTGTGTGTGTGTGTGTGCGCGTGTGTGTGCGTGCGTGCGTTTTGTATGCATATGTAGACAGTTAATTTCTCACACGGTCATGGCTGTTTGACAGACAAGAAGACATGTGCCTTATCGATCAGATATCGGTGATGAGTGACAATTAATTATTAAATGGCTACTTTTTCATTGCTGGAGGTCAGTCGTATTTTATGTTATCGTTGTTTTTCGATAATTATTTTTCTCATTGATTAGCTTAATCTCGGATATGGCAGGATTGATAAGAATGCGTTTGAAATTAGAAGTAAAATGTTTCATTGTTGTGCTTGACTGCAATAAATGCTTCGTCTTTGGTCAGTCTAATTTTAATTCAAGTGATATTTTCTTTGTTTCTTTACTTATAGTCTTACTACTGTTTGTTGGTGGTTATTTACTAATGTTGCATGCTGTTTTCAAGAGATGCTTGAGATTCAGTGTCTGTGCTTGTGTTTGTACCTCATCACAGCTTTACAACTGGTGTTCATTTGTTTATGTTCCCGTGACGTAGTGGTTCTGCAAAAGAGACTGATAGAATAAGTTACAGACTTTAAAAAAGTACTGGGGTTGATTTGTTCCCCTAAACCCTTCAGGGTGGTGCCTCAGCATGACCACAGTCCCATTACTGAAGCGAGTAAAAGGTAAAAGATAAATGGGTCTGGATCTGCACGGCTGAGAAGTCTGACATAAGGAAAATTAGTAAAAAAACGTTTACTTTGCAGACATGTCTCACAACATCTACGATGATTATTAATCAAAAGTTTTGGAAAACCAGCACACATACGTATAAACCAATCATAGGATAAATAAGGGAGCAACAAAATAGCAACTAAATTAAAAGTCTGAACCAGATTAGAAACACTCGCCAAATACAAAGCATCTATCACAATATGGGTCATATTACTTTTCATCTCAAAATAGAAACTTCCCAGCCCCGCCTAATCCTGGTTTGGGTCGATTAGTTGAAAAATAATGAGCAAGATTAATGATAATATTAGAACGGTTAGCATCTAGCAGTTAAAAGATGGGCTTACAATAGTTAATTAGTTCAAAGACATTCGCGATATTAATAGACACAAGTTTGCCGAATAGGATGTCGTGGATTATTATTATTTTGTGCGTAAATGCTACTCACTGGTGCGGTTATATTTTGCTTTAACATCAGAGGAGAGCGGGGAATAGCAACTATACTCTAAGCAAGACAGTTGTTACTTTTCTTTTATAATGGCTGAATCTGAATGAGGGCATGTGACGCGGAGGGCATTTTTTATGTTAACATTGGTGCAAACGATAGCGGAGAACGACGGGATCCTATACGTGGTCTGATCAATAAGTATAAGGACTATTGCCATAGTAACAAAGATGGATAGAAATTGGAAGGAACGTGTGTAGCGTGTGATCGTCGCATTGAACATGACAGAGAAAGGTGAGCAGAGAATTTGCGTCAAATTTTGCCAAAGGCTTAATGGTACCTGCTCAGAGGCCTACCCAAAGTTTCCAAAAAGTTTTCATCGTTCTCGACACAATCAAAGGAGATCTTGTGCAAATGAAATACGAATGTCTTCATGGACAGCTGAAAGCGATTTTGGCACAAACTTAGCAGACACGCCTCTCATACCCAAATCTTCAGTGATAATGGACTGAACTGAACCGTAACTAATCTGCACATGCTCCGATAACTCGCGGATCGTGATTCGACGATTTTCCCCTCACAATTGCATGCACATCTGCAATATTTTTCTCAGTTCTGCTGGTTGCGGGTCTCCGAGAATGTTCTTGGAAACGTCTAAACCACTCGTACACCCGTGTGCGGCTCATACACGCTCTCCATACGCTTTCTGCAACTTTACGTAGGTCTCTGAGCATGTATCGCCGGGAGATCTTTCTTTGTCGTGGTCAATGCAATGATCAGACGCTACACACGTTCCTTCCAAGCACCGCTGTAAACAGCGGAAGTGAGCTACAACGTTAAAACTTAGTGCGCATGCACAGCAACGTTCAAGGTCAATCTTCCACACACACACGTCCATTTCATATACACCTACATACATCTTTCACTTTCTCCTTTCTTTCACTTTAAAACAAAAGTAAATAAATGAATTTTTTTACGGAAATTAATGACTTGAGAATAATTAAAAGAAACAATAAAATATTGTTTGTTTAAAGAAAGCTAGAACATAAATATTTACTGTACAAATAACTTATATTTTTGAAATCACATTCAGTCAAAAATATTTATAAATTATTAAAATATTGTGTACTACAAAAAGTATACATTTTTCTTAGAGAACCCAAAGACTACGTGTGTGATTATGTCACAGGTAGCGGACATATGCACACACACACACACACACATATATATATAAAAGTCGAACCGCTAAGTTACGGGGACGTAAACAAACCAGCATTGGTTGTCAAACGATGGTTAGAGGACAAACACAGACACACAAACATGCACACTATGCATATATATGTATATATATATATATATATATATATATATATATATATATATGGATAGGCTTCTTTCAGTTTCAGTTAACCAAATCCACTCACAAGGCTCTGGTCAGCCATAGGCTATAGTAGAAGACACTTGCGCAAGATGCCACACAGTGGGACTGAACCCGGAAGCATGTGGTTGGTAAGCAAGCACCCATTTATATATATATATGCTGAAACGGCTGCTCAACCACTCAAATGTGGAAGTGATATATCTCGACTTTGCAAAGGCCTTTGATAAAGTCGATCATGGAATGATATGTCACAAACTGCGTGATCTCAACATAGTTGGAAAACTGGGAGAATGGCTTCATGACTTTCTGAAGGATAGAAGTCAGGTGGTAGTAGCCAATGGGGCCACCTCCATTAACACACAAATAGTGAGCGGTGTTCCGCAGGGCACTGTTCTGGGACCACTACTGTTCATAATGGCCTCTCTCAGACATGCCCTCAGCCACGCAGAGAGCCACGATCACAAGTTATGCAGATGATAACAAAGTTTCACAGGCAATACAGAACCCTGAGGACACTAAACACCTGCAATGTGAGCTGGACGAAATATACAAGTGGGCTGAAAAAGAATAGCATGCAGTTCAATGCTGGAAAGTTTCAAGCATACTATCAGCATGCAAAACTGAATGCAATACCGAATGAATACACTGGACCCGGAGGGATTGCAATCCCAGAGGCACAATCAGTGCGTGACCTGGGTATTCACATGAGTGATGACGCGACCTTTCATGTACATGTGCTAAACTGACAATGAAATGTAGACGGCTGGCTGGATGGATACTTAGAACCTTTAGAACAAGAGAACAAGAAACCATGATGGTCCTCTGGAAGACACTTGTCCTAAGCCACTTTGACTATTGCTCTCAGCTATGGTCACCATCCAGTGTCAAGTTGATCACAGAACTTGAGGCGATCCAACGAAGCTACACGAAGAAGATAGCCTCTATGCATAATGTAAGCTACTGGGAAAGACTCAAGAGATTAAAATTATATTCCCTGGAGCGTAGGCGGGAAAGATATGCCATAATATACATCTGGAAGATCCTGGAGGGAAGTGTCCTGAACTTTGGCATCGAGAGTTACGCAAATGCCAGAACTGGGCGCCACTGCGTGGTGCCTAGGACTCCAAACCTGCCATCAAGATGTAGGACAAGATTCTGTGATAGCCTGGGCTTCCGAGGCCCACAGCTCTTCAATATCCTCCCGAAGAACCTGAGAGACCTGCATGGGGTGGATACAGATGTCTTTAAAATGAAGCTGGATCTCTTCCTGTCAGG
>NC_043001.1:108803970-108833970 GCF_006345805.1 Octopus sinensis | reverse complement strand
CAATACATATAATAAACCTCAACATATACTCCAAAAACCCACTCAACCCCACACAGACAAATAAACACCAAAATTATGAATAGATTCTTGTATCAAACACCATGATAAGCTAAACTCCCAAAACAGAAATGATAAAACCTCCCTTTACTAAACACTAAAACATACTTATATAGCAATTCCTTTAACCTATACATTCACACACAACAACCACTCGTAAACCACACACCCATAACAAATACAACTCCCACCCCCACTCACACACACCCAGAAGTACATATAAGCCTCAACATATACACAAACAAATTACTTTACCAAGAACTTAACATATATTAAAGTATAACCGCTCTGGAAACGAACATCTCTAAATTAATGAATGGAGAAATGGAATAAATGGAATTAAAAATAAAATTCACGTGGCAAAACGAACACCACTCAAAAATTATGAATGAACAATATAATAAAACAACCAACATCGAAAATAGACAAATTACTACGATTCCCTAAAAAAAACCATGATAAACCAAAAACTCTAAAAACATATAACGATAAAATCTCCCTTTGCTAAACTCTATAACAAACCTATATAGAATCCCCCTAACCTAAACATTCACACACAAACACACACGTAACCACAGACCCACGACTGACTTATTACATACCTAAACTAACTTATACCTCCCTATACACCAAAACCCACTCCTCCCACACAGACAAATTAACTCATACATCCCAAAACCTAAATAACAAACCCATATACACATTCACACAAAAACACACACACACACAAAACACACACACCAACAGATACTATACGCCCTCACATATACGCATATACATACTCACTAAACTCAATATATAACAACAATATTACACAACCCACACTCATACAGATAAATAAATTATACAACTAAAAACTCGCACACCAATCTCATATACATAAACACTCCTATGACAACATTAAATACATCGTAATAACCAGAATATCAAAAATCAATATGACATAAAGGTAAATAAAATACATACAATTCAGTGTCAATTATGAAGTGAAATTAAATTCTTAGCCGTTAAAAAATCAAACCAAAATTACGTTACCATAGAAATAACTTATGTAAAAGACTAACAAACAACTTACAGTAACCCAAACCCATTCTCTATGCCTACCTCACTACTACACTATTCCTTCACAATTCCAATTCCAAACAACGCTAGTCCACCTCCCGGTTATTCACGTGGCAAAACGAACAACCACTCAAAAATTATGAATGAAACAATGTAATAAAACAACCAACATCGAAAATAGACAAATTACCACGAATTCCCTAAAAAAACCATGATAAACCAAAACTCCTAAAAACATATAACGATAAATCTCCCTTTGCTAAACTCTATAACAAACCTATATCAATCTCCCTAACCTAACATTCACACACAAATACACACTCGTAAACCACAGACCCACGACTTATACACATACCTATACTAACTTATAAACCTCAATATACACCAAAACCCACTCCCTCCCACACAGACAAATTAACACATACATCCCAAAACCTAAATAACAAACCCATATACACATTCACACACAAACACACACACACGCAAAACACACACCACAACAGATACATATACACCCCACATATACGCATATACATACTCACTAAACTCGATATATACAACAATATTTACACACTCACACTCATACAGATAAATAAATTAAACACTAAAAACTCGCACACAATCTCATATACATAAACCACCTATGAAAACAACATTAAATACATCGTAATTAACCAGATATCAAAAATAAATATGACATAAGGATAATAAAATACATACTTACAATTCAGTGTCAAATTATGAAGTGAAATTAAATTCTTAGCCGTTAAAAAATCAAAACAAAATTACGTTACCATAGAAATAACTTTGTAAAAAAAGAATACGCGCCATGGAAAGTAAACGTCATTTAAATTATGAATGGAGAAATAGGAAAAATGGAACTAAAACTATATCCACGTGGCAAACCAACACTACTTAAAAAAATTTATTATGAATGGATTGTTTAAAAAACTACCATGAAAAATCATTATATACATCTATGAACTTTAGCTCACCTTAGCATCTCTAACAAACAACACTTGCAGTAACCCAAACCCATTCTCTATGCCTACCTCACTACTACACTATTCCATTCACAATTCCAAGCAACGCTAGTCCACCACCCGTTTATTCACGTGGCAAAACGAACACCACTCAAAAATTATGAATGAAACAATGTAATAAAACAACCAACATCGAAAATAGACAAATTACCACGAATTCCCTAAAATAACCATGATAAACCAAAACTCATAAAAGCATATAACGATAAAACTCCCTTTACTAAACTCTATAACAAACCTATATAGTAAACCCCCTAAACCTAAACATTCACACACAAATACACACTCGTAAACCACAGACCCACAACTTATACCCATGCCTATCCTAATTTATAAACCTCAATATACACCAAAACCCACTCCCTCCCCACACAGACAAATTAACACAAACATCCCAAAACCTAAATAACAAACCCATATACACATTCACACACAAACACACACCACACAAAAAACACACCCACACAACGATACATATCTATACTCCCTCACATATACTCATATATATACTCACTAAACTCGATATATACAACAATTTACACACCCACACTCATACAGATAAATAAAATATACAACTAAAAACTCACACACATCTCATATACATAAACACTCCTATGAAAACAACAACATTAAATACATCGTAATTAACCAGAATATCAAAATAACAATATGACATAAGGATAAATAAAATACATACTACAAGTCAATTTCAAATAATGAAGTGAATTAAATTCTTAGCCGTTAAAAAAACCAAACCAAAATTACGTTACCATAGAAATAACTTATGTAAAAAAAAAGAGAGAATACGCGCCATAGAAATTAAACGTCATTTAAATTATGAATGGAGAAATAGAATAAATGGAACTAAAACTATATCCACGTAGCAAACCAACACTACGTAAAAAAATTTATAACGAATGGATTCTTTAAGAAACTACCATGAAAAACCATTATATACATTTATGAGCTTTAGCTCACCCTAGCAGCTCTAACAAACAACCTACAGCAACCCAAACCTATTCCCGATGCCTACCTCACTACCACACTAATCAATTCCCAATTCCAAGCAACGCTAGTCCACCACCCGGTTACAATTCCCAATTCCACCCATTAATTCACAATTTCAACAACATTCACCTCCACAACGCTACATATATATAAGCCTCAACATATACACCGGAGATACACTTACACATCCGTGCGGATGGGTGAGAGTATACATTGAGTGTAGTGATGGGGCTCCCATTACTATACACATTTGTACCTGTGTGGTAGTCTCCATGTGTATATTACGCACGGGTATAAATGCAGGGGGTACACGCGCACGTCATTTGCGTGTACCCCTCACATGTACATATGCATGCTATTTAGGCTCGATATATGCAACAATGTTATCGCGCCCGCATACATGCATATGGGCGAATTGCACAATCAAAAACACACACGTGTTGTGTGCGTTCCCTGGTTGTGCAATTCACCCATCTGGGTGTGAGTGGGTGTAATCTTATCACTGTGGATGTCGAGCTTATACAAATTTATATAAGTGTGTATTAGGGGGTTGTACTTATTAATTGTGTGCATGTGCTTCACGCACTTGCGTCCATATATGGATGAATATATTGGGATTACTATGTGGTGTAAATTGGGTATGGAGGGGGAATTTTGTCATTGTATGGGTGTGGGTTTCATTTGTGATAGTGGTTAGTTGGTGATTTTTAGTATGTTTCTGTATATTTGGGTTAGTTATGTATTATTCTAGTGTGTATAATTGTATACATATAATTGGTGTGAATGGGATTACGCCCATTTTTGGGGATGTATGTGTTTATTTATCCATGTGGGGCGGGAGTGCCGTTAGGTGTATATGCCGAGGCTCACATGCAATTCCAGGTACATCGAATGAAGTGGGTACTTATATTTGTTATGGTGTGTGTACTTTATTATAACAGACAATACCCAATAAAATCTGTCAATTCAACATACCAAATAAAAAACAAAAAACAAAGGGATCTTAAACATTCACACATACATACAAAACTCAATAAAAACACCACTAAATAACACCCATAAACATATAAATATATCCTCCCAAATATATACATTAAAAAGAACTAATTAAAACAAAGAAATATAAATAAAGACTAACTATAATTAAAGCCTAGACAACATAACCAAAAATATATTATCTAAACTAATTTAAACTAAACTAAAGTAACTTAAAAGGGAACTATTATTGCTATTTATCATGAAAACTTATTATATAGGTAAAGTAACTTTGTCTGCATTTTATTTTGCGCTCCTCGCCAGTATTAAGTAAATTATCACTTATAAAATAAAATTTCTTTAAACTCATTAGAGCATAAATACAACAATTAGCTCCTATAGTATGATTTAGTTTTACAAATTATTTTCCCAAATTAAACTATAATTAATATTTAGTGATTTAAGACCAAATGTACTTACTAAGTCCGGTTGAGTTGATTAAGTTTTTATTTTAAAAGAATTCATATGTTGTGCGATTCTTAGTTTTATTTTTGAGGAAGTAGAACCTTATAAAACCGCTTTTTTGTAATTATTATTCTTAAAGTTATTATCATGTAATGTAACTATACATTTATCACTACATCGTTAATATCACAATTATTATTTAATATACAATTAGATTTATCTCTACATGTACAATTATATAAGTCTTATCATTATTAATATTATTATCAATAATTTCTTTTTTATAAAAATTATTCAGTTTATATTTATTAAATGAAGAAATAATGTTACCAACATTATTAGTGGTAGAGTAACCAACTCCAAAATTATTAAAGAGAAAATGTTTCTATATTTACGATTATCTCTAATAAATAGTTCTATAACATCTAAAATCTCTTTAATAATATTCGTTTTTACTTGATCTCCATAAGGAACTATTAACCAAATTTTTATTTTATTAACCTTATTATTATTATCATTATTATATATATTTATAATTCTTATTTTATTAAAATTATTATCTATATATGCATATTCTTATTGCATTTGACTGTGGTTGCTGCTACATCGATATTCTTCCCTGTGTTCGTGAAAGTTTTGTATCTCTGCCGTAAGGCTTCATTTCCACACATGCCAGCTGAATTCAATTCGTCCCCAGTCGAAAGACACCTGCTGTTATGTTCTGTTATTATTATTATTATTACTACTATTATTATTTTTATTGTATTTTTGTATTTATATTCGTGTAACATCGTCTGTTTTTCGTTCTTGTTTTCATATACATTCGATGCTTTTTTCCAATGAATCTGATGCTCTTAGCATTAGGGAAAACAATCTCAAGATTAATCAGCCGAAATTGCGAGGATGAACCGGGTTCTTGATTGAGGATAAAAAGCTTCGAATGACCCGTCCTTGTTTTTTTTCATCGTCTATCTGGATGTTTTGTTGTCCCTTTTTGTATTAACTAGTTGTCTGAACCTTTTGCGTTCTTGTCCCATTTTGTATTATATACATACATACATATATATATATATATATAATATATATATATATATATATATATATATATATATATTATATATATATAATATATATATATATATAAGTTATGCTGTCTATAAGTACTTGAAGGAGATAAAAGTATCGTAAGACAGATTCTTCAAGCCGAGCCAAACGGTAAGAGACTTAGAAGCTGACCAGGTGTAAGGCGATTGGATAATATCAATAGTCTCAGTTTTTCTCGCTTGGGAAAAATCTAATGGCAAGTTGTTTCCAATAAACACCTATCGAGAAGATGCCTAAAGATTCTATCCCAATAACTCTTCCACAAATAGTGAGTCGAGAAAACTGATGGATGGATCATAAACAACGATATGGATTACTAAATAATCATGTTATAATTTCCAGCATTGGTACCAAGGACTCCAAATTTGCCATCAAGATGTAGAACAAGATACTGTGATAGCCTGGGCTTCAGAGGCCCACAGCTCTTCAATATTCTCCCGAAGAACCTGAAGGACCTGCATGGTGTAGATGCGGATGTCTTTAAAGTAGGACTGGATCTCTTCCTGTCAGGTGTCTCGGATGAACCAACTTCACGGCAGGAGGTGCAGATGAGGGCAGCTGCATCGAACTCTCTCATGCACCAAATGGCAGTTGCTAAAAAGCATTCGTGAGGTAAAATCATGTAGCAAACCAAATGGCGGTGCCCCAGCATGGCCACAGCTCATAAGCTGAAACTGGAAAAATCAAAATCAATCATATCAAGATTATCATCTATTATATCTTAGATGCCATGTATAGATGTGTGTGTGTGTGTATGTCTGCTTGTCTATGTGTGTCTGTATATACTTACAAGGAAACTAATGACAATACATATTATTCTATTAATTGAAAAACTGGAAAGATAACTACCTATTAATAAATACAATATAGCTCAGTCGCTTCATTACATACAAGAATAACAAAATGAGTTTAGTAATCCAACCTACAGTTTAATGAATCTAGCCAACTGCATTTGTGTAAATTTTTCAATTAATTCTAGCTATGAAGATGACGTTTTCCCAAGCAGCTGTAATTTATACATGTTTAACAGCTTTTGGTATTTGGCACTGTTGGAGAATTTTTTGCTGTTCTGACAGTGGAATTAAATAATCTGTTTTCCCTCTTCTTTAGCTAGTCTTTGTGCTGTGAATTTCTAAGTAATATAATTTTCTTTGAATCTACTTTTTTTTTTCTTTTGTATGTTAAAGCTTAACTAAAAACATCTTCGTCCAAAAATATCTTTGAAATTCGTCTGCCAATGTTGCTGACTAAGATTTTTATGATTGCAGGAGTGTAGTAACGTCTGTTAGTGTACAAAGGTGGCGAGCTGGCAGAATTAGCACACCGGGCGAAATGCGTAGCGGTATTTCGTCTGCCGTTACGTTTTGAGTTCAAATTCCGCCGAGGTCGACTTTGCCTTTCATCCTTTCGGGGTCGATAAATCAAGTACAAGTTACGTACTGGAGTCGATATAATCGGTTTAATCCCTTTGTCTGTCCTTATTTGTCTCCTCTGTGTTTAGCCCTTTGTGGGTAGTAAAGAAATAGAAATAGGTATTTCGTCTCCGTTACGTTCTGAGTTCAAATTCCGCCGAGGTCGACTTTGCCTTTCATCCTTTCGGGGTCGATTAAATAAGTACCAGTTACGCACTGGGGTCGATATAATCGACTTAATCCGTTTGTCTGTCCTTGTTTGTCCTCTCTGTGTTTAGCCCCTTGTGAGTAGTAAAGAAATAGGTATTTCGTCTGCTGTTACGTTCTGAGTTCAAATTCTGCCTAGCTCGACTTTGCCTTTCATCCTTTCGGGGTCGATAAATTAAGTACCAGTTACACCACTGGGGTCGATGTAATCGACTTAATGCATTTTTCTGTCCTTGTTTGTTCCCTCTATGTTTAGCCCCTTGTGGGCAATAAAGAAATAAGAAGCGTTAGAACGCCGGGCGAAATGCTTAGCAGTAATTCGTTTTTCTTTCGGGGTCGATAAATTAAGTACCAGTTGCGTACTGGGGTCGATCTAATCGACTGGCCCCTCCCCAAATATTTCGGGCCTTGTGCCTAGACTAGGAAAGAATGTCTATTAGTGTATAATTTTGGATTACCACTGTTTAAATCTAGAAGTTAGGATGTTGCGCTTACGATCGCTAGATTGTGCTTTCGATTCCCGTACCGAACGGTGCGTTGTGTTCTCACGTTGCCCCAGTCCACTCAGCTGTAAAAGAATAGCCTTCTGATCAGGGAGAACGTTGGCCTGCTCGCCTAACCAGCGACATGGCATCATTCGATTGCTAAAACGATGCAAAACGCATTATGACCAGCGATAGTCTTGTCGCTCACGTGAAAACATTAGTTTTCATAGGGATTTTTAAATTGAAATCTTTATAAATTTCAATTAAATTTTTATTAAATTAAATTAAATATGGAGTGAGATTACCGGAACATCAATCATGTCTATATGCAGTCACATCTAGGAAATTTATTTTTGCAGAGTGTGTTTAGATATACACACTCACCAACTAATACACTTCATCTTACAATCTCACGGGAAAAATAAAATAGCCTGTTTTTCTCATTTGGAAACCGCAACGAACTATAAAAGACAAATCTTTTCCTACTGTGCATTATAATATCGATATTAAAGTCGCGTGGAATAGTAGGGAATCTTTTGTAAAAACACTAGGGCTTTTTCTTATATATAGGTAAACTTCTACTCGGTTAAACTGGACAAATCTCTCATTATTTTTGTTACCTAGTTACCTGATTGATTTAGTTGCCAAGGTATTTCATTCCACTGGGATAATTTTGTAGTTTCTTTCTTTTTTAAAGATTAAAAGTGTCTAGGGAAATAACTCTGAATGAGTCCTGTGATAGCGTTGACGTTTCACATTTCACAGCTACCATGACAACCAACGTTATTTCTTATTTAAGTATAAGTTTGAAATCTGAGCCAGCAGAGAGGAGTTACTACTTAATGAAATCTGCAGACGATTTAAATGCACAAATCTCCGATACCCAAGTAACTAAAAAGTGTCAGCAGAAGGGCATCCAGGAGTCATGACCTGGCTGCGGCCCGGATCCTCTAAGGGCCAAAGCACTTGCCTGAGGCAGGTTTCTTTTCTGAAGACTTTCTGCTGTTCAGCTCTCGAGTGTTTCTTATCGCTATGATCCTGATTCCAAGGAAATTATCAGCAGCAGTAAAATTTCATGGATAATGAAAAACGTGAATGCTAGTAAATTTGCATTGAGGGTTGCAAAATACAATTAGCTGTCTTTTGTTAAAGTATTTTAAACCAACTTTATATTTAAACAAACTATAACTTTATAATTATAAGATAACGCCATTTGGAGGATTAATTCCTTTAATATTATTAGCAATAAACACTTCTATAAATTTAGCCACTTACCGAATTACCGAATGATAATTACCGAATGATGACTTTCTCTAAATCTTTGTTTCAAAAAACTATTTAATTTTACCAGTCTTTGATTTAAAATATTCAATTTTACTAGTCTTTGATTTAAAATTATTATGCATGCAAGAATATCATTAATTCCTTCCATAATCCTCGATGAACAAAGAAAAATTACTAGCTTTGATTCTGATTAAATGTTATATGCCTAGAGGGCTATAGTTAATATTTATGATATAATAAATCTAGTAATTCAATAATTAACAAACTCAATAATGTAGTTTCTATGATGGTTGATGTATTCTTATTATTCATAGCACAAAAGCTCAATCGTGGCACTCCGTCGGTTACGACGACGACGGTTCCAGTTGATCCGATCAACGGAACAGCCTACTCGTTAAATTAACGTGCAAGTGACTGAGCACTTCACAGGCACATGTACCCTTAATGTAGTTTTGGGGGAGATTCAGCATGACACAGAGTGTGATAAGGCTGGCCCTTTGAAATACGGGTACAACAGAAACAGGAAGAAAGAGTGAGAGAAAGTTGTGGTGAAAGACTACAGCAGGGTTCGCCACCACTCCCTGCTGGAGCTTCGTGGAGCTTTAGCTGTTTTCGCTCAATAAACATTCACAACGACCAGTCTGAGAATCGAATCTGCGAGTCCGCTGCCCTAACCACTGGGCCATTGCGCCTCCACTCAAAATCTCAATAGTGAGATAATGTCAGAAAAACAGAGAGTGTTCAAAAAGTCTTTCTGCAGTGAACTTTTTGAAAACATCATCAACACCGAGAGATATTGGTCAAATATTGTCTCTCCATTTGTAGGCCAACTCACTGAAAGTGAAATGAATAATGCATACTCTTAGCAAGATGATGGAGCTACAGCACATATTTTGCGCATCATCATGGCACTACTTCAAGAATTTTTCAGTGAATGGATTATTTCTAAGGGACTTTGATCACCAAGATCACCTGATTTAACACTGCCAGACTTCTTTTTCTGGGGAGCAAGTAAAGGATCAGTGTACAGGAATCGCCCAAAAATCATTAATGAGCTAAAGACACAATCATAACCTTCACACCGTCCATACCGTGTCAGACTCTCCAAGATATATTTCAAAACATGTGTAGAAGTGTCAACTTATGTACTGAAAGCGAAGGACGACACTTTTCAACACCTCTTATAAAGATTTTTTAAAGTCTTGTTAACTAAGTTATTTCACAAAATTCTTTGTTATGTTTAAAATTAATTGAAAGAAACACAGAACATCTCAACAGAAATATGGTCGCAAAAGGGTTAAAATATATAATAGAGAAACAATTCTTAACCCTTTTGTTATCAATCCGGCGGAAACTGGCTCTGTAGTACAAATGTCTTGTTTTCATAAGTTTTGAATTAAAATCTTCCACCAAACCTTGGTCACAATTTATGCTCCTAACACTAGCTGAATGATAACTAAGTTATTTTACAAAATTCTTTATATTTAAAATTAATTGAAAGAAACACAGAGCATCTCAACAGAAATATGGTCATAAATGGGTTAAAATATATAATAGAGAAACAATTCTTAGCTCTTTCGTTATCAACCGGGCTGAAACCAGCTCTGGCTCTGTAGTATAAATGTCTTGTTTTCATAAGTTTTGAATTAAAATCTTCCACAATTTATGTTCCTAACACTAGCTGAATGATAACTAAGTTATTTTACTAAATTCTTTGTTATATTTAAAGTAATTGAAAGAAACGCAGAGCATCTCAAAATAAATACAGTAACGAAAGGGTTAAAGCAGAAAATCACAAATCAGAATTCAAAAATGGTCACTATGGAACTGGCGTCATAATAATTTACAAACTTTCGAGAGAATTTAAGAGGATTCATTTTCTTTTTCCTTTTTTATTTATTTATTTATTTATTTATTTATTGAACAGGTGATCTCGAAGCACACTTAAAACTATAAATTAAAGTTTACAAATATTAAGTTGTAAATCATTTTAATATTCAAATGGGGTTTTTCAACCCAATATTGACGTATTAATTATAGCTTTATATGTGCTTCGAGATCCACTGTTCCAAAAAAGAATTATGGAGCTGATACTATTAACTTAGAAATCTCTCATTTAAAAAAAATACATGAGTTCAAGGACAGAATTTTTTTCTACAGGCTTCATACTTATATATTGACATCGTCAGGCAGCATTCAAGGGGCAATAAGAGCAATCGCATTCCAGCGTGTGGTTGGCTAATGCTACGAACAACCCTGCAGTGTTTAACTCCTGTTTTATTAAGGTTAATCGGTGGAGAAATACATCTACCCATGTACAGAACATTGATTTATTGAAGGCAACATTCCCAAATGATCCAAGATCTTTTTCCCGATTGCTGAGTATGTTGAAGGAAATGCCGAATAGTTTTCTTTTTATAAAAGACTTATTGAAACGTTTGCAATGAATTTGAACTCACAGTCAATGAGCAGGTAGTCCAATATACTCAACTATATAGTATCTTCATAGTCATACAGCGATAGGAAGAAAATTCAGGTTAAATAGCAATCCAAAACTAAAAGAATATCAACGGTAAAAAAGTTGAACTTTTAAAGAAAATTACTCAAAAAAATTGTAGTGAAAATGGCCGTCATGCATCGTAGTTATCCGATTCCTTTTTTAATACATTTTTCAACAAGAGAAATGTTGTAACATTATTTAAATAACATAGTGTGCTTTGCATTATGTCTTCTAGATATCATTATCGCTATTGTATTCAAAGAGATGTATCAAACATTGCATTAAGTTAGCCTGCTTGCTTTTAACGAAATATATTTACATACGATTCCTTGCATTATGAATGGAAAGGTTAAAATGCGTGATTGGAGAATTGTAGGAGCTACTAATGTTTGGTTTGTATTTTTCTGGTTTTTTTTATGTTTTTAGACTATTTATTGTTGAACATGTGAAAAGCGAAATATGTTCGACCTAAGAAATTTGGTTTGGTTTCATAGAGGAATTGATGTCGGTTTACAGGAAGGCCAATGGTGGTGTTTGACGGTTGAATCAATAGCAGTGATTTAATGGAGCTTTAAGAACGTCTGCTATGACTATCTATGAACCAGGAAAGCTTCAGTAAATTCCAAAGATTCCGATTATAGAAAGATCATCAAAATATTTATGACTATTCTTAAAGTTAGTAAATATGTGCACAAGAATATCACAAGCAAAAGTTTAAAATAGAAGTTCTTTTGCATTAAAATGTAACCGTTTAGATAAATTTAATATTTTGGTGTCATATCTCCAATATCATCCTACTGAAAAAAGGCGGCGAGCTGGCAGAAACGTTAGCACGCCGGGCGAAATGCGTAGCCGTATTTCGTCTGCCGTTACGTTCTGAGTTCAAATTCCGCCGAGGTCGACTTTGCCTTTCATCCTTTCGGGGTCGATAAATTGAGTACCAGTTACGCACTGAGGTCGATATAATCGGTTTAATCCGTTTGTTGTCCTTGTTTGTCCTCTCTGTGTTTTGCTCATTGTGGGTAGTAAAGAAATAGGTATTTCGACCGCCGCTACGTTCTGAGTTCAAATACCGCCGAGGTCGACTTTGCCTTTCATCCTTTCGGGGGGTCGATAAACTAAGTACCAGTTGCGTATACTGGGGTCAATCTAATCGACAGGTCCCCTCCCCCAAAATTTCGGGCCTTGTACCCAGAATAGAAAAGAATATCATCCTACTGAAAACTGAAAATTTTGGAATGCGTTACTCACTGCATTCTAAAAAATGTTAAATCAGTATTAGACCACGTGTATGGAGAGGGTTGCTGACTGCCTCAATAAGGGCGATGGTTATACGATGGTTCGTGGAGCGAATGAAGAGAAATTGATGCAATGGGAATCGAAACCGCGACGTAAAGACAGTCTCCCAGACTCTGCCAACACTCTTCAGCGTAGATACTTCACTGTGTGATAAAGCTAAATAATTGATTTATTCCACGTATATTTGACAGTCCAATTCAATTACAGGCCAAAGACGGATATATCTACGAAGTTGATTAAATAACAACAATGTTACCTTATACAAACTTAGATATGTAATATATAATATAAAAGATTATGTAATACACAAGATTATATAATATACAAGTTTGTATGAGAGACATTCCATATTCCTAATTTAATATCACTGCCAAATATAATATTCTTCTATGATATGCCTTGTACAGCATGAGCTATGATGGTGGTCGTGTCGACAGAGCAGAAGGCAACCAGCTGAAAGTTAAGCAGTTCGAGTACTGACATAAACCTTGCGGTTCATTCTACTTGTCAGTGATGAAGGTGGGGTGATATATTTAATCTATCACACAGTTAAACGAAGTAGTTGCCAACCGGGGTCCAATTAAAATTTTGTCATCAAAGTTCGTGTGCAATAAATCAGTTATGATTCTACAATGTACAAAATAGTTTAATCTTTTATGCAATTCCTAATTATATTTGATCATAAAAATATAATAGGGTTTTTTAAACATGGTTAGGGCTCTGCAGCCCCTTCCATCTGTCCTTCTGAAACGGCGCTTGCGGTGGTTTGGCCATGCATGTAGGCGTCCGGTAGGTGAACTGAGTCGTGATGTCCTTCTCCCAACTCCACTTCCCAACTGGCGGAAACGCGCGGGCGGGCAGCTGAAGACCTGGGTTACGACGATCAAGGAGGACCTCTCCGTGCTCACGGGTCCGCAGGTGGTCGGCCTGCGCCGATGGAGCCGTGACTGGCTCGCTATCTCCAGTGAACAGGCGCAGGACCACCGTGTGTGGGCTGCCATGGTTCGAGATGCCTCGAGGGTGGTAGAAGAAGCCGACTCAACCCGCCCAGGGTGAATGTCACCACAAGTACTAGTACAACTACAGAGTAAAATAGGAATCAAAGGAGTTCCTTAGGGGAAAATGGTTGAGAGACACTGGTCTAACACCAGCACCTGAATGTTGATGTCTTAATGAAGCTCGCTCTGTTGCAATCCTTCAGATCAGGTCTCCTGTCTGGAGAAATAAGCCGTGAATCCCGATAACATAAAATTTCATTGTACTGTTTTACACATGAGTCTGGGACATAGGCACACAGGTCATCGACACTGCTCTTCCACCACCACCCTGACTATAAGCCATAAATAAAACTTAAAGGAAGTATTATGATGACGATAAACATTTCGTAACCTTGCAGCGCTGAGTGCAACTTCAATGTGAGTGTGACTTGGACACGGATATCAAAGATCGGACATAATCTTCATTAAGAGATGTCTTCAACTAAAGAATAGATCGTAAGATTTACCATATCATTTAATATTTAATCTCAATACGCAGTCAATTACAGATACAAAATAATAATGAAAGCTTTCTAGCTAAGCGACTTCATTTTCTTTTGAAGATTCTACATAAAGAAGTTTTTACCTCACAACAGTTCAAAGGATGTCATTCTGTTTAAGTAATGCACTTGTTATAACGAGTTTGTTAAGGAGCCTCTATGTCAGTCATGCGGAAAATTGCAGCCAGTAGCACTTTCTAAATAGATCGCCTAACGAAAAAATTACCATGAATGATTTTCAGTAATGCAGCCACCCGTCACGGGTGACCTGTCCCTCTAAAAGGGTTGGCCATGCCTATTCTACGCGGTCATTCAAACTGCTAAAAGTATGAGCAGTTGAAGTCCTGTTTCATGAAGGTTAATCGGATGAGAAATATATCTACCCATGTACAGAACATTGATTTATTGCAGACAACATTTCCAAATGCTGTAGAACCATTTCCGATTGCTGAGTATGTTTACGGAAATGCAGAACATTTTTTTTTTTTGAGAGAGAGACTTATTGAAACATTTGCGATGAATTTGAACTCACAATCAATGAGCAGGTAGTCCAATATGTTCGGCTATATAGTATCTTCAATTTAAAAGTACAGTCACTCCTCGGATCAACAATAATAACAATAATAGTTAAATAAATAATCAAATAGAATTGATTTTGTAGTAAATTTAGAATTTTAAAGTTTCTAGTGAATGATATCTTACAGTTTAGTGATTTTATTTTCTCTTGGTAATTTTATTCTCTTTTTGTTAAAGCTAAAATATATTTGTAGTTTTCATTTATAAAATGTTTGTTCAATTTTTTTCGATTAAATTTAAATTAAATTGTAATTCGAATTTAAATTATAGCCATGAAACGTACGTAGTCGTTTTACTTATATATTGTTTATTCATTTTTGTACTTTTTGTGATCTAGTTATATGTTATAAAATAAATTTTATTTTTTATTTATGATTTGGTTTATGTCTATCATTGTTTGAATTGCATAATGTTTTTTCTCTAATTTATATATATTATATATTTATATTGGGAAATTTGATTTAATACTCAATTGAATGTTTCCCTGTAAGTTTGGAGTCATACTCCCTAATGTTATGTATATATATATATATATCAGAGGCGACTCCAGGTCAACAGCATCACTCGGGCACATCACAGATTTCGCGTAGGACACATGCGACTGCTGGTCTTCCATAAACAACCTTGCCCGGACTTGTTCCTCGGAGGTAACTTTCTAGGTGAAATCCCATGGTTAGTCATGATGGAAGAGGGTCTCAGCATATATATATATATACATATATATATATATATATATATTATATATATATATTATATATATATATATATATAATATATATATATATCACAATAAACCTAGGATAGAGTTTATAAACATCTAAAGCATTGCTATGCGCATTTCTACAAATCAGTCCATATTCCTGAGATGATTACAGTGCAGTCCATAGTATTCGTGAGCAACCTGTTTATCATCATCATTGATTCATTTCTTTAGGTGGTATAACATTAGTGGATGAACTACGGAGGGATGTTTTCCTCTTTTTATCAGTATGAAAGCCAAGTGAGTTATGCGGGTATTTCTGTGTGTATTTGGTGGGAAGGAGTGGAAGGTGATGGGAATAGAAGAAGGAATGGTAGTTATATCATTCCAAATTCCACACACACATCACATTTTGCTGACACCTTCCGCCCATGCACATATTTTCTCAAGTCATTTGTCTGTAGCGCTTGGTCTTGAGCTGCATCTCTGTTTCTTTCATTAATTTCGTTTTTTCAAACAAGCCCAGGTAGTTATATGGGGATGGAGGTGTGTATATGGTGGTGGTGAATTTATTTTGCTATTCACTCAGTAGATTTTAAGGATGTACATTCTTTTGTTTGTTTTCATTTAAGACATCACTGTCCTCAATAAATTCTGAGCTCAACAAGTGGTCAAGTACTGCTGATATGCAGTGGGCTCTGATAACTGGATTGATGAATGCTATTTTCTTATGGTGATCTCATCATTCTTTCTTTACAGTTTTCATACTGTAAATTCTTGCAATTTCAAATTTTAAGGGATTGTACTCTTAATTTTTCATCCTCTTTCTTTACAGTCCTGGAATCAAACAGACACGGTGAATCAATTAGTAAGCAACTTTACTCTTCCTTGCGTATTATTGTTATGTCTGATCTATTATTTTTTAGCTTCTTGTCCTTGAATAGGAAAGTCACACAAAATCTAGCATTTGTCCGACTCCAACACTCTTTCGATTTTATGTACTTCCAGCTCCAAATCCCCATTTCTGACAAAGCTTCTTGTGTAAAACTTTCACAACTTAATCATGCCTCAATTTTTTTTTATATTCTCCCTGGGCAACAATATTGTGCAACAATATGTGCCGTTATTTCATTCCAAATTCCACACGCTCCACATTTTGCTGACACCTTCTGTCCGTGCACATATTTTCTCAAGTCGTTTGTTTTCAGCGCTTGGTCTTGAGCTGCAACAATAAGGTTCTCTGTTTCTTTCATTAATTTCGCTTTTTAACCAAGCCCAGAGTTTTTGTTCCACACATATGACAATGGTTGCAGATAAAATTTTATTATCTTCATCTCTCAGGCATTCTGGGTGAACGACTTTTTGACAAGTTACCTTCACGACGGCTACAAAGTACAAGTCTATTTATCATAATGCGCTTAATATCATGAATATTCCTACGCCACCACACACTTGACATGTCTTGATTGTGCCCTGCTTGGTTCCTAGCAACCGTCTTCAGCCACTTAGCCTGGTGAGGTTGACGATTTAATTGCTGAATATTTAATTGAGTAATAGATTGACTTACATGTATACACACACACAAACAGATAGATAGATAGATAGATAGATAGATAGATAGATAGATAGATAGATAGATAGATAGATAGATAGATAGATAGACAGACAGACAGACAGACAGACAGACAGACAGACAGACAGACAGACAGACAGACAGACAGACAGACAGACAGACAGACAGACAGACAGACAGACAGACAGACAGACAGACAGACAGACAGATAGATAGATAGATAGATAGATAGATAGATAGATAGATAGATAGATAGATAGACAGACAGACAGACAGACAGACAGACAGACAGACAGACAGACAGACAGACAGACAGACAGACAGACAGACAGATAGACAGACAGACAGACAGACAGACAGACAGACAGACAGACAGACAGACAGACAGACAGATAGATAGATAGATAGATAGATAGATAGATAGATAGATAGATAGATAGATAGATAGATAGATAGATAGATAGATAGATAGATAGGTATCCTTGGTGAGTAATAACATTTTCCAAACTAGATTCCGGATACTCTAAATTTGCACTAGCATAAACTTTTTTAATTCAAGTCTATCAACTCGTTAAATCCTTTTCTACTCTAGGCACAAAATTTTATTTTTTATTTATGATTTGGTTTATGTCTATCATTGTTTGAATTGCATAATAATGTTTTTCTCTAATTTATATATATTATATATTTATATTGTGAAATTTGATTTAATACCCAATTGAATTTTTCCCTGTAAGTTTGGAGTCATACTCCCTAATATTATATATATATATATATATATTATTGAAGTAGATAAATTACGGGTTCAAATGATAACCGATACCTGGGTAGCATATTTTGTTGGAGAATTAAGTTCCTGGATTTTTCTGAAGAGAAAGCTGCAAAATGGACTCCTTATTCAATCCGAATTAGGGACTTTGCAGCCTTCGAAACATATGTAGAAAATAATATAAAGGAATTTTGTTAAATCTTCGTTCAGCTCCATTTCTTCCTACACTTATATATATATATATATATATATATTATATATATATATATATATATATATATATAGGCGACTCCAGGTCAACAGCATCACTCGGGCTCATCACAGATTTTGCATAAGACACATGCGACTACTGGTCTTCCATAAACAACCTTGCCCGGACTTGTTCCTCGGCGGGTAACTTTCTAGGTTAGTCATGATCGAAAGGGGTCTCAGCATATATATATATATATATATCACAATAAATCTAGGATAGAATTCATAAACGTTTAATGCATCGCTATGCGTATTTCTACAAATCACATGACTTTTAAGATCTCAGTCCATATTCCTGAGATGATTACATTGCAGTCCGTAGTATTCGTGAGCAACCGGTTGATCATCATCATTTCTTCGGGCGATATAACATTAGTGGATGAACTACGGAGGGATGTTTTCCTCTTTTTATCAGTATGAAAGCCAAGTGACTTATGCGAGTATTTCTGTGTGTATTTGGTAGGAAGGAGTGGAAGGTGATAGGAATAGGAGAAGGAATGGTAGTTATATCATTCCAAATTCCACTCACTCCACATTTTGCTGACACCTTCTGCCCATGCACATATTTTCTCAAGTCATTTGTCTTTAGCGCTTGGTCTTGAGCTGCATCTCTGTTTCTTTCATTAATTTCGTTTTTTCAAACAAGCCCAGGTAGTTATATGGGGATGGAGGTGTGAATATGGTGGTGGTAAATTTATTTTGCTATTCACTTAGTAGATTTTAAGGATGTACATTCTTTTGTTTGTTTTCATTTAAGACATCACTGTCCTCAATAAATTCTGAGCTCAACAAGTGGTCAAGTACTGCTGATATGCAGTGGGCTCTGATAACTGAATTGATGAATGCTATTTTCTTATGGTGATCTCATCATTCTTTCTTTACAGTTTTCATACTGTAAATTCTTGCAATTTCAAATTTTAAGGGATTGTACTCTTAATTTTTCATCCTCTTTCTTTACAGTCCTGGAATCAAACAGACACGGTGAATCAATTAGTAAGCAACTTTACTCTTCCTTGCGTATTATTGTTATGTCTGATCTATTATTTTTTAGCTTCTTGTCCTTGAATAGGAAAGTCACAAAAAATCTTGCATTTCTCCGACTCCAACACTCTTTCGACTTTATGTACTTCCAGCTCCAAATCCCCATTTCTGACAAAGCTTCTTGTGTAAAACTTTCACAACTTAGTCATGCCTTAATTTCTTATATCCTCCCTGGGCCAACTTAAGACATTGCGCAACAATATGTGCCGTTGTTTCATTCCAAATTCCACAGGCTCCACATTTTGCTGACACCTTCTGTCTGTGCACATATTTTCTCAAGTCGTTTGTTTTTAGCGTTTGATCTTGAGCTGCAAAAATAAGGTTCTCTGTTTCTTTCATTAATTTCGCTTTTCAACCAAGCCCAGAGTTTTTGTTCCACACATATGACAATGGTTGCAGATAAAATTTTATTATCTTAATCTCTCAGGCATTCTGGGTGAATGACTTTTTGACAAGTTACCTTCACGACGGCTACAAAGTACAAGTCTATTTATCATAATGCGCTTAATATCTTGAATATTCCTACGCCTCCACACACTTGACATGTCTTGATTGTGTCCTGCTTGGTTCCTAGCAACCGTCTTCAGCCACTTAGCCTGGTGAGGTTGACGATTTAGTTGCTGAATATTTAATTGAGTAATAGATTGACTTACATGTATACACACACACAAACAGATAGATAGATAGATTGATAGATAGATAGATAGATAGACAGATAGACAGATAGACAGATAGATAGATAGATAGATAGATAGATAGATAGATAGATAGATAGATAGATAGATAGATAGATAGATAGATAGATATCCTTGGTGAGTAATAACATTTTCCAAACTAGATTCCGGATACTCTAAATTTGCACTAGCATAAACTTTTTTTAATTCAAGTCTATCAACTCGTTAAATCCTTTTCTACTCTAGGCACAAGGCCCGAAATTTTGTGGGAGGACGTCCCGTCGATTAGATTGACCCTAATACACAACTGGTAATTAATTTATCAACTCCGAAAGGATGAAAGGCAAAGTCAACCTCGGCGGAATTTGAACTCAGAACGTAAAGACACGAAATACATATTTCTTTACTACCGACAGAGGGAACAAACAAGGACAGACAAACGGATTAAGTCGATTACATCGACTCCAGTGCGTAACTGGTACTTAATTAATAGACCCCGAAAGGATGAAAAGCAAAGTCAACCTCGGCGGAATTTGAACTCAGAACGTAACCTTTTTTACGTTGGGCCGCATAGGACATTGCTCGCAGTGTAAGATATCTTAGACAAGTGTCTTTTACTAAAGCCTTGGGTCGACCAAAGCCTTGAATGATTTCGTAGAGGAAAAGTGAACGAAGCCTGTAGCATATTTGTATGTGTGTGTGTGTCTTCCGTTAAGATGGTATCAATAAAAATATACTCTAACCAGTGAAGGATAAATATCATTTAATGTCCACTGTATTAAAATAAGAACTATTAATAATTTCTTGCCTTTAAGACATGTGGTTAGTGCGATTTTTATAAAGTGCCTTGTGTCTCCAAGCAATGTTCTGGTTGCGTGGCTTGCTGTATTTGAAATAGAGAACGCTGGTATATGAGGAACCACGAGAAGAAAATAACGATAAGAACGTTGATTGAGAAAGTGGAGTGCCTCGCTACGTGTCTCAACGACAAGAAACTATTAGCAGCTCATATTTTAATACAGTGTGCATTAAATAATGTGTGTGTGTTTTTGAAAGTGTGGGTGTGTGTGTGTGTGCTTGTGTATGTGTGTACGCGTGCGTGTGTGTGTGCTTGTGTATGTGTGTACGCGTGCGTGTGTGTGTGTGTATATTAGTAATTGATACATACACGGATTGGTTTCTGTTTCTACATATGGTTTCTTTGCAGGAGTATATTCACAGTGTTTATGACTCTTGCATATTAATTTAAGAAACCAAATTTATCCTGTTAATACAAGAGAGCGAACTATACACAACGTAAGAGTCTGTAACTGTCCAGTCGTTGCGGAATCTGTTTGATTGACAGACAACGTAATGTTTTTGTCTGTATGCAAAATGAAATTTCATATTTGTATTAAATTAGAAAATGGGTGAAAACAGTCACAAATCATTTCAGTTTTACATCATATTTCCACTGACAACATGTATTGATCTGTTTTGATAACTGTGTTTGAGTTGTATGTATGCAAACAAGACATTACTTAATATGTATGCATGTATGTATGTATGTATGTATGTATGTATGTATGTATTATGTATGTATGTATGTATGTATGTATGTATGCATGCATGCATGCATGTATTATGTATGTGCTGATGTAAATATGTATATACATATATATACACGTATATACATATATATATACATACATATATACACGTATATATACATATACACATATATATATATATATGTATGTGTATATATGTATTTATATATATGTGTGTGTGTATTCATATAATATATATATATATTATATATATATATATATATATATATATATATATATATATACCTATATGTAGGCATGTGTGTGAGTATCTCGTAAATTACATAATGTATATAAATAGGCAAATAGATAGAATGAATTTTCTTTTTCTACGTTAGATAGATTGATAGATGGATAGATAGTGAATTACATACATACATAAATACATACATACATACATACATACACACATATATATATATATAAGTGTCTTCTACTATAGCCACGGGCCGACCAAAGCCTTGTGAGTGGATTTGGTAGACGGAAACTGAAAGAAGCCTGTCGTATATATGTATACGCCACCAGTGTTATCCAAAGGAAAGACAAAGGTCGATACAGCTTGGCACCAGTGACGTCGCAACTCATTTCTACAGCTGAGTGAACTGGAGCAACGTGAAATAAAGTGCCTTGCTCGAGAACACATGGCGCTTATAAATCTAATATTCTCCTATCCTTCTTTAATACCGGTTCCCATATGCTGTTCATATCTGCTCTCGAGCTGCTTAGGAGATTGTTTTGTCCTAGCATATGTGCTGCTTCTTTTAGCTTTCGTATTTTCCAGTGGTGTTCTCTGTCTATTATTTTAACTTCGTCCCACAGGAGGAGCTGGTGTCCATTCCTTATCTCTTAAATATAGAACTGCATTATTATCATCATCATCATTATTATTATTATATTATTATTATTATTATTATTATTATTATTATTATTATTATTATTATTATCATCGTTATCATCATCATCATATCATCATCATTATTATTATTATTATTATTATTATTATTATTATTATTATTATTATTATTATTATTATTATTATTATTTAGGACAACAGATTGCCTGAACCGTTACAGTACCTGAAAAAATGTCGGGTATTTTTTTTCGGCTCTTTGTTCTCTGAGTTCAAATCCCACAAAGATGAACGTTGATTTTATCCCTTCCAGAGTCAATAAAATAAAGCACGTGCCACGTACTGGGGTCGGCGTCATCAAATAACCTCTCTACATTAAAAATTATTAGACTTTTTCTTAAATTAGAAACCGTTACGTTATTTTTATCATCTCCATCATCATCGTCATGATCATCTTCATCAACCTCATCATCTTCAGCCTCATCACCACCATCATCATCATCATCATATTATCATCATCTTCATAATCATTTTTATCATCATCATCATCATCTCCATCATCATCGCCTTCATCATCACCATACCCATCCTCATCATCATCGTCATCGTCATCATCACCTTCATCAACCTCATCATCTTCAGCCTCATCACCACCACCATCATCATCATCATCATCATCATCATCATATTATCATCATCTTCATAATCATCTTTATTATCATCATCATAATCTCCATCATCATCGCCTTCATCATCACCATACCCATCCTCATCATCATCATCATCGTCATCATCATCTTCATCAACCTCATCATCTTCAGCCTCATCACCACCATCATCATCTTCATCATCGTATATCATCATCTTCATAATCATCTTTATCATCTTTATCATCATCATCATCATTTTATTACGCCCATATTCTTTTTATCGTCATTATTATCATCATTATCATAGTCTTTGGATCAATGTTTCAAATCAAATTGTTTATAGAAGTGTGTATTTAGTTAGCGAAATCGATTCCAAAGATATTACTAAAAAACAAATTTTAAGGAACCCGGAACCCATGAATAGCAAAACGGATCTTAATGGAATTTGAACTAGAAAAAAAAAGCTAAATGTTTATATTAAGCTATAAAACCCCTCGTGTATTTATTAATCCATCACCAGTGTCGGCTGTTGAATATATGGTTGCTTGATATTACTATTCGTCTTGCGTAAAGAAATTTTCCAACCCTGATATGATTATACAAATCACACAAGCAATGAATATTGTGAGATTTTAATTTATCTACCAATAGATATTTTCTGCAGATGTGTTTATCCGATCTTATATTCCTAACCTTTAAGGTGATTGATAATGTATAATGAAGCTTCTTTATGTAAAGTAATTGAAACACTACAATGAAATATGGCATCCAAAATGGCTGTCATAGAAGTTACTCAGGGAGAAAAAATCTCACCATATCCGACTGCAGCAAGTCGTTGAATGTTGCAAAGAGCTGAGAGATATCCATATTGCGTGAGACATCAGAGAAAGCTACGAAACTGTGAAGCAGATAATAGCATTCAAAATTGACTGACAGAAAATGTGTTTTATGGATAAAATAGCAGTGGGTGGAAGGAAACAGATAGAAGACGAATTACACCGAGTTTATTCATTTATGCTTTAAATATTTCTCTAGATTGGAAATAAACAGAGACCGTTCGATGATATTCAAAGAAAAGTTACGAAGCCAGAAACGCGTTCTTAAATCAGATTTACAGTAGAGGCGAGAACAATTTTAAGAACTAATATGTTTTCATTTTTTTTTTGTTTGTTTACGTGTGTGTTTTTTATACTTTACTTTCAAAGCAAAAAACAAATCAAATTATCTTATAATTTATATTATAATTTTTTCAGACATTTTGAAAATATTGTCGGTGTATTATTCTGTAATATGCAGTGTGTGCATATATATATATATATATATATATATATATATATATATATAGAATATATATATATTAATATATATATGTATGTATGTATGTATGTATGTATGTATGTAGTATGTATGTATGTATGTATGTATGCATGTATGTATATATATATATATATATGTATATGTATGTATGTATATATATATATATGTATGTATGCGTACATATATATGTATATATATATATTTATTTATATATATATGTATATATATATATTTATATATATATATATATATATATATATATATATATATATGTATGTATATATGTATGTATGTATATATATATATGTATGTGTATATATACTATACATACATGTATATATGTATAAATGTATGTATATATACATATATACATATATATGTATAAATGTATGTATATATACATATATATATATACATATCCATATATATATGTGTGTGTGTGTGTGTAAGTATCTGTATGTGAATGCGCGTTGTGTATGCGTATGTGTATATATATGTGTGTGTGTGTGTGTGTGTGTGTGTGTAAGTATCTGTATGTGAATGCGCGTTGTGTATGTGTATGTGTATATATATGTGTGTGTGTGTGTGTGTGTGTGTGTGTGTGTGTGTGTATGTGTGTGTGTGCGTGCGTGTGTGTGTATAAATAACTGTGTGGGTGAATAAATTAGTGTTGATATGTTTACTGCCTGTATTGTTTTCTTCGACTAAATTTCACTGGCTTCCAAGTCATATTAATGGAGATAGAAATATCCCATCAATGAAAATCGTTGAATCTGCTTAGACAAGTCCCGGTAACTTTATAAACATTGAGAGAAACTTTTAAATATTTTCAATATTACTTTGTTTTCAGTCGTTATATACATTTTCATTTGTATAGTCATTTTTGTTTGTTATTATTGTTATGATTATTACTTTCTTATATTTCGTTACTGATTGAATTTCTTTGGAAAGAAATTTTTTTTTATTATTATTTCAAAAGAAATATATAATTGAAGTTTTGAAAATCAAGAAAAGTTCTTTAAAAGTTTTATACATATATAATGTATGTATATATGTATATTTGTACATAATTCAAATTCCAGGATTGATAAAATGACTTGGGAAGATTTTTCAATGCGATTATGCGCAACAAGGTGTAATAATGACAACATTAGCAGCAACGACAACAACAACAACAACAGCCAGCAACATCAATAATAATCGTTTCTACTCTAGGCACAACGCCCGAAATTTTTGGGTAGAGAGCCAGTCCGTTAGATCGACCCCAGTACGCAACTTGTACTTAATATATCGACTCCGAAAGGACGAAAGGCAAAGTCGAACTCGGCGGAATTTGAACTCAACGTAAAGACAGACGAAATACCTATTTCTTTACTACCCACAAGGAGCTAAACACAGAGGGGACAAGCAAGGACAGACAAACAGATTAAGTCGATTACATCGACCCCAGTGCGGAACTGGAACTTATTTAATCGACCCCGAAAGGATGAAAGGCAAGTCGACCTCAGCGGAATGTGAACTCAGAACGTAGCAGCAGACGAAATACCACTAAGCATTTCGCCCGGCGTGCTAACGATTCTGCCAGCTCACCGCCTTATCAAACAACAATAATAAGATTTCAAATTATAGCACAAGGCCAACAATTTGGGGGTAGGGGAAGAGTCGAATACATCGAACCCAGTACTCATCTGGTACTTATTTTATCGACCAAGAAAGGATAAAAAAAGAAGTCGACCTCGGCGGAATTTGAACCCAGCGACAGGCGAAATACCGCTAAGCATTTCGTCCAGCGTGCCAATGTTTCTGCTAGTTCACCGCAAGCCTACTAGACTGTAAGAAAAGAAAAAAAACCTACTAGAATATTTACAGAACAGAGAGAAACTACTAAAGACTGTGAATAAGGAACAGAGGAAAAGGATAGAACTGAAATTCAAAGAGAGTACGTTAGTCAGATTAAAGAGAAACCTCTATATGATCAGTTTTGGAGAGCCACTGAAGATGTATGTGGAACAAAATCCTGTGCTTGGTAAAAATAAAAACGGGGCTATTAAAAACTGAAACAGAGAGTCTAATTGTAGCAGCTCAGGGTCAAGTGATAAGAACAACTTGAAGGAAAATGTATATGGAGAAAATGTGTAAAAATATGTAAAGTCTGTGGAACTTGGAACGAAACAGCGGCATATACAGTGTGTCATAATGTCCGCATCTGGCACAGGAAGAGTATAAGAAATGGAGGGATGATCAGGTTGTGAAAGCTTTATACCGGAAACTTTACCAGAATTAGGGATTTGAAGCTGGAGAGACAGGGTATGATCATCGGGTCGAAAGAGTGCTGGAATTGAAGTATTGTAAGATTATGTGGGACTTTCCTATTCAAACGTACAAGAAGCTAGAAAATAATAGAGCTGAGGCACTGACTTTCACGGCTTTCGACCTTAACTGATTGGAAGTGTTATCACGTACATATTTCGACTTGGTGTAAAAGACGAGCTACATCAAATATTCTGCTCAATACCACAGATTTGCTATGCCCTGATGCAGTACCACGCACTGGCACTCGGACATCGAGCCTTAACTGATTGGAAGTGTTATCATGTATATATTTTGTCTTAGTATAAAAGATAGGCTACAGTAAATCTTCTGCTCAATACCACTACAAATATCACATAATTTTAAAAAACATGCTATCATTAATAGCAGATTATGCAGTCAGTACAATGAGATGGTTGACCATACTATTTTCGGCTGTAAAGTTCGATTATTTTAACAAGCATAATCGAGGCAGCAGCTTTATTCTCTCGGCAATATGTGGACAAGTCGACGTGAAAACAAATAAGTGGTATAAACATGTACAAAACCTGTACATTTCAAAATCGTGAGAAACAAAACCTGGTATATTCTGGGACTGGAACTAAAATACCTATGCTCAGATAGACATGTCTGGGTTCCTTCTAAATAAAATAATTCCCAAAGGGAAGTTAAAAAATTGTAAAAGTACAAGGAATTTGAAACTAGGAAAAGCAGGATGTAAGCACTAATTA
The DNA here is from genome assembly GCF_006345805.1 of Octopus sinensis. Classification (NCBI taxonomy): domain Eukaryota; kingdom Metazoa; phylum Mollusca; class Cephalopoda; order Octopoda; family Octopodidae; genus Octopus; species Octopus sinensis. The sequence goes on along the minus strand of NC_043001.1, from coordinate 108,806,500 downwards.
TAGTTGGAAGAAAACGGGAAAGGGGATGAACATTATATTAGATATATATTTAACCAATAAAAAATAGAATATTAGGGCTCAAAAGGAAACCTTGAATTGTATTAGCAAAACTTTTCACGCAGGATAAGGCAAATCAAAAAATGCGAGTATTTCTTCCGGAAGAAAACATTTAGAACAAATAAGAGAACCTTTTACAGAGCTTTGATTAATAAAGTGCAATAAAGACATTACACAGGGAGAATACAAAAATCAACTGAAGCTCAAGCATATTAGAGGGGAAGATAGAACAAAACTAGAATCAGAAATCAGAAGGGCTTTGAAGATCAAAAATGTTTACAAATACAGAAACACCACAAACACAGCGTACCAATACTGGCAAAAAACACTTTGGTAGCGACTCCATGTCGGCGAGCGACATGACATAAAAATTCAAAATTTAAATAAAAATAAACGGTTGGTCCTCTATCGCCGACAGCTTTTATGGTTGAAGAAATATGATATGAATGGTTATAGGGGCTTTATAGCAGTTTTGACTGCTGTTTCTAGGCATGTAAGGGTTTTTATAACCCTCTCTGTTACTATTCTGATTTATTCACAATTATACACTCTTCTTTTATGAAAATAATTTCTAGTTGCATGTTCTGGTCACTGATATATTCGTAAATAATTTTGAATTGTTTACGATACACCTGCGTAATGTATTTTTACATTCATTCGTCTTATATCTATCTATCTATCTGTATTATATATATCTATATATATATATATATAGATATATATATATAGATATATATATATATATATATATATATATATATATGCATATATAGACACACATATGTACATACTACGTATATATGTATATAGGTATGCATATGTCGGTACAGGACGTCACGAAACCGTAAACAAACATGAAATACGAATATGACGTTGGGTACGCAAAAAAGGAGAGAAACGAATGCAAAACAAAATAAGTAACATTAAAAAATGAACCTTCATCAGTTGTTGACTGTCCTTCTACACCTTATTTCGAGCATATATATATATATATTCTTTTATTTGTTTCAGCCATTTCACCGCGGCCATGCTGAACCACCGCCTTTAGTCGAACAGATCGACCCTAGGACTTATTCTTTGTAAGCCTAGTACTTATTCTATCGCTCTATTTTGCCGAACCGCTAAGTTACGTGGACATGAACACACCAACATCGGTTGTCAAGCGATGGTGAGGCTTCTTTCAGTTTCCGTCAACCAAATCCGCACTCAAGGCTTTGGTCGGCCCGAGGCTATAGTAGAAGACACTTGCCCAACGTTCCACGCCGTGGTACTGAACCCCCATACATATAATATATATATATATATATATATATATATATAAACTGTACTTGGAGAAGAAGAAACGAAACAAAACGAAACGAATCGAATAGAATCGACGCAAGGGCGCTCAGTCATACAATAGTGTAATAAATAAAATATATGCATACATACATATATGTACGTACCTACATCTACATGTATATATACATGTATATATAAATATATATACGTGAGTACAGGACACTACAAATAGACGTAGAACTCAACGAGAAACGAAAACGTAAAAACAAGCATGGAACGGACCATTTTTTTACAACGCAAAAACAGAGTACAAGACAAACTACACAAGGAAAAATCCCCTTCATCAGCTGTCCCTAGTTCAACTCCAGCGTGTTTCGAAGGTTAGGACAGAACACGACTCGTCGAACTAGCCCTTCCTGCGAAAGAATTAAATAAAATTACTTCGCAGAGGGGTAAAAACAAGGAAAGAAAAAAATGTGACACAAACAAGACGTAAAAACGATACAAATAAAATTACAAAATAAAATACAAAATAAAAATACAATTACAAAAAATACAATACGAGAAATAAAAACAAACAAGAAAACAAAGAGGGCCTTTTTGGCCTAGACGAGGAAGATTCTTAGGAGCGCAAGAAAAACCATGTGTTTACAGTTAGGAGGCGCAGGCAAAAGGAAGTAGCGGCTGGCTGTGAGAGAGGTGAGGAGGATGTGAGAGAGAGAGAGGATAGAGGAAGCCAGCGGCTGAGAGAGAGATGAGGAGTATATATATATATTATATATATATATATATATATATATATATATATATATATATATATATATATATATATATATATTATAGTTAATCCAAACAAGAAAACACAAAAAAACACAGCAACGCGAGGAGGGGTGGAACAAATAAAGTATTATGGACGTCAGGATCAGAAAGAGGGAAGAAGGAAGTTTTTAAACGTTTCGAGCGGAGCTCTTCGTCGGGAAACAAAGGACAAGGAAAGATCCCGAGAAGGGAAGACAGAGGAAAAAAAATTGCTGGCGGTGCTCACGAAGTCACATATGGAATTGATCTTTCCCATGAGGAATCAGTTTTTCATTCAACTCAGTTCTTTGAATTAACGTGTAAGTGGCTGCGTACTCCACAGATACATGTACACTTAACTTAATTCCCTTTCCCACCAATCAACATGCTGCTT
>NC_043001.1:108772627-108797627 GCF_006345805.1 Octopus sinensis | reverse complement strand
ACCATAACTCACTGAAAAATGGTCTGCATCTGGCTTAAATGGCTCCCGTAAAGAAGGAAACCAAAAATTATTGAAATTACGTTTAAATATTTATAAGATCGGAGTAAATAAATAGTGAAATAAATTAGATCAAATCACTTATCCTTTGGAAACGTTTACAAGAAAAAAATCGAAGTTAATAGTGAAATAACTTTAAAACATTTATAAGAAAGATGGAAATAGTGAAATAACTTTTAAAGGATGATAAAATGTGAGAGCACTTTTGGTTTGCTATAAATTATTCATGAGCCTAATGGTGGTGGGGGGGAAGCGGCGGTCGCTCTGGCAGTGGCGGAGGCGGCAGCAGCGGAGGTGGAAGCGGGGGAGGTGGAAGCGGCGGTGGCGTTATGGGTCGTGGAGGCGACGGCGGCGGTATTGGTGGTGGTGAGCTGGCAGAAACGTTAGCACGGCGGGTGAAATGCTTAGCGGTATTTCGTCTGCGTTACGTTGTGAGTTCAAATTCCGCCGAGGTCGACTTTGCCTTTCATCCTTTCGGGGTCGATAAATTAAGTACCAGTTACGCACTGGGGTCGATGTAATCGACTTAATACCTATGTCTGTCCTTGTTTGTCCTCTCTGTGTTTAGCCCCTTGTGGGTAATAAAGAAATAGGTATTTCGTCTGCCGCTACGTTCTGAGTTCAAATTCCGCCGAGGTCGACTTTGGCCTTTCATCCTTTCGGGGTCGATAAATAAGTACCAGTTACGCACTGGGGTCGATGTAATCGACTTAATACCTATGTCTGTCCTTGTTTGTCCCCTCTGTGTTTAGCCCCTTGTGGGTAATAAAGAAATAGGTATTTCGTCTGCCGCTACGTTCTGAGTTCAAATTCCGCCGAGGTCGACTTTGCCTTTCATCCTTTCGGGGTCGATAAATTAAGTACCAGTTACGCACTGGGCTCGATCTAATCGACTTAATCCGTTTGTCTATCCTTGTTTGTCCCCTCTGTGTTTAGCCCCCTGTGGAATAATAAAGAAATAGGTATTGGTGGTGGTGGTGGCGGTGGTGGTGGTGGTGGTGGTGGTGGTGGTGGTGGTGGTGGTGGCGGTGGTGATGGTGGTGGTGGTGGTAATGGTGGTAGTGGTGGGGGACGAAATGGACTTCGTATATTTCAGATACAAGTTTTGTTTACGGGTGTCTGTGTAAATTTTTGTGAAAGACGGCGTCATGAAACTCTGGAAACAAAAATATTATAATAAAAACAGAGATTTTAAATCGGAAAAGAACGAAGGTTTTGCATTCTCCGCTAATTGAGATAAAGCATTATATCTTACATACCTTGTGTGACTTGGTCATTACAAAACCATTGAATTAAACTGCAACACACGATTATTCACAGCAGTTAGAAATAAGGAAGAACAAGTTAACTGTGTCACAATCATCACTAAACACCCAGTAGACATTGATGCTAACGTTTAGTAAAGAAGGCGACAAGAAGGGCGGTGAGGTGGCAGAGTTATTAGCACGCCGGGTGAAATGCGTAGCTGTATTTCGTCTGCCGTTACGTTCTGAGTTCAAATTCCGCCGAGGTCCACTTTGCCTTTCATCCTTTCGGGGTCGATTAAATAAATACCAGTTACGCACTGGGGTCGTTATAATCGTCTTAATCTGTGTGTCTGTCCTTGTTTGTCCTCTCTGTGTTTAGCCCCTTGTGGGTAGTAAAGAAATAGGTATTTCGTCTGTCGTTACGTTCTGAGTCCAAATTCCGCCGAGGTCCACTTTGCCTTTCATCCTTTCGGGGTCGATCTAAGAACTATATACATCATCAATATTTATTATTGTTCAAAAGGCTCAAAGGGAAATGTTATACAGAACAGATTTAATTCTTCTTATATAAATCTTTGAAATATTACAGCCAAATATTTTTTTCTGGGCTGAGATTGTTAACAATGTCTTTTTGACTATCTGAAATGTGTACAAGATAATTTTGCATCTGAATTAAACTTAGATGAACTCATAAAGGAGTTCGCAACCCAGATAATATATTGACAAGGATCACAGTAATATAAATATTTATTAGCAAGTAAGTACGTAAATGGAAACAAGATAAACATCTTGAAAATTTGGTGATGGAGTAAAATGATGGAAAATGAGTTATAATGAGTTATATGAGAATAAATTTCAATCTAAGACACAGTTCAGAAATATTGGGGTTTTCACCAAGGGACTGCAGGATTACAACATGTACATTGATGTCAGAGGGTCCTACTTTGGAAGAGATTAGAGAAAAAGTCTCAAAACCTCTGAAATTCTTGTTTATATATGCGCGCGCATGTATGTGTGTTTTGGCGGGAAGAGGTTAAGAGAGTCTCTGAATATAAGATTGTGTCTATGAGTGTATATTCCTGCATGTGTGTGCATGAGAAAATGTGTGTATAAAAGACTGTAATTAGAGTCAGCATTTGTGAGTGCGCATGTATTTTTATGTGTATTCAGCGACGACAAAGATAAAAGCTTACAGAACAACGTATTTTTATTGGTCATAAACTGATTTGCCTCTCTAACGAACTAAAAGACAAAGACCGAATGTTTATTATTATAATTTACAGAGTTTGCTTTCTCTTCGACTTCTTTATTCTGTTGCCTTCTGGATGCAAGTTAGTTTCATTCTTGGAAATTGGACAAAATAAATCAGTTTAGGGTGCTCAGAATAATATGGCCTCATTGTTTTATTCTTTTTTATTGTCATTATTATTATTATTATTATTATTATTATTATTATTATTATTATTATTATTATCATCATCATCATTATTATCATCATCATCATTATTATTATTATTATTATTATTATTATTATTATTATTATTATTATTATTATTATTATTATTATTATTAACACAAAAACTTTAAAAAATAAAAGCAAGCGCAAAAATGAATCCTTCGGCGTTTTCCGTTCAACAAAAATCTCAATTACTTGACAACTCGAAATTGTGTTGATTTTGGCGTTAAAGTAATTATCTGCTCTCACAGTTTCCGCAGCACATGCGCGCCACCTATACATGTCTGTCTCTATCTCCATCTCTCTCCCCCTCTCTCTCTCTCTCCCTCTCTCTCTCTCTCTCTCTCTCTCTCTCTTCTCACACGCATACACATTTATACATATATACATATATACTTGGCTTCGTCTCTTTTCTCTATTTTTTTTGCTCACTCTCCCGCTCCTTACATCTCCAGGTAGCCTGAGCATCATTAATATCTAAAATGAATTGCAACTATGCGATTCACGTAAGCCACCAACGATTCTGTTAATCTCAATCATACTATCTTATGTATGTCCATGAGTTCCTTGTTAGATATTGTATCTTTGTTAAGTTTACCTGGGATTTTTTTATTCCATATAACACCCGCTAAACCGCATTTCGAACTTCTAAGGTCGGAAATGTTTTGGACCTTAGAATCGTTACATAGTCGGAAGAAATATTTTATGATATTCCTCTTGGCTATTTGGGATCTAAGTTCAAATACTGCCGAGATGAGCTTTGCCTTTCGTCCCTTAGAATCGATAAAAGAAAGATTCCGAACCAATAATATCGACAAACTGTCCCGCCTTAGAATTGATGGCCTTATCCCTAAATGAGAAACTATCTTCATTATCATCATTATCATCATCTTTATTGCTTATTATTTTTTTTTTATGCATGCTATCAAAGTGACGAAGCCCAATATATCCATCATGACTACTCGTCTTATATGGATGGAAGCACTCCGTTGGTTACGACGATGAGAGTTCCGGTTGATCCGAATCAACGGAACAGCCTGCTCGTGAAATTAACGTGTAAGTGGCTGAGCACTCCACAGACACGTGCACCCTTAACGTAGTTCTCGGGGATATTCAGCGTGACACAGAGAGTGACAAGGCCGGCCCCTTGAAATACAGGAACAACAGAAACAGGCAGTAAGAGTGAGAGAAAGTTGTGGTGAAAGAGTACAGCAGGGATCACCACCATCCCCTGCCGGAGCCTCGTGGAGCTTTTAGGTGTTTTCGCTCAATAAACACTCACAACGCCCGGTCTGGGAATCGAAACCGCGAGTCCGCTGCCCTAACCACTGGGCCATTGCGCCTCCAGCACATGCATCACAACCATATGTGCGCAACATGGTGATCTGTTATTAAAATAAACGGCGCATGACCTTGAAGATGAGGCTCAATTAGAATTTTCTTCAAGTCGAGTAGCCCATCCCGCTCAAAAGGTCCTTGAATAAGTGTTGTTTAAGGATGATGAATGAAATACCCGTTTCCAGAGGTGAACTTGTAATTGAATATCTCCAACTACTGTGTGACCTTAAAGTCTGGTTACAGAAGGAGAGCGCTAAGCAGTGATAAGTAAAACTGTAATGTTATTATAAGTCCGAATGTGCCTCAGGAACGTTCGAACCATTGAAAAGCTATTCACTGCGTTTTGTCACGGAAAATATATCTCGTCTGGGTAGGGTATACACACCATTTGTCAACAAGCGGGATATATTTTCCGTGACAAAATGCAGTGAGTAGCTTGTTCTCCATTTCAAACGTGCCTCAAGCGTATTCGAACTGATAATAACAGGACGATTAACTCAAAGAACGACCCTCCGTCAGTTGTCGGCTGTCTTTCTACTCTTCATTTCGAGCATTGAACGATAATATGAGTCTTCGAAGACAATTACTCCCATAAATACCAAAGCAAAAATTGGGGATTTATGGAGGGTCAAATTTGGGAACAAAAACGGGACAGTGGAGACATACAAGGAAACCGAACAAAAACAAACATAGGGGATCGTTAGACCAGAACGAGGGTAAAATAGCGAACGCTGTAGAAATATGTATATATATATATATATATATATATATATATATATATATATATATATATATATATATACATATATATATATACGGCAAAATGTCTGTCTGTGTGTGTCCTTTATACAATCCACAATTTTTCAGTTAGAGGACTCGCACTTTCTATGGTCATTCAAAACCGTCCAAGGATGGTCGTGCACATCTTTACATTTCCCCAGTCACCCCGCAAAGCCATTAAAAAATCAATAGAAGTGACTTTTTGTGAATTTTCTATCCAAAACCCAATCAAAATGCCCGAAACTTGATACGCCAATTGAATGCTAGCTAGCTGTATGTGGTTGTTCGGAGATTTGGACAGTACTCGCGAGTATGTGCGCACGCACGCAGCTGTATATGCATGCACTAGCACTATGACCCGGCAACGCCGGGTCATAGTGCTAGTATATATATATATATATATTTATTTATTTATTAGTGTTTAGATTACGGAATTATAATGGAATCATAATTCCGTACATACACAGGTGTGGCTGTGTGGTAAGGAGCTTGCTTCCCAACTACATGGTTCCGGTTTCAGTCCCACTGCGTGCCACTTCCGGCAACTGTCTTCTACTATAGCCTCTCCCACTCACCCACGGATACAATTGCACGTATGTATAAATATGTGTGTGTGTGTGCGCGTGAGCGCGTTCATGCATATTCGTGTTTGCGTGTGAGTTAAGTCAATTTGTGGGTTTGATAAAATTTAGTTTAATGAAGAATTAATTATTGAATATATTGGAAAAACTCACACATAGAAAAGGTAAAAATCAAGAACTCCAAACAAGAATACTACTACTACAACCACTACTACTGCTGCTGCTAATACTACTACTACTACTACTACAACCACTACTACTACTGCTGCTGCTGCTACTACTACTACTGCTACAACAGGGAAATTTTTTTTATGCGTCTGTTCCCCTCGTGCAAACAAACATGGCATGAAATGCTATGTGGATAATGAAGAAAAATTCAAGTTTTTGATTGGGAATTTGTGCTTAAAGAAACGATTAAAAATCAACCAGGAAACAAACAAAATGCAGAAATTAACCGAAGTAACAATAGTAACATTGACGATAGAGAATAACTTTTAGCAAATCACAAATATAAGAGAATAACGATTAGAAAAATGTATAATAAATATTTATAAAATAAATAGGATTTTAAAATATGATATAAACGTAATAAAAATATGTAATAATTTAGAGAACAAAAGGAAAAGAAATTTGTTTTTATTGATTCGAGCAGTTGACAGAATTTCAAGATTTTCATTACATCATATCGGAAAAAAGAAAAAAAGCCTTGATTTAATGAAAGAATTAATTAAATGACAAGGAGCAGTAAAAGAGCATGCGAAATTAATTGGGACAATTATAAAGTTATTCTCATCAACTGCAGTACTATGACGGGCCCTACCACATCCAAATACCAACGCTAATACCACTTTAATTGCTGGTAGGAACCACACATTTCGTTCTGCAAACATAATATACACATAATGTAAGGCGGCGAACTGGCAGAAACGTTAGCACGCCGGGCGAAATGCTTAGTGGTATTTCGCCTGCCACTACGTTTTGAGTTCAAATTCCGCCGAGGTCGACTTTGCCTTTCATCCTTTCGGAGTCGATTAAATAATTACCAGTTACGCACTGGGATCGATGTAATCGACTTAATCGGTTTGTCTGTCCTTGTTTGTCCCCTCTGTGGGCAGTAAAGAAATAAGAAACGTTAGCACTCCGGGCGAAATGCTTAGCGGTATTTCGTCTGTCTTTACGTTTTGAGTTCAAATTCCGCCGTGGTCTACTTTGCCTTTCATCCTTTCGGGATCGATAAATTAAGTACCAGTTTCGCACTGTGGTCGATGTAATCGAATTAATCCGTTTGTTTGTCCTTGTTTGTCCCCTCTATATTTAGCCCCTTGAGGGCAATAAAGAAATAAGAAATTAAGCTATGGAGAAAACCATAGTTGAGAGTCATCCCCTATAAAATGCAAATAATCCACAGAATATATCAAAATCACTTTCAGCGATTTCAGTTATGAAATAAGAATTTCGAAAGTAGACAGAGCAACAGTTTTAGCAAAGTGGTGTAATCAAAAGACGCATATAGGCGAACTACTGAGTCAGCTTATATAAATGAGCGTTGAACATATAAACAACGGTAGGAATAGTGATACAGATTAGCAAAACAGGATGTAAGTGATAAGAATGACTGATTGACTACAGATTTGATTAATAGAAAACCATATACAAAGTCATATCAGGAAAACTAGTTCAAGATAACAGATTCTGACAAATTCTGTACAAAAAAAACTGATAGTGAAGCTGATTAATAACAACCAACCAACTTATCGGCAAATAAAATGAAAGCAACCAGAGACAACCACGCAAAAAAAAACAACAACAACATAAGAAACCATCCAACTTGAACGACAGCCATAGATAAAAGAATGAACCGAGTACAAAAGAAAGACAGTTCTCGCCTGAAGATTACTATTTCGTGAAACTTTAGACGCGATAAAAAGAATTGTTTTCATAAACTACATATACACACACATACACGTGCATACACATGTGTATGGATGTATGTGCGTGTATTTGCTGCGTACATGTGTTAGTGTGTGTGTGTGCGTGTGTGTGTGAGCGCGCGTGCGTGTGTGTGTGCGCGCGCGTGCGTGCGTGTAGGTGGGTTTGCTTGTGTGGGCGTGTTTTATGTACGAAATGCATTTGAATTATTTATGCATTTGAATTATTTATGCATTTTTTCAATCACCAAGGAATTACACAATTATATTTTAGTTTCAGGTTCGTTTTGCTTTTTATTGGATCATGAATTAAAACAAGTTATTAATTTTTTTTTTTTTTTTTTGGAAAATGGGAAAATTAACAGTTTACAATGAAGTCATTGCACGTTCATTTTAAACATTCATGCGTAATTTTAAAATGTCACTGATAGAATGCATTATTGTACTCAGGTGATGCATCAAACATAATAAATTAATTTAAAATTAAATAGTCCATTTAGAATTATAGCCAAATCATAATGTTTTGTTATAAACTGCATTAGCTGCGAGTATCTTTAACAGTTTCTATGATAAACGGTGTTTATCGTAGATTAATACCATAACCAAGCGAAGCAGAATATCAGGATGTTAATACAATTTTATCAGTAAAAGTGAAAGACCGTCCTGTTCTTGCTAGGGTTTACCACATTAAGTGACACAACTGGTGGAGACTGGTGGAGACTGTGTATATAATACAGGCCTCACAGCTCACTTTGGACTTCTGAAGCTTCTGCTTCTAATATGAGCGTAGGTTTGAAAAGGTCATAGGCTGACTATGAAGGAGTGGTGCTAAAGCTGTGAAATCTTGCATGCATTAATTTCAACTCTTATTGATAATTGCGTTGTTTCTTTCAAGAGGACTGGCATCTGACTGTTCGAAAGAAACTTCAAAAGTAACTAGCAACGATTTTTCTTGAAAATGGACAGAATTTGGCATCGTGGTGTTATCAAGTACTTACAGAAAAACGGTTTAGCCTCCAAGAACATTCATGCAGACATGGTTGCTACATTAGAGAATGATGTTCAAGCTTTATCAATGAGGCTAAGATGTGCAGTTGAATTTAAGATGGGAAGAGAGAGTCTTGGAGACGACACAAGGGCTGGACATCTTGCAACTGCCATCAGCGAGGTAGGTAGATAGATATGAGCAGGTAGATAAGGTAGATAGATAGATATGAGCAACTGTTTTCTCGAAGACACATCTTGTCGTAATTGCTCGAAATGTGGAGTAGATAAACAGTCGACAACTGATGAAGGGTCGTTCTTTATGTCCCTTGTCTTGTTTTCCTTTTCTTCCTTTCGTTATTCGCAAAAAAGTTCGAATTCCATTTTTTCGTATTACGTATTTCATGTTTACTTTTTATGACGTCCTGTACACATATATGCATATGTATATATATATATACCGGAGTAAATACATAAATGTGAAACAAGGTGGAAAAAAGAGTACTCAAATACCAGTGGTAGAGTAATATGTTTTATTTAAAGCAGCAGAAAATTCAAATTTTTTATATATATATACATATATTTTTGAGCTTTTTTTGTTTATCGCTCGAAGATTGACCGTTATTTCTAAAGGGCCAATCAAACAAGTCCATTTTTTTTAAAGGTGTAGCGTTTGTAAGAGTCTAGATTGAATTGATATATCGGTTCCATTCTACCAAAAACTGTCTGATGAACGGCAACGAGAAACTCAGAGTAACAGATTTTGTTGAATTTTCTAGTGCTTTAAATAAAGTATATATATATATATATATATATATATATATATATATATCCCGTCTGTCTTGATAGACAATGGGTCGCGCTAAGGGTGGGGCCTACTTTGATGATGAGCAGCGTCTGCTGTGACTGAACAGTCCAATTCTAGAGTGGCAGTTCCTGGTACAGTTGCTGCACACGAACATCGATGGGTACGTGTGGAGTGTTGCTGCAGTTGTCCTCCTCCTGTCCCGCCTGTCCGACCACAGCTGTGCTCTCCTTTCCTCAGCCATGGAAACGCCTTTCCTCACTGTCCGACGCCAGGCAGAGCGGTCAGCAGCTGTTACCTTCCACGTGTCCACACAGATGTTGGCAGTCCTCAGGTCGCGCTTGCACACATCCCTGTATCGTAGCTGTGGACGTCCCTTGGGTCGGGATCCCGTGGTGAGTTCGCTGTACAGGATGTCTTTAGGCATGCGACCGTCCTGCATGCGGCAGACGTGTCCGAGCCAGCGCAGTCGTCTCCGCACGAGGAGGGCATGCATGCTTGGCATATTAGTCTGTTCTAGGATGACTCCGTTTGGTACTCGGTCCTTCCAGGAGATGCCAAGGATCCGTCGAAGACACCGCATGTGGAAGCCGCTGAAGCGGCATTCTTGCCGGGTGTATGTTGTCCAGCTCTCGCTGCCGTAGAGTAGGGTGCTCAGCACGCAGGCTCGGTACACTGCGATCTTGGTGGTTATTGTGAGCATGTTGTTTTCCCACACTCTCCTGGAGAGCTTAGCCATGGCAGCAGCAGCCTTCCCAATCCGTCTGTTCAGCTCCGGCTCGAGGGACAGGCTGCTGGAGACCGTCGATCCCAGGTAAGTGAACTCGTTCACCACCTGCAAGCTGTGGTCGCCGACACTGATGCTGGGGACCCCTCCGACGTCCTGGCCCATGATCTCTGTCTTTTTCAGGCCGATGGTAAGGCCGAACTCTTAGCAGGCATCCGCCAGGGAGCTGACCAGCCTCTGGAGACCCGGCTGGTTGTGTGATGTTAGGGCGGCATCGTCAGCAAAGAGGATCTCTCTGATCAGCACCTGACGGACTTTGGTCTTAGCTCTGAGGCGCGCAAGATTGAACAATCCACCATCAGCCCTGGTGTGGAGGAACACTCCGTCGTTGGACGTTCTGAAGGCATAGGACAGGCATTGTCCTGTCCTATATATATATATATATATATATGGAGGCGCAATGGCCCAGTGGTTAGGGCAGCGGACTCGCGGTTTCGATTCCCAGACCGGGCGTTGTGAGTGTTTATTGAGCGAAAACATCTAAAAGCTCCACGAGGCTCCGGCAGGGGGGGGTGATCCCTGCTGTACTCTTTCACCACTTTTTCTCCCACTCTTTCTTCTGTTGGCCTGCTCGCTAAGCCAGCGGGGTGGCGTCATTCGAAGGCTAAAACAATGCGAACGCATTGTGACCAGCGATGTGTTACTACATCTGATGAACTGGTCGGTCACGTGATCACGTGATATATATATATATATATATATATACGTGACTTAGTGGTTAGGGCATTCGGTTCACGATTGTATGGTCGTGAGTTCGATTCCCGGCGACGCGTTGTGTCCTTGAGCACGACACTTTATTTCACGCTGCTCCAGTTCACTCAGCTGGCAAAAATGAGTTGTACCTGTATTTCAAAGGGCCGGCCTTGACACACTCTGTGTCACGCTGAATCACCCTGAAAACTACGTTAAGGGTACACGTGTCTGTGGATTGCTCAGTCACTTGCGCGTTAATTTCACGAGCAAGCTGTTCCCTTGATCGGACCAACTGGGACCATCGTCGTCATAACCGACGGAGCGCTCCTTCTATGTATATATATATATATATATATATATATATATATAATATATATATATATGGAGGCGCAATGGCCCAGTGGTTAGGGCAGCGGACTCGCGGTTTCGATTCCCAGACCGGGCGTTGTGAGTGTTTATTGAGCGAAAACATCTAAAAGCTCCACGAGGCTCCGGCAGGGGGGGGTGATCCCTGCTGTACTCTTTCACCACTTTTTCTCCCACTCTTTCTTCTGTTGGCCTGCTCGCTAAGCCAGCGGGGTGGCGTCATTCGAAGGCTAAAACAATGCGAACGCATTGTGACCAGCGATGTGTTACTACATCTGATGAACTGGTCGGTCACGTGATCACGTGATATATATATATATATATATATACGTGACTTAGTGGTTAGGGCATTCGGTTCACGATTGTATGGTCGTGAGTTCGATTCCCGGCGACGCGTTGTGTCCTTGAGCACGACACTTTATTTCACGCTGCTCCAGTTCACTCAGCTGGCAAAAATGAGTTGTACCTGTATTTCAAAGGGCCGGCCTTGACACACTCTGTGTCACGCTGAATCACCCTGAAAACTACGTTAAGGGTACACGTGTCTGTGGATTGCTCAGTCACTTGCGCGTTAATTTCACGAGCAAGCTGTTCCCTTGATCGGACCAACTGGGACCATCGTCGTCATAACCGACGGAGCGCTCCTTCTATGTATATATATATATATATATATATATATATATATATATATATATTATTTATATTATTGTATGAGTGAACGCCACACAGCCATTTCCAAGTAAGTTTATCTTATATAAATATATATAAATATATATACGCGCGTGCACAAACACACATACACACACAAATAGACAAAGAAAGGCAGACAGAGAGACAGATATAGTTGTGTGTGTGTGTGTGTGTGTGTGGTGTTATGCTGTTGCTTCTCTATTGATACGTTCGATTGTTTTTCGTTCAGACATAAAAATGCCAATTCTTATTTAATTTCTGGATGAAACGAAATAACATCTTGCTATTTAACGTGTTTATTAATTCATTCAACAGTGTTATAATCAGCGAAAATTAAAAAAAAAAAGCTAATTTGACTCTGGAAATATCCGAGAATGAGATGGTACTGCGAGACTGCGTTTTAATTAGACGAAACAATTTAAATGATGAAAATGAAAAGATGATAACTGGTTTCAATTAAAAACAGACGACGTTTCAACAAATAATAATAATAATAATAATAATAATGGTACGAGAAACGCCAACGCTTCTTTGAACAGAACAAAAAGTTCAACTCCGACCCCAAAAAGTTCTACCAAGAACTGGGCAAAAATAAAATAGAAGTTACTGCAGCACCAACGGCAGAAGAATTGGAAGAATTCTGGAAAGAAATATGGTCGGCGAACGAGCCACCAAAAAAAAGGAGTATGAAAATAACAAACTCGGCATCTGAACAACTTTGGACCCCCATAACAACTGAAGAGGTCACCCAGGCACTGCAAAAACTAAGCAACTGGAAGGCACCTGGGCATGACAAGATCCCCAACTTCTGGTTGAAATATCTAACAGGAATGCACAAAAAGCTGGCTGAAAACTTTAACAGCATACTAGCAGAGCCAGAGACAATGCCTGAATGGCTCACGAAGGGGAAAACCATCTTAATTCCCAAATCAAATGAAACAACAAAACCAGAAAACTACAGACCAATAACCTGCCTCCCTACTATGTTCAAGGCATTTACTGCAGTGATATCGCAAAGGCTGAACAAGCACCTGGACGAAAACAAACTGTTCCCAGAAGAGCAGAAAGGATGCCGCAAGGGCTCATATGGCTGTAAAGATCAACTAATGATTAATAAAGCCGTAACTGAAGACAGCCACAGAAAGAAGAAAGGCCTCAGTATGGCCTGGATTGACTACAAAAAGGCGTTTGATAGCATCCCCCACACATGGATCCTCGAAACACTAGCCATTAACAAAGTAGCACCAACAATCATAAAATTCATAGAGCACTCTATGAATAAATGGCAAACAGTCCTACACCTCCAAACAAAAGAGGGACTCATGAAAACCAAAGACATCCCCATTAGAAGAGGAATATTCCAGGGAGACATGCTCTCTCCACTCCTTTTCTGCTTGGCACTGTCACCTCTATCTGATATGCTAAATAGAACTGGATGCGGATATAAATGTTACGGCAAAACGATCAGCCACCTTTTATATATGGATGACCTAAAACTATACGCTGCAAATGACAAACAGCTGGAAACACTATTAAAGACAGTTTATGGATTTACCAAAGAAATAGATATGAAATTTGGATTAGAAAAATGCGCCAAAGTAACCATGAAAAGAGGAAAACTAGTTAAGAGTAACAACATCACACTAGATAAAACCAATGAAATAAAAGAATTAGACCAAGCCAAACTTACAAATACTTAGGAATCCATGAACTAGATAAGACACAACACACACAAATGAAAGAGAAAATAAAAAAAGAATATTATAGACGAGTTAGATCAATACTAAAAACAGAGCTCAATGCTAAAAACAAGATAATAGGTATCAACACTTTAGCTGTCCCAGTTATAAGTTACAGCTACAATATCCTTAACTGGACACGAAATGAACTGTCCAAAATAGATAGGAAAACAAGAAAAATACTGACAGGATCTAGGATGCATCACCCAAAATCTGACATAGAAAGACTATATATACAACGTATAGAAGGTGGTAGAGGCCTTATACAGCTGGAAAACTACTATAAAATAACCACCATAGGACTGCAAAAATACCTACTTCAGAAGGAAGGAAAACTGATCCAGATAGCAGCAAAACACGAGCAAAACAAAAAACTGTTCTCAGTATTTAAGGAAGCTGACAAATACAAACAAGAAATCATACCACCTAATAAACACAAAGAAGAAGAAGAAGATGATCCCAGCAATGGTTGAGAAGCTCAGGACTCAAAGCAGAAACAGAGGGATTTTTAATTGCAGCACAAGACCAAAGCCTCCCCACCAGAAATTACCAAAAACATGTAATGAAAAGAAATATTACAAGTAACTGCAGAATATGTGGAGATGGACAAGAAACAATAAATCATATTATCTCAAGCTGCCCAGTCCTGGCTAAGAAGGAATATATTCACAGACATGACAGAGTTGGAACCTACATACATTGGAAGCTATGCCAACATTATGGAATAACAACAGAAAAAAGATGGTATAGGCACACACCAGAAAAGGTCACAGAAAACGAGAAAGCAACCATACTCTGGGATATGCCGATACACACAGATAGAGAAATTAAGGCCAACAGACCAGATATAGTTGTCAGAGATCATGAAGAAAAAAAATGCTTTCTAATTGATGTATCAATACCGGCAGATGACAACGTGTCTCTAAAAGAAATGGAGAAACTCTCAAAATACAAAGACCTGGAAATAGAGGTAACTAGAATGTGGAACCTGAAAACAGAAACAATTCCTATCATAGTAGGTGCATTAGGCATGATAAAAAAATATTCAGACAAATACATAACAAAAACACCAGGACTTACAAACACATATAACATACAGAAAATTGCACTACTAGGCACTGCACACATCCTACGCAGAACACTTTCCATACAATAACCATCAGAGCATCACAACAAATCACAGCACATACCCAAGGCACACAGAGCTGCGCTCGGTAGTGAAGTGAAAGCACGCTATAAAAATAAAACTACTGAATAATAATAATAATAATAATAATAATAATAGAAAGAAGACAGAAAATAACAATAATAATAAGAGCAACAACAACATTTTTTTCTTTATTTGTCCCAAGGGCTTGAAAACATAGAAACTGAAACTCTCATTAAAAGTTGGAAAGAAATGGAAAGCGAAATGTGAAAGAAAAATTTACAAATACGAAAAGGAGATTGATAGATATCATACACTGTGTCGGGGTTGGGGAAACCCCCGCGAGCCCACTTTATTGCCCCCGCAAGTTTGTATATTCCTAAGTACAGAATATAGTAAATTTTCCAATTATGTAATTTATGCAATATTCGTATGCCTGTTTGGGACATAAGTCGCGTTTCCACTACGGCTTAAAACGGTTAGACTCGAACAGAAAATCGTCCGGTAATTCTTTTCTACTCTTGACACAAGGCCCGAAATTTTCAGGGAGAGGGGCCAGTCGATTAAATCGACCCCAGTATGCAACTGGTACTTAATTTATCGACCTCGAAAGGATGAAAGGCAAAGTCTACCTCGGTTGAATTTGAACTCAGAACATAAAAACAGACAAAATACCTATTTCTTTACTATCCACAAGGGTCTAAACACAGAGGAGACAAACAAGGACAGACAAACGGATTAAGTTGATTACATCGACCCCAGTGCGCAACTGGTACTTAATTTATCGACCCCAAAAGGATGAAAAGCAAAGTCGACCTCGGCGGAATTTGAACTCAGAACGTAACGGCAGACGAAATACCGCTAAGCATTTCGCCCGGCGTACTAACGTTTCTGCCAGCTCGCCGCCTTACTATAAAAGACATATCACTATAAAACACATATTGCTAGGTTTGTATCACCCCCTTGAGACCCAACTACACTCTAGTTGAAAAATATAGAATACCTCATAAGGAATGTAAACGTCCTAAATGAAGATGTAACGCGTTAATCTAATGTGTTAAACTTATCATTATTAAAGTAAATCGAATTATACATAGATATACACAAGGTTTACACAGAGTTAGAACTTGTGATCCGCCCGCGAACCTTTTTCTTTGGAAATTTTTACTCGCCGCTCTAAAAAGTTTCCCTACCCCTGCACTACATGAATGGACATTCTAAGATTTTAAAAGTACATATAACTGTATAGAAATATATTTTTAAAAAAGGTACGATGAAACACATAATTAAACAAAGATGAGATATAATTGAAAGGAAATAAAACATGAAAGGTCACTGCCTACGTCCATTAAGGTTTTTTTCAAATTGCGTATGAGTGCAGCGAAATGCACCGGTAAACATCTTTTGGGAATGTTGGTGTTAAAAAAAAACTCCATCTTCAGAGTATGCTCATTTATGCTTGTTGTAATGTCTTAGTTTATTTTTAGTAATAATCTATCTTTTGCATGTTACTCTTTTACTTGTTTCAGTCATTTGACTGCGGCCATGCTGAAGCACCGCCTTTAATCGAGCAACTCGACCCCAGGACTTATTCTTTTGTAAGCCCAGTACTTATTCTATCGGTCTCTTTTGCCGAACCGCTAAGTAACGGGGACATAAACACACCAGCATCGGTTGTCAAGCAATGCTAGGGGGACAAACACAGACACACAAACACACACACGCATATATATATATATATATCCATATATACGACGGGCTTCTTTCAGTTTCCGTCTACCAAATCCACTCACAAGGCATTGGTCGGCCCGAGGCTATAGTAGAAGACACTTGCCCAAGGTACCACGCAGTGGGACTGAACCCGGAACCATGTGGTTGGTAAACAAGCTACTTACCACACAGCCACTCGTTTATATTTTGAGCCAAACTTCTTATATCATTCTCAATTTTTCATCAAGTCTGTGGCACCACTCAAGCGTAATTTTGTCTATTAATTGTTTGATTTTCGAGGGAACAGTCATGCAAAGTTCTGCTGAAAAGCCATATACATCTGCTTGGAATCGATAAGAACGCTCTCATCGTGGTCTACCAGAATCCGAATTGCAGCCTCGTAACAAAGTATTGCCTCTTTCACTCGGATTCATCAAACAGCTTTCATTCTCTCGTATCTTAGATCCTTAACTCTAACAACACAGCTTTCATGATTCGCTTTGAAGAATGAGACCGGGGCCAATCTCGTTGCCAAACACGTCGATGGTGATGCCTTTCCTAAGCACCTCTTTTAGATTTCACACTCTAATCTAGTCATTCATTATTGCCACTTACTTAGAATTTATCGATGCTTCTCTAATCGCTCTTTTCAAGTGAACTGTCATACGTGGTTGACGATTGCTCCTCTTAACATCTGCTTAACTGATTCAGATAAAAAAAAATAATTGAAAACCCCTGCTTTAAACCCTTTTTTCTGTTAGTCTAGCAGTTCTGCAGCACACTTCCTGGTTTAAGCTGGTGGCAAGTGGATTAGTGGGAAGGATTAAGGAGATTTCATTGTCTCAGTATTAGCCAGGATTTCATTTTATCGACCACGGAGGCATCAATGGCAAAGTTCAACATGGCGGAATTTTTAATTCTGAACGTAAAGAACTGGAAGAAATACTACAAAGTATTATTCCTACGTTCTGGCGATTCTGTAAGTCAACCGCTCACAAACATGGCAGACATTTGCAAATGTCGTTGCCTTGCTCCTATGTCTATAATGGTAGGAACGGGAAAAGTATGTCATAGCTGGAAACGCCTCAACTCATATGTCTGCTGGGTTAAGGCTGTCCTAGTCTTTAACAACTACACACACACATTCGTACAGACATACACACACACACGTACAGACGTACGTGCGTGTTTCTATGTTTGTACGATTGTGTGTGTATATGTCTGTACGTGTGTGTGTGTGTGTATGTCTGTACGCACACACACTCGTACTAACATACACACACACATACACACACACGTACAGACATACACACACACGTACAGACATACACACACTCGTACAGACATAGATACACACACACATATACACATACACACACATATACACATACACACACATATACACATACACACACACATATACACATACACACACACACATAGACATACACACACACATATACACATACACACACACATACACACACTCTTACAGACACACACACACTCGTACAAACATGCACACACATATACACACACTCGCACACACATACACACACACACACACACACACACATACACACTCGTACAGACACTGTTCCATTCACATCTATTGATTACTTTTATTTATTTATTTTTGTAATAATCGATATCAGATCTTAAGTAAATAAAATCACAAAAATAAGTAAACGGAGGAATCAGAACCGAATAAATTAGAGAAAG
This sequence comes from Octopus sinensis, assembly GCF_006345805.1. Lineage (NCBI taxonomy): Eukaryota > Metazoa > Mollusca > Cephalopoda > Octopoda > Octopodidae > Octopus > Octopus sinensis. The sequence goes on along the minus strand of NC_043001.1, from coordinate 108,779,597 downwards.
CGTGGGTTTATATTATGCGTGTGTGTGTGTGTATGTGTGTGTGTGTGTGTGTGCGTGTATGTATTGTTGTTGCTGTCGCTGCTGCGCGCTTACATATACGTAAATATATATATATATATTTGTGTGTATATATATATAATATATATATATATATTATATATATATATATACACAAACATATATATATATATTATATATATATATATATATATAATATATATATATATATATATAATATATATATATATATATATATATACAAATATATATACATATACGAATGTGGTGATAAAAAACAGAATGGAAGCAACAGAAAGTAAAGTAACAACCACACTCTTACCCTCACGTAGAGCGGGTCACCTTAAGCTAGTCTACATATATGTTTATAAGGAAAGAAAGAAAGAAAGAAAGAAGAAAGAAAGAAAGAAAGACCTGTGTGCATTTGCGTTTGCACTGATCTAAAAAAAAAAAACATTGTTTATGTTGGGCCTCATATTATATGAATTAATGAACGATTAGGAAAATAGCTTACGGTAAAATATTTACTGAACAGAAGACTCTGAAACTTGATAATTGCTCTAGCATGGTCTCAGTTCATTCACTGAGCCCAGTTAGCAAAACAAAGCATAATCCTTCATACGCTAGGTACAAGGCCTGAAATTTGTGGGGCGGGAGTTAAGTCGATTACATTGACCCCAGTACTCAACCGGTACTTAATTTATCGAACTCGAAAAAATGAAAGACCGAGTCGACCTCGGCGGAATTTGAACTCAGAACATAAAAGACAGGCGAAATACCTATTTCTTTACTACCCACAAGGGGCTAAACACAGAGAGGACAAACAAGGACAGACAAACAGATTAAGTCGAATATATCGACCCCAGTGCGTAACTGGTACTTATTTAATCGACCCCGAAAGGATGAAAGGCAAAGTCGACCATGGCGGAATTTGAACTCAGAACGTAACGGCAGACGAAATACCTATTTCTTTACTACCCACAAGGGGCTAAACACAGAGGAGACAAACAAGGACAGACAAACGGATTAAGTCGATTATATCGACTCCAGTGCGTAACTGGTACTTATTTAATCGACCCCGAAAGGATGAAAGGCAAAGTCGACCATGGCGGAATTTGAACTTAGAACGTAACGGCAGACGAAATACCTATTTCTTTACTACCCACAAGGGGCTAAACACAGAGGAGACAAACAAGGACAGACAAACGGATTAAGTCGATTATATCGACTCCAGTGCGTAACTGGTACTTATTTAATCGACCCCGAAAGGATGAAAGGCAAAGTCGACCTCGGCGGAATTTGAACTCGGAACGTAACGGCAGACGAAATACCTATTTCTTTACTACCCACAAGGGGCTAAACACAGAGGAGACAAACAAGGACAGACAAACGGATTAAGTCGATTATATCGACCCCAGTACGTAACTGGTACTTATTTAATCGACCCCGAAAGGATGAAAGGCAAAGTCGACCCCGGCGGAATTTGAACTTAGAACGTAACGGCAGACGAAATACCTATTTCTTTACTACCCACAAGGGGCTAAACACAGAGGAGACAAACAAGGACAGACAAACGGATTAAGTCGATTATATCGACTCCAGTGCGTAACTGGTACTTATTTAATCGACCCCGAAAGGATGAAAGGCAAAGTCGACCCCGGCGGAATTTGAACTTAGAACGTAACGGCAGACGAAATACCGCTAAGTATTTCGGCCGGCGTGCTAATGATTCTGCCAGCTCGCTGCCGTAGCAAAAAAAAAGCCTAATACAATACTAGACCTCTTATCTGGCTCCCAGAAATCCGAGAGTACTATGCTATACCGTACAATAAACTGTACTTCAAGGCGGCGAGCTGGCAGAAACATTAGCACGCCGGGCGAAATGCGTAGCCGTATTTCGTCTGCCGTTACGTTCTGAGTTCAAATTCCGCCATGGTCGACTTTGCCTTTCATCCTTTCGGGGTCGATTAAGTAAGTACCAGTTACGCACTGGGGTCGATATAATCGACTTAATCCGTCTGTCTGTGCTTGTTTGTCTCCTCTGTGTTTAGCCCCTTTTGGGTAGTAAAGAAATAGATATTTCGTCTGCCACTACGTCCTGAGTTCAAATTCCGCCGAGGTCGACTTTGCCTTTCATCCTTTCGGGGTCGATAAATTAAGTACCAGTTACGCACTGGGGTCGATATAATCGACTTAATCCGTCTGTCTATGCTTGTTTGTCTCCTCTGTGTTTAGCCCCTTGTGGGTAGTAAAGAAATAGGTATTTCGTCTGCCGCTACGTCCTGAGTTCAAATTCCGCCGAGGTCGACTTTGCCTTTCATCCTTTCGGGATCGATAAATTAAGTACCAGTTGCGTACTGGGGTCGCTCTAATCGACTGCCCCCCCTCCCTAAAATTTTTGACCTTGTGCTAAGAGTAGAAAAGAATATACTGTACTTTCTATTGAAAGTACAAACCCTGCTTTTGAAGTTGGTTAATCTGCTTACGGTGTGTTTGTTAAAAAGCAGTTTTGTTCTTCATTTGTTTAAGGCTACAGTATAACCTCGAAATACGAGTGCCCCATTGTACAAGTAATTTGCTGTACAAGCCGAGACTCATGCTAATTTTTGTCTTGAAGTACGAGAGGAAATTCGCAGTACGAGCACCCAAATTGTGAACTGCTTGGGGTTTTTTTCCATTTTTCTCTTGCTTCTTTCTCTCTTTTTTTTCTTTTTCTTTTCAGTTTTTTCAATTGTTTTCTGTTTTGTCCAGTTTTCTAGTTTGATTTTGTTAAGCGGTCAACATTGTGAAGGCAATAAAAATTTTAATTTAAAATAATGATATTTTTATTATAAATGATCTTGACGTTCTTTTTACTTTACATAAAATATTCTTCACATTCTACTATTGTTTTGTTGCCATATATTCATGAGTATTATAAATTTTATAGGTAAAATATTGTCCTGGGAACGAATTATGATTTATAACATTGCTACTATGGGAAATTATTGTTCTGCTTTACGAGTTTTCGCTTTGTGAACGGTTTCCTGGAACAAATGAAGTCGTAAATCGAGGCATTGCTGTCGCATGGTCGGGTCGTCGGCGACTAAACTGGCAACCCCATCAAGCTAGCTTGGTGACGAGGGTGATTGTTGGACACCCAGCGGGGCGGAAAATAAGACCCTTTAAAGGGCGGAAGAACTATTGTGTAGTCAATGGTCAATATAACAAGTACCCCGTCGCGATGAAGTGCCTATGTGCTCCATTGACCCGGAGAACTACGCTGGATGGAGAGAAATCTTCAGGAAGGTCTTACCAGGCCAGACAGATCAAAACGTAGGAGACAGACAAAAACCTTAACGACAATAAATCGAAGCGTCGGCAGCAGGGCGTGGGTTTAGTTACCGATAAGACCTAACAGATCAGATTCCTGACTTTGAACTAGCAGGATGTCATGTAGAGAATCTTGAATACAGGACAATGGATGATACCCTAATATTCCTAGTTGGATGGAAACTGTGGGACCACATGGAGCAGCGCCCTGTGACTCCTATAGTATGCACAACCGAAACCCCTATATGGGGGCGTCCTATGGGACCGACCTAATGAGATGAGATACGGTATATATACATACAGTACCTTATATATATTATATAATATATAAATATAATATATATACATACATATATAAGTATAGATATATATGTGTATATATATATATATATATATATATATATATATATATATATATCTTATATATGTATGCATATATATATACATGTATATATATAATATACATATATATATATATATATATATATATATATATATATATCTATATATATATATATATATATATATCTATATATATACCATGTATATATTATATATATACATATATATATATACATATATATAGTATATATAAGGTACTGTATGATATTTTAAGAATTTTAATGGATTAATATCAGACAGTCCTTGCTTTAGAAATCTATTATGCTGAATTAGTTAAAGATTTATTATATATTTTGAATCGTGAGAAGCCTTCTGCATAATTAGTCCAATGCTGTACAATATAACAAGTGTTTATTGGGTTCGATAACAGCAATAATTCTAATAGAAAACTATTGATCTCGTTCCATTATATGATCACAGCACGTAAAATGAGAGAGGCGAAGCAGATAATGCAAGGGAAATAACTCTTTTACAATCCCAAGTTATTTTTCTTGGATTTCAAGTCTCTTTTATAAAAGTTGTCAATTAACTTTACCAGCGGAAATATCTATATTTTCGATTGAACAAACGTAAAAATCAAAAACATCATTAATAACCATTATGTGGATTTAACAGGTAAAGTCATGCTATACTATTGAATGTGTCTTTAGTTCGGACGGTAGGAAGTGATTTGAGAGAGAAATGACTGCTACTTCTAGCAGATTGAGTGACCATGTAGAGGCGTCAATGGTGATATAAAGTTGGCCGTTTAAGACGATAGGGACAGATTTAAGCGAGAATTGGATGCTGTTCCTAGGAAACCGAGCGACCACAGGACCAGTTGATTCCTCTTTTACTTGTTTCAGTCATTTGACTGCGACCATGCTGGAGCACGACCTTTTAGTCGAATAAATCGACTCAGGCCTTATTCTTTGTAAGCCTAGTACTTGTTCTATCGGTCTCTTTTGCCGAACCGTTAATGTTACGAGGACGTAAACACACCAACATCGGTTGTCAAGCGATGGTGGGGCGACAAACAAACAAACACAAATACATGCATGTATATATATATATATATATATATATTATATATATAAAATATTATTAGAGACAAAACCACTATTTTGCAAAACAAACAAGGAAAGACTTAATCAATACATAAAATTTTAATAAATAGTCAAAAACACCGCCACTACAATTGTTTCTTGTCTTGATCGACAATCTTCAGGTGGACTTCAATCTAAAATATCAATATTTTAAAATATAAAAATAATAATTTTAAAATAATAAAGTATGAATGAAAAAATATAAATATATAATCCATATATAACCTATATATAATCCATATATAATCAATATATAAACAATATATAAACTAAAATAAACCTATCAACAATTAAATATAAAATATAAAATATAAAATAAAAAATATAAAACAAACAAAAAAATAATAATAATATAAAATAACTATATATACACCCAACACCCATACACACTAACCTAATATATATAATATATATATATAATATATTATATATATATATAATATATATATATATATATATATATATATATATATATATATATATTCTTTTATTCTTTTATTTGTTTCAGTCATTTGAATGTGGCTATGCCGGAGCACCGCCTTTAGTCGAACAAATCGACCTCAGGACTTATTCTTTGTAAGCCTAGTACTTGTTCTATCGGTCTTTTGCCGAACCGCTAAGTTACGGGGACAAAACAACACCAGTATCAGTTGTCAAGCGATGTTGGGGGGGGGGACAAACACAGACACACAAACATATACAAACACCACATACATACATACAACACACACACACACACACAACACACACACACACACACACACACACCCACATATATATATATATATATATAATATAATATATATATATATACGACGGGCTTCTTTCAGTTTCCATCTACCAAATGCACTCTCAAGGTTTTGGTCGACCCGAAGCTATAGTAGAAGACACTTGCCCAAGGTGCCACGCAGTGGGACTGAACCCGAACCATGTGGTTGGTAAGCAAGCTACTTATCACACAGCCTCTCCTGCGAATATTTTTTTCCAGAATCTGGACTAATTATTAAAAGATATATTTACTATAAAGTTATAATTCCCTAACTGACCTTTGTATGATCGGGATCCGTCCAGTTGTCAGAACTTTTACATAAAGGGAAAGAACTGCAAGATTTTCTTTGTCGAAATGTTTCCATTATGACGTAACAATGTTTATCAAAAATCAAGCCTCATCCCCTTTTGTTTCATATCTCCGACGGAACAGTCAGATCTAAATAAGCAACAAGTCACAAAGAAACAGTCAATTGTTAGTAGTTGTTTGAGTACTAATATCAAAACCTGGTTTTTCAAACAGATGCAGACAAGATCGAAAAAGTCAGTCGTAAAGGTAACTTTACCATTCTGGATAGTAATATCGGTTCCAATTTTTTGGTACAAGGCCAGCAATTTAGGGAGAGTGGGGAAATCGATTACATCACCCCCAGTGTTCAACTGGTATTTATTTTAACGACCCCGAGAGAATGAAAGGAAAAGTCGACCCCAGCAAGATTTGAACTCAGAACGTAGAGACGGACGAAACACCGCTAAGTATTTTGCCCGGCGTGCCAACATTTCCGCTATTTTACGGAGACATAAACACACGAACACCGATTGTCAAGAGGTGATGGGGGACAAACGCCGGTATAAACACATACACAGAGTGGCTGTGTGATAAGAAGCTTGCTTCCCAACCACAACATCGTTCCGGGTTCAGTCCCACTGCGTGGCACCTTGGGCAAGTGTCTTCTACTATAGCCTCGAGCGACCAAAGCTTTGTGAGTAGATTTGGTAGACGGAAAACTGAAAGAAGCCGTCGTATAATATATATATATATATAATATATATATATGTAATATATATATATATATATATATATATATATGCGTGTGTGTGGTATTGTTTGTATATGTTGTGTGTATGTGTGTGTCTATTTATCCGCTTGACAACCGATAATGGTGTATTTACGTCGCCGAAACTAACGGTTCGGCAAAAGCGTCGATAGAATAAGTACTAGACTTACAAACAATAAGTCATTGGGTCGATTTTTTCGACAAAAGGTGGTGCGCCAGCATATCCGCAATCAAATGACAAATAAAAAAAAAAAGAATAAAACGATATATATATATATATATATATATATCTATATATATATATATATATATATAGTACTATATACA
>NC_043001.1:108755127-108767627 GCF_006345805.1 Octopus sinensis | reverse complement strand
TGCCTCCACTGTGGTTGCTGTTGTCGCTGCTGCTGCTGCTACTACTACTACTACTACTACTACTACTACTACTGCTACGGCTGCTGCTGTTGTTGTTTTAAATATTTGTTTACTTAGTTTCTTTCAAAGTGTTGCTTAACCTTTTAATAGAAGACAATCGAAATCTTTAATCTGTAATGAAACAAATTCAAGTGTTTCCCTTTAAACAAATGAAATCGAAGACATTATTCAAATATTTACCATAATGACATAAATTCAAGCATCACTATTTAATCCATCTCAGAGTAGGGAAGGTAAGGAAAGTAGAAATGCTACCGGAAATAAGCAACTCGTAGTTGATGACAGAGGGCGACGAGTAGGATACAACAATACTGAAGTCGCACAAATTAGCCAGCAGGGACACTGGTCATGGATAGTTATGGATGTTCTACTTCAAACCAGTAAAGGAAAGCTCGAAAATCATCTCCGACTTATACTGGAGGACAAACATCTGCTTGTGATAGTGGAAGTGAGAAAGCCTATGTGCCACAAATGTGGTAACACCAACCTAGCTATCTCAGACAAACTGATATCTTTACAGAGATATCTTTACAGAGATATCTTTACAGAGATATCTAGCTATCTCAGACAAACTGATATCTTTACAGAGATAATCTTTCCTACTCTAGGCACAAGGCCCGAAATTTGGGGGGATGGGGCCAGTCGATTAGATCGACCCCAGTACGCAAGTGGTACTTATTTTATCGACCGGAATTTGAACTCAGAACGTAGCGGCAGACGAAATACCTATTTCTTTACTACCCACAATGAGCTAAACACAGAGAGGGAAAACAAGGACAGACAAACGGATTAAGTCGATTACATCGACCCCGGTGCGTAACTGGTACTTAATTTATCGACCCCGAAAGGATGAAAGGCAAAGTCGACCTCGGCGGAATTTGAACTCAGAACGTAACGGCAGACGAAATACGGTTACGCATTTCGCCCGGCGTGCTAACGTTTCTGCCATCTCGACGCCTTAGTTTACAGAGATAATCTTTCCGACTCTAGGCACAAGGCCCGAAATTTTGGGGGATGAGCCAGTCGATTAGATCGACCTCAGTACGCAACTGGTGCTTTTTTTATCGACCCCGAAAGAATGAAAGGCAAAGTCGACCTTGGCGGAATTTGAACATAAAGACGGACGAAATACCTATTTCTTTACTACCCACATGGGGCTAAACACAGAAGGGACAAACAAGGACAGATAAACGGATCAAGTCGATTATATCAACCCCAGTGCGTAACAGGTACTTATTTTATCGACCCCACCCACAAGGGGCTAAACACAGAGAGAACAAACAAAGACAGACAAACGGATTAAGTCGATTATATCGACTCCAGTGCATAACTGGTACTTATTTAATCGACCCCGAAAGGCGAAGTCGACCACGGCGGAATTTGAACTCAGAACGTAACGGCAGACGAAATACGGCTGCGCATTTCGCCCGGCGTGCTAACGTTTCTGCCAGCTCGTTTCTGCCTTAGTTTACAGAAATATTAAATAGTACATTAGCATTTCTGTTTTTTAAATATGAAATACTAATGAAATTACAATTAATATCCGATCTAAACACACCCATCTTTCCTAACAATGCTTTATATCCGTCTATCGATCTGTAGAATGATCGATATATACATACGTACACACACACACATACAAACACCTTTGTGTGTGTATGTGTGTGTGTGTCTGTGTGTGTTCGTGTGTTGTCACATACATAAAGTCTCCGTACGTGTATACGTATGTGATTGTGTGTATAAGTATACACAGTGAACGTTACTTATGTGAAGCAAGTATCGTTTCGTATATTCTTTTATTCTTATATTCTTTTAATTGTTTCAGTCATTTGATTGCAGCCATGCTGGAGCACCGCCACCGCCTTTAGTCGAAGCAAATCGAACCCAGGACTTATTCTTTGTAAGCCTAGTACTTATTTCATCGGTCACTTTTGCCGAAACGTTTAGTTAAAGGAACGCAAACACACCAACATCAGTTGTCAAGCGATAGAGGGGTGGGACAAACACCGACACACATATACATGTATATGTGTGTGTGTGTGTGTGTGTGTGTGTGTGTGTGTGTGTGCGCGTGTGTGCGTGTGTATACACGTATATATATATGTATAAATACATATACATATATGTATGTGTTATATACATGTAATAATTAAATTATTACGCTTTTTTTTTATTAATTGTTATTAAATCTTTATATATAGATGAAAGGTTGTGTGTCTGTCTACTCCGATTTAGATTCCTAACTACTCCCACATTTTCGGTGCAGTTTAACCAAAACCGGGTATCTTATAGTCGTGATTCATATCGAGCCCTTCTGGGTATTAGCGCGCGTCTACGATGAGTCTACGATTTTTAAAATAATTTACCATCATTTTTTTCCATTTTAATGCATATTTTTTAAATATAAGGGAAGTAACTCTCTAAAAATGTCTACAATGAGACAACGATTTTTTAAAAAATTTACCATAATTTTTTTTCTTTGCTATTTTTTGGCTATAACTCTCTAAAAAACCTTTATAGTTATTTCCCTTACAAACCCGAGCAACGCCGGGCGATACTGCTAGTTATTATTAAATTATTATGCACTTTGTTGTTTTGTTCTGCGCGTGGACCAATAAAGTTTGGGGCAACGCTGTTTCAGACCACCGTCCCTGTAACTAGTTGATATCTGATCTGGGGTGTCCGGGCTGCGAAATGTTTTCCCACAAGTGTTCCAGACCCCACTAATGAACTAATTTGCATACAGCCAATGAGAGCTCACCTTGACCTTGTTGTCAAGTTAACAAAGGTTGGCATTTAAAATGGCGACGTCCGATTGCCATGCGAAGCTTGTATTGTCCTCTCTCATTCAAAACCTAATATCATCGATACTGAACACATACGCTGGTTAGCGGTAAGTTTGAATTACCGAAAATCTCTAATCAGTATGTAGACAATTGGTGTGCAACCAACTGCAGCATCCGGGAGAAAGATGGTTGGTGGTGGCAGAAACTGCATTGGTGAGCGGTGAGCAGGCAGAACCGTTAAGCACGCCGGGCGAAATGCTTAGCGGTATTTCGTCTGCCGTTACGTTATGAGTTCAAATTCCGCCGAGGTCCACTTTGCCTTTCATCCTTTCGGGGTCGATAAATTAAATACCAGTTACACACTGGGGTCGATGTAATCGACTTAATCCGTTTGTCTGTCCTTGTTTGTCCCCTCTGTGTTTAGCCCCTTGTGGGTAGTAAAGAAATAGGTATTTCGTCTGCCTTTACATACTGAGTTCAAATCCCGCCGAGGTCGACTTTGCCTTTCATCCTTTCGGGGTCGATAAATTAAGTACCAGTTACGCACTGGGGTCGATGTAATCGACTTAATCCCTTTGTCTGTCCTTGTTTATCTTCTCTGTGTGTAGCCCCTTGTGGGTAGTAAAGAAATAAGAAACTGCATTGGTGCTGGCAGACCGTTGAAGGATTGTTTGGAAACTGTGAAAGGAAAGGTGATGTTCAGCTCTCAGATTATGCCTAGATGCAAAGCCCAACATAACATTCATGAATGTGTTTAAAACAACCAATCTCTTGGTAAAACACACTCTACCAAGTAAACTCAAGACTAAGAACGGTGATGTAAGTCGACTGATCGCCAAGTTAAGCCTGATTTTAGAGGGAGACAAGTAATTAGATAGATTTGCATCTATACCTGTTATCGGATATTGTTAGGGCCCCATACGGTAAAGATGTGGATGGGAAAATGTGGGTAGAGGGTGGTGTGCTAGAATCCCTCCCCTCTTACTGTTTTTACAGTGGAGGCGCAATGGCCTAGTGGTTAGGGCAGCGGACTCGCGGTCATAGGATCGCGGTTTCGATTCCCAGACCGGGCGTTGTGAGTGTTTATTGAGCGAAAACACCTAAAAGCTCCATGAGGCTCCGGCAGGGGATAGTGGTGATCCCTGCTGTACTCTTTCACCACAACTTCCTCTCACTCTTACTTCCTGTTTCTGTTGTACCTGTATTTCAAGGGGCCGGCCTTGTCACTCTCTGTGTCACGCTGAATATCCCCGAGAACTACGTTAAGGGTGGACGTGTCTGTGGAGTGCTCAGCCACTTACACGTTAATTTCACGAGCAGGCTGTTCCGTTGATTCGGATCAACCGAAACCCTCATCGTCGTAACCGACGGAGTGCTTCCACCACTGTTTTTACAAAGTAAACAACAACACAAATAACTACGCAGGGGCAGCCATGGTTGAAACAAGAACAAGAACAGCAAGCATTCTTAAAAGAAAGAAGAAGCATGGTCATTCCTTACCCAAGTGACCTTATCTTATCGCCTATCACTTGTTATGCGCTCATAAATTAGCTTGATAGTTAAGCTCTGATTGGCTGTATGCCAATGAAGTCATAACTGGGGTCCGGAACTCTCGTGGGAAAAGAATTCGCGTTCGGGCTGCAAGTAACTAACACTTGTATGCGGGGAAGGGACGGAAGAGTAATGAGGTATCACTTGTACCTGAGTGTGTTTGCGGTTAGAAAGAAACGAACAGTTGTTGACTCTGTCGTTTAACCCCAGGTCAACCTTGATCCAGCAACACTATGATCAAATATGTTTGCAGTTTTTCTTTCAGTTTCCCCGTGGCTGCTTTTTTCAATGTGTCCTTTATTTGAAGAGAATAAAGTGTGATTAAAGGGAGGTTTGGCTGTAATTCTTTATTTCTTTATTGCCCACAAGGGGCTAAACATAAAGGGGACAAACAAGTACAGACAAACGGATTAAGTCGATTACATCGACCCCAGTGCATAACTGGTACTTATTTAATCGACCCCGAAAAGATGAAAAGTAAAGTCGACCTCGGCAGAATTTGAACTCAGAACGTAGCGGCAGACGAAATACCTATTTCTTTACTACCCACAAGGGGCTAAATACAGAGGGGACAAACAAGGACAGACAAACGGATTAAGTTGATTATATCGACCCCAGTGCGTAACTGGTACTTATTTAATCGACCCCGAAAGGATGAAAGGCAAAGTCGACCTCGGTGGAATTTGAACTCAGAACGTAACGGCAGACGAAATACCGCTAAGCATTTCGCCCGACATGCTAACGTTTCAGCCAGCACGCCACCTTTGCAATGAAGAGGATTGCGGATTTAAAGACAACGGCAAAAATAGAAGAAAACAAAAAAACTTTGGTTTTGTTATCTTTGTTTATGATAAAAGAATTCAGTTTTGTCATGACAAAGCATAGACATATGTAAACCATAAATAAAAGTACTCCTTCCCGTACACACACACACACACACCACACACACACACACACGCATGCACGTACACGCACACTCGTCACAGTTTTTCTTTTTAATGGAAACAAACTGTCACAAACGAATTGAAGGCAACGCCTTTAAAAGATATTAATGAGTTAATGAAAATAAATAGCGTTCTTGATTAGTTAATTAAGCAATCAAGGCACTAATTGATCAGCTGAAAAGAGCTAAGTACAATTTTCAACATCAATTACAGTACCTAGCTTGGTTTGTTACCGTAGACGGATATGATATGAACTGAATTGAACCGGTTTCAGCTCAGCTGTGGTCATGCTGGGGCACCGCCATGTGGTGTTGCTACATAACTTTTACTTCACGAATTCATTTTGGAACTTGATATTTGGTCCATGAGGGATTTTGACGCCGGTACCCTCATTTGCACTTCCTGCTGTGAAGTTGGTTCATCTGGAACACTTGACATTAAGGGGTCTAGTTTCGTTTTACAAACACCTACATCCATCTCATGCAGGTCTCTCAGGTCCTTTGGAAGGATATTGAAGAGCTGTGGTCCTTTAAAGCGCAGGCTGTTGCAATATCTTGTACTATATTTTGATAGCAAAGTTGGAATCTTTAGCACTATGCAGTGGCGGTCCGTTCTAGCGTTAGTGTAACTCTCAATGCCAAAGTGTGAGACGAGTCACTCCAGGATCTTTCAGATGTATATTACGGCATATCTTTCCCGCCTACGCTCCAGGGAATAGAGTCTCAACCTCTGAAGTTTTTCCTAGTAGCTTACATGCTGCATATAGGCTATCTTCTTCGTGTAGCTTCATTGGATTGCCTCAAGTTCTGCAATTATTTTTACACTGCTTGGTGACCATAGCTGGGAGCAATAGTCAAAGCGGCTTAGGACAAATGTCCTCCAGAGGACCAGCATGGTTTCCTGATCTCTCGATTTAAAAGTTCTAAGAATCCATCCGGTCAGCTGTCTGCAATTCATTGCCAACTTAGCAACATGTACATCAAAGGATGCATCATCACTCATGTAAATGCCCAGGTCGCGCACTGACTCTGTCTCTGGGACTGTAATTTCTCCAAGTCCAGTGTATTTTATTGGTATTGCATTTAGTTTTGCTTAGAACATTTCAGCATTAAACCGCATGTTATTCTTCTTAACCCACTTGTATATTTCATCCGACTCACGTTACAGGTGCATAGCGTCTTCAGTGTGTGTGTATATATATATATATATATATATATATATATATATATATACACACACTTCTCTCTTTTTCCTTTTATTTATCATAAGACTATGGTCATGCTGGAGCACTACCACCCATTCACCACCGTACTTTTCTTTTATCTAAAGATTAGTACTTACACTATGTTTCTTTTGCCGAACCACTTATTTACGGGACGTGAACACACCAACACCAGTTGTCAAGCGATAATCATGGACGCACGCACACATACATACATAAGTTTGTTTGTTTGTTTGTTTGTGTGTGTGTGTGTGTGTGTGTGTGTGTGTGTGTGTGTGTACGATGAGCTTCTTTGGGTTTTCGTCTAACAAATTCACTCACAAGGCTTTTGGTTGGCCCGAAGCTTTGCTTAGCCGAGGCTCTTCAGCGGCACCGTTTTCCACTGTTTGCGGTGAGTGGTTGGGCAGAGATGGGGCTCGATTTGGTTTGTCACCTACCGATGGCCTATCGAAGTTCACGACTGGAGACACACCGTCTTACGGAAGGCCGATGACAGCTGATGAAATACGGGAAGCAATAGCTAGTTGCATTGGGGAAGTTGCCGAGATTAAATATCTTGCCGTACGAGTTTCATGTTCTTATGCCTGACTTGTTTGGATGCCCTTTGATAGACATCGACAGCAACTGGCAACGGAACGGGAGAATTCACAATCCTATGAAACACAGTATAGTGGTATTGTTGAAAACGGATCCGAAAAACAAGGGTGAATTTGAGCAACTTTTTGTCTGCTTAACGCAGAACTCAAGTTTTTGGTCAAGGTGTTTGCGATCAAGTTGGTACTTGTCTTCGATACTCTGATCATTTAGGTAAAGACATGTACCATTCCAAATAAATCTATCCACGACAGCCTCCACCTCATGCGATATAACAAGATAGGGTGACTAAGGAACTTGACGGGTATGAGACCCTGATCAATTTAAATTAATTGAAAACTTTCAATAAGATTGTCAATATTAGGAGGTTGTCCTTACAGCGGCCAGTTTTGATCTCGTGTTCAAAGGCTGGATCGCTGCAATTTACAGCGACATCTGCTCGATTATTAGAATACCTAACTTATGTATCGGAATTGTTCGGTATTATGCGTGTGATCCGTCAAGCCTGTCTTCTCTCGCCCCTTCTGTACGTGCTAGTGCTAAAGCCACTTCTGTGAAGTTAAAGGTTTCGAGGGGTGCCGCGCATGAACTAGGGTTCAAAAAGAGCCGTATCAGTATATGCAGACGACGTCACTGTAGCAGTGTCGGATACTAAATACATCGAGGTGATTGACACTGCTCTAACGGAGTACTAAACGATGACTGGACAAAAAAAAATTTTAAGGTGGATGGGTTTGAAGTTCCGCACCTGGAAAAGCGGATCCATGCAACTTCACGGCATCATGGGACGGTGAGTGAACGGGCCGGTTAAAATGTTCGGAGTTTGGTTTGGTTTGGTTTGGTCCAGACTTCCAAGAGGACTAAAGCGAGGTTATGAATGTTTTATTGTCCTATACTCAACTCGGAGAAACCCAGCTGGTAGTAATTCCGTGCCTCTCGAATTAATCCCGAGCCAGCTATGTACCCCAGTAGCATTGTCATTCCATGGAGTTCTGGAAATTATTCCTGAGCTGAGTCCAAAATTTCTCCGGAACAGACCAGCCAGTAGATTTACACCACTGTCTTCGGGGGGGTCTAATACGGAACTTCCACTTTAACGTATTGCCGACTGATTAGAGTATTTGAGGATCGTGAATACCTGACGACTAAACACATGCCAAACGCCCAGGTTTGGTCTTTGCTAAATAAACATTTGTCTTTATTTGCTACAAGGGTCCATTCATTCATGCACCAAACGTGCTGCAAAGAAGGAGTTACAAGACATGACCTACAAGATGTACACATAGTTATATAATCACTGCTACCACCACCACCACCACCATTATCACTACCATCAGTGATGGTAGTGATAATGGTGGTTGTGGTGGTGGTGGTGGTAGTTTCTTTAAAGCCTAGTAGTTACACTATGTCTCCTTTGCCGAACCGCTTAGTTACGGGACGTGAACACACCAACACCGGTTGTCAAGTGGTAATCATGGACGCACGCACACATGCATAAGTTTGTGTGTGTGTGTGTGTGTGTGTACGATGAGGTTATTGGTGGAATGAGGAAAGAAAGAAGTAGATCGTCCTCAGCTCTCTCTCTCTCTCTCTCTCTCTCTATCTCTCTCTCTTTGCCTTTCTTTCTCTCTCTCTCTCTTTCGCATACACTCGCGCACACGCATGGTGCGGATACTTATTTATGTACATACACCAATGCCTACACACGCACACAAATACACACACACACACACAAACACACACGTACACGTGCTTATCTATATTATTACCTCAGCAGGAAATTTTCATGACCCAGACAAAGACAGGTTTCGATAGAGGACAAAAGGGAGAAAGAGAGAGAGGAGAGGAGAAACAGAAACAGGGAGAGAGGGGGAGAGGGATAGAAAGAAAGAAAGAAAGAAAGAAAGAAAGAAAGAAAGAAAGAAAGAAAGAAAGAAAGAAAGAAAGAAAGAAAGAAAGAAAGAAAGAAAAAAGAAAGAAAGAAAGAAAGAAAAGTCAGAGACGAGAGGATAGGAAAGAGAAATCGTGAGAGAAAGAGAGAGAGACGGGCAGACAGATAGACAGACAGACAGACAGACAGAGAAGTAAAAGATGAGTGTGTGAAATATTAAAGGTAAGAGATCATGTCGCCATTAGACCTGCTAAAAATAGCAGCCAAATCTTCAAACCAAACTTTGACGTCTTAAGATAAAACAGTCTGGAAAATAAAGTAACACCTGGTAGAGGATGGTCACAGCTGGAACGTCGTTGAGCGTAGGTCTCCTCCATAACGTCTGACCTTGAACTAAACAAGAATTACAACCGTTATTACAACAATCACAGGTAAAACAACCAATGGGGTGGGGTCCTAACAGCGAACGCTTACCCTGCTAGAAATAGCAGACATACCTACCTCAAATCAAATGTTGTCGTCTTAAAATAAGAAAACACTCGGGACAATATAACCGCTGGTGAACAAAAGAAATGGATGGATGGTCAGATGTGGAACTCTTTAATCATAGATCGGTTCCATCACACCTGACCTTGGGCTAAACAAAAACAACAACATCACTCACTACAATTGCATGTAAAACAACCAATGGGTGGATCTGTAAGCAAACTCTGGGCCTGCTAGATATAATAACCAAATTGCCCCAAATTACACCATACCGTTTTGAATAAGGGAAACATTATTAAATATTATACGCCTATACAACCTTGAAAAGACCGGATATTCGCGGCTAGAATGCTTGTCAGTGCTGACCTAGGGTTAAATAGCAGTAACACTTTCTACTATGAGAACAAGGACCTGAAGTTCTGCGGGAAGCGAGTTAGTTGATTACATCAACCCTTGTTGCTCAACTAGTACTTATTTTATCGAACCTGAAAAGATAAAAAGCTAAGTTGACCTTGGCAAGATTTGAACTCAGAACGTAAAGCTGGTACAGTTACCGCTAAGCATTTTGCCCGTGTGCTAACGACTCAACCAGCACGCCGCTCTCTATATAGTCTCAAATTTTGGCTCAAAGCCAACAATTTTTGAAGGAGGGTGTTATACAAATACATCGACCCCAGGACACAGCTGGTACTTATTTTATCAACCCTGAAAAGACAAAAAGCAAATTCGGCTTTTACTGAATTTAAAATCAGACCGTAAAGAGCCAGAAATGAATGCCGCTAAGCATCGTGTCCTGCAAGTCGTTCTGTCAGCTTGCAGGCTTTCTTTTATTCTTTTTTTTCGTTTCAGTCATTTTGACTGCGGCCATGCTGGAGCACCGCCTTTGGTCGAGCAAATCGACCCCAGGACTTATTCTTTGTGAGCCTAGTACTTATTCTATCGGTCGCTTTTGCCGAACCGCTAAGTTACGGGGACGTAAACACACCACCATCGGTCGTCAAGCGATGTTGGGGGACAAACACAACACACAAACACACACACACACACATATATATATATATATATATATATATATATATATATATATATATATATATATATATATATATATATATATATATACGACAGTCTTCTTTCAGTTTCCGTCTACCAAATCCACTCACAAGGCTTTGGTCGGCCCGAGGTTATAGTAGAAGACGCTCGCCCAAGGTGCCACGCAGTGGGACTGAACCTGGAACCATGTGGTTAGTTAGCAAGCTACTTACCACACAGCCACTCCTGCGTCCTTTCTAATTTTAGACCGGCAAATTTGACGGGTGGGGGAGTCGATTACATCAACCCCAGCAGGGGCGGACCCAAGGAGTGGGGGAGGGTCTGAGGAGCACGTGACCCCTTAAGAAAAGAAGTGCGCCCTTTTAAATAATGTTATTACGCCTTTTTCTCCTGAAGTTGTATTCTGTTCTGACCTTGTGCCTTCGAAAAATTTCTGGGACCGCGTCTGCCAGAGCTGAATGGTGCTTCGAAAGGATGGCAGGTAAAGTCGACCTTTGCGGAATTTCAACTCGGAACATAAAGAGCCGGATTTTAATGCTGCTCAACATTTTGTCCGGTATTGTTACGATTCTGCCAACTTGCCACCTTGTTAAATAACAATAACGAAAGCAATAATAACAACAGTTGCACCTCTATTAATAGCCAGCGACAGTAACCTCGAATTAGCGAAGGGGCTTGTACGAGATCACTGGACCTGTAAGAAAAAGTAGCTTAATCTGCCTCAAATCAAATGCCACGGTTTTAGAACATCCATAGGCAAACTGCGGCCCGCGGGACCTTCTGAATAGCAATGCCTAACATAAAATTACTTTGATTTTTTTTTTGTAGTGCGGCCCGTTAAATGATGACCCGTGTCTCATGCGGCCCGCTTCTCGAAAAAAAGTTGTGCATGCCAGGTAGAAAATGACGAATGTATCACGTGGCCCTGGGTTTTGTGCATATAAGACGGGATGGTCACGGTTGGAATATCTATCTTTAATCAGGGTTGTCATAGAAATAAACAGCAAGAGCTAAGAACTGGTACTTCGTCGGTTGCGACGACGAAGGTTCCAATCGATCCGGTCGACGGAACAGCCAGCTCGTGAAATCAGCGTGAAAGTGGCCGAGTATTCCACAGACACTCGTACCCTTAAAGTAGCTCTCAGGGAGATTCAGCGCGATGCAGAATGTAACAAGACTGGCCCTCTTTGAATTACAGGTACTCTTTTACTCTTTTGCTCTTTTACTTGTTTCAGTCATTTAACTGCGGCCATGTTGGAGCACCGCCTTTAATCGAGCAACTCGACCCCGGGACTTATTCTTTTTTGTAAGCCCAGTACTTATTCTATCGGTCGCTTTTGCCGAACCGCTAAGTAACGGGGACATAAACACACCAGCATCGGTTGTCAAGCAATGCTATGGGGACAAACACAGGCACACAAACACACACACGCATATATATATATATACATATATACGACGGGCTTCTTTCACTTTCCGTCTACCAAATCCACTCACAAGGCTTTGGTCGGCCCGAGGCTATAGTAGAAGACACTTACCCAAGATGCCACGCAGTGGGACTGAACCCGGAACCATGTGGTTGGTAAACAAGCTACTTACCACACAGCCACTCCTGCGCCTTTTTGCCAGGTGAATGGAACGGAGTAACGCAAAATAAAGTGTCTTGCTCAAGGACACAACGCGCCGCCGGGAGTCGAACTTACGACCTTACGATCCTGAGCCGAATTGCCCTAACCACTAAGCCACTCAGCGCAAGAACAGTAACGACAACAGCAACCACAGTGGAAGCGCAATGGCCCAGTGGTTAGGGCAGCGGGCTCGCGGTCGTAAGAACGCGGTTTCGATTCCCAGACTGGGAATTGTGAGTGTTTATTGAGCAAAAACACCTAAGCTCCACCAGGCTCCGGCGGGGT
>NC_043001.1:108710127-108752627 GCF_006345805.1 Octopus sinensis | reverse complement strand
TACTATAGCCTCGGGGCCGACCAAAGCCTTCTGAGTGGATTTGGTAGACAGAAACTGAAAGAAGCCCGTCGTTTATATGTATATATATATATATATATGTGTGTGTGTGTGTGTGTGTGTGTATGTGTGTGTGTGTGTGTGTGTTTGTGTGTCTGTGTTTGTCCCCCCCCCAACATCGCTTGACAACCGATGCTGGTGTGTTTACATCCCTGTAACTTAGCGGTTCGGCATAAGCGACCAATAGAATAAGTACTAGGCTTACAAATAATAAGTCCTAGGGTCGACTTGCTCGACTAAAAGCGGTGCTCCAGCATGGCCACAGTCAAATGACTGAGACAAGTAAAAGAGTAAAACAAAAAAGAGTAAGGAGAAAAACCGTAAGTTACTCTGTGATGTTACCATATCGATACACTCTAATGTTATAAAATATTTATATCATACTCTACATTGTATCGTTATTAAACTGTGGCTTTTATCGTATTTGGATATGTTATAATAATATTCCTTCTCAACGATGTCGCAACTTCATATTTTGTTATACCATATTGTTCTTTCTTGTGTGCGATGTGCGATGTGTGACGTTCTGATATCGTATCTCGCGGTATTACAATGTTTAATCATGTGATATCAAATTATGATATCATGTGACATCACATTATCATACTTCGTGATTATAATATTACTATTCTATGGTATTACATTATCATATTCTATCGTAGTATATTGCTTTCATAGTTTGGCACAAGGATAGCAGTTTTTGGAGGTGGGGGGCCAAGTTGATGAAATCGACCCCAGTGTTCAACAGGTATTTATTTTATCGTCCCCAAAAGGATGCAAAGAAAAGTCAACCTCGGCGGAATTTGAACTCAGAACGAAGAGACAGACGAA
The DNA here is from genome assembly GCF_006345805.1 of Octopus sinensis. Lineage (NCBI taxonomy): Eukaryota > Metazoa > Mollusca > Cephalopoda > Octopoda > Octopodidae > Octopus > Octopus sinensis. The sequence continues at coordinate 108,751,739 of NC_043001.1, read as the reverse complement.
ATGCCGCTAAGCATCTTGCCCGGCGTACTAACAATTCTGCTGTCCTATTCTATCGTAGTATATTGCCGAATATGTCGGTGTATAAGACGCGCTATTTTTATTCTTAAACTAGCAGTATCGCTCGGCGTTGCTCGGGTTTGTTTCGACCCTTTAGAATTGGAATTTTTGAAAAGTAAAAATTTTGCATTCTGTAGCTTGTTATTCTCTTTAAGTGAATATTTTTCTGGTGGAAATACACCGAAAAATGGCGACACAGCAGTAAAAAAATCGTTAAAAATAGGGATTTTCATAGAAGAAAGCACCTTTTTGATGTAAATAATTTTTGGTCTTCACATGGTCCGATTTGAATTTTATCTTCTACGGAATGAAAAGCAAGCCTTCTTCTATCATACTCTCAATTTTGGTCAACTTGCGCCGCAGGGTCTTGGAGGAGATAGTGTTAGTTGAAGGCTACCAAACCTGCCATACACAGACAACTTCAGCTTTATATATAGAGATATATAGATATATATAACAAAATATTGCCGTACGTCTGATACGACCGTATGACGGGTGGAATATCGAGAATATGGGTATATGACAAAACATTAAATTTGTTTTTTCCACAATCTTTTTTTTTCCCCCACAAAAAAAAAACTAGGAGTTTGTCTTATGCAAGACAACTACAACACAATCTTAACTTCTGTAAAATTATGTTCCTCTCCAAGATACTGGTTTCAAATTTTGGCACAAGGCCAGTAACTTCGGGTGAGAGTGCGAGTAGTCGATTCTATCAACTGGTACTTATTTTATCGGTACCAAAAGGAGGAACGGCAAAGTCTAGCTCGGCAGCATTTGAACTCAAAACGTAAAGTCAGAAGATATACCACTAAGAATTTTGTCCAGGGCTGTAACTACTCTACCAGCGCTTACCTTTATACGCCATAATATTATATGCTATGATGTTACAATATTAAGTCTTATAGTGCTAAATACCATATGGTATGTTGTTACGGTATTATATCTTACGAAGGCGGTCAGCTGGCAGAAACGTTAGCACGCCGGGCGAAATGCTCAGAAGTATTTCATGTCTTTTACATTCTGAGTTCAAATTCCGCCGAGGTCGACTTTGCCTTTCATCCTTTCGGGGTCGATAAATTAAGTACCAGCTGCGTACTGGGGTCAATCTAATCGACTGGCCCTCTCCCCAAAAATTTTGAGCCTTGTGCCTAGAGTAGAATAGGGATTATATCATATGATATAATATCCTCTTTTGTGATATTACTAACTGTGTTATGTCTTGTAATCTTCATATCTTATGATGACACGATATCATATCTTGTGGTGCAATAATACCATACTCATTAATATTACAATATTTTGTGACGTCACATCATGTTTTATGATGATTTATCAGATTTTGAGATATTACATTACGATTGATACTCTTTCAAGTTACAATTTAACATTATGTAGTCACACGTTATGATATATTATTTGATAATATATCACATATTTTATGATACGTCATGTATTACCTTGATAAATTCCCTAAAAATCTTGGTGGTACAAGTAATAAGGAGGGAGAACGTTTTTCACCAGGACATAAATATCAATGGAACAAAGATATCAAGGCAGACTGGACTTGCATAAGATGGCGGACTTTTGCCGGAATTTGACTCGTGATCTGCTTGACCTTCAGCACTCAACAAAAACATCTAAATGCAAATTCATGGGAAATTAGGCATAAACAATGATAAAATTTGTCTCAAAATTTTAAGATATTATGCTAGTTTTTCAGCAGAATTTTGAAGAAAATGTTCTGGTTTTAAAGAAAAATCAACTTCTATGCATGTTTATATATTATGCCTTGTTCCTCATAAGCAGTTTTACTAAAAAAAAATGAAACAATGAAATTCTATGAATTCAGAATCTCAAAATCTTGACATGATGGTAATAAATGGATGTCATTTTCGGATTCTGTGTATCAAGAAACCCCTAGTTCAGGTCCAAATTTTTTAACAACAGAATTTTTTTTTTTTTTTGGCCTGTGTAATCTATATCACAAAGCTGTAAAGGATTTGTTGTAATGATAAAAAAAATCTACGTTGTTACTACAATGTCGTGTGTCATGGACATGATTTTATTATGCTAGAGTTCACAAATATCATATTTTGTGAAAGATCAAGAATATTTGGTAGTTTATCATAAACATAAGACTCTTGTTATTTACAGACAAACAAACACACATTTTTGCTTTTACTTATTAAATTAAGATTCAGACATCTTCATATTAGCCACAGGCACACCACTTCCCTCTCTCTCTCTCGAAAGTGCAGTGTAAGTTAACCCTATTACAGATACAGTACTTTGGTAGAATCGTTAGGGTATCGGGAAAAATGTTTTGCAGCATTCGTCTCGGCTCTATACGTTCTAAGTTCAAATCCCGCCGAGATCAATTACACCTTTAATTTCTCCAGAGGTCGATAAAATGGCGTACAGTTAAGCACTGGTATTGATGTACTCAACCAACATCTCTGTCTTCAAAGTTGCTGACTTTGCGCCTTAATTATAAACCATCATTATTACTTATAAAGGGGTATTAGGGTGTAGCGTCCCTGCCTTCCTGAGCTAGTTTTCCACCACATTTCTTAAAAATCGTAGTAGAGCCCTTGGTCTTGGGACCACTCATGTCTAGAAACTGAGGTTGGTGGTAAGCAAGGGCATGCTCCCCGTAGAAAATCCAGCTCCCAAAAGCATCATGATAGCAAAGGAAAATGGACACCAGCCAGCCCAAAGGTTGGGGTGGGTGCACCTACCTATCTCGGTTGCTATGGCATTGAAGTAGATCCGGCCACCCCGGTAAACGGAGACAAAACCTGGATTTAAAACACTGGATGATGATGACAAAGATGATGGGTTGGCAGTATCGTTAGAGCATCAAACAAAATGCCTTGCGGTGTTTGTTCCAGCTCGCTTCATTCTGAGTTCAAATCCTGTCGATGTCAGCTTTGCCTTTCGCCCCTCTGGGGACGATAAAACAGAGTCCTAATATTGTACTGGGGTCAGTAGGCGCAAGCATGACTGTGTAGTAAGAAGCTTGATTCCCAACCACATGGTTCCATGTTCAGTCCCGCTGCGTGGCACCTTGGGCAAGTGTCTTCCACTATAGCTTCAAACCGACCAAAACCTTGTGAGTGGATTTGGGAGACGGAAACTGAAAGAAACCCGTCATGTGTCTGTATGTATGTGTGTGGGGGGGGTCTGAGTTTGTCCCCCACCACCAACTGACAACTGGTGCCGGTGTGTTTACGTCCACGTAACTTAGCGATTCGGCGAAAGTGACCGATAGAACAAGTACCAAGCTTTTTTTAAAAAAAAAGAATAAGTACTGGGGTCGATACATTCGACTAAAAATTCTTCAAGGCGGTGCCCCAGCATGGCCGCAGTCTAATGACTGAAACAAGTAAAAAAAAAAAAAGAAAAATCATCGACTAACGCACTCTGCTCAAAATTGCTGTCCTTGTGTCTAAATCAAAAATTACTGCTGCTGCTGCTACTACTACTACTACTACTACAAATACACAAATATTAAGAAAATTGAATCTAACAGTGTGTTTGTGTGTTTAATAGTAAAATGGCTTTTTAAATCACGGGCCAGCAAGGTAGCTGTTACATGGCCACTTGAGCTGCTGAAAATATAAGCCAAATCTCCCTCAAGTGACATCCTGCTCTCTTGAAAAATATGGAAGTGACACATTAGATAATATAATCCAAGATCAAACACGGGATTATCGTCACTGGAATACCTTTACTCATCAGGATTGAAACGGGGCTAATCCAAACAGGTAGACTGGGAGAATGAGTCAACGTGAAAGCCTCTACGTGGTAACCCATCCTGCTAGAAATCACAGTTAAATCATATCCTACTGTTTTAAGGAAAAAGGAAGGACACATTAGATAATGTCGCCTTAAGTTAGATATTTTTTTTTTAAAAAGGTGGGATGTTTACGGCCGCAATGACTGAGCCGAGATTGCACATCAGTAGACGTTAGATGACTCTAGTAAAACATTATACGTTCTTTCAGTTTCTGTCAACCAAATCCGCTTACAATGCTTTGGTTAGCGCAAGGCTATAGTAGAAGACGCTCGCCCAAGGTACCACGCTGTGGGACTGAACCCGGAACCGTGTCGTTGGGAAGCAAGCTTCTTACCACACTGCCACGCCTGTAAGATATTTCGTTGTCAATCTTCTTGCTGGAAATGGTTAGTTTAGATTGAGGGTTTCAACAAGCTTTTCACAATTAAAAAGCTGTCGGTTTGACATAATTTATGCCATTGAATACTTGAATGTCATTCTGATCAATTCACTCGTAAAGTACATCCGTGCATAATAATTTTTTTAATGAAACCTTTAGAAAATCAGCAGAAATAAGGCAGCATTAACAAAACAAACATAAAATAAATAAATGAAACCTTAATGAGCACTCATCAGGGAAGAGTTGAAGGAGGGCGAAAAAGAGCCAGAGAAGATCCTGGCTTGACAACATCAAGGATTGGTCAGGTCAAAACGTTGCGAACCTGCTACGCATGACAAAGAATGGAAACCAGTGGCGACGGCTGACTACGAAAGCGCCTAGAATGGCACCCCAACGACTGGCTCCACCAGTTAAGGCAGTGGTTTTCAACCGGGTTCCATATAATCCTTGCGGGTCCATATAAGATTTTGGGGCTAAAACAGTTTCGCACTTCTTGAAAAATGCATTATTTTGAAGAAAAAAAGTTTTTCGGATTCTTACGTTTTAGATATCGGAGATTACGAATATGCAAAAAAATAAAATCACTCCCCGCCTTCAAATTCTTGATTTTGTTTATTTTAAAGAGATCGTTGCGAATTGACGAACATATGCAAATCGAAATTAAATACAGAGAAAAACATTAAAGTGAAAAGAATTTGCGTTTTGCTTGCCTTAAATAATCGTAAATAATAATTTTAATTAAATATACACCTTAATGTGGCAGTCGCAGGAATGGAAACCTCAATCTTACGATCATGAGTCAAACATCCTAACCACTAAGCCATGCGCCTCCACCATGCCTGTGGTAGAAAGAATTATGTAACAGAATAGGAAGCAGAATGATCACAGACCGCAACCTCAATGTTATATTATATACTTTCCCTTCGTCTTTTGTTGGTCTTAGGGACATTGTCAATTGACTTATTTCACATTGAGTTTGCTTTTTAGAGTCTATTTTTGTTTTTGGTTTTTACTGGAGCTTAGTCATAAAAGGAACGTCTGCAACCATGACCTCTTTCAGGGCGTCTGAGACGTGGGGTGGGGAAGGCAAGGTAGAAGTAACCTTTGTCTGGAGATTCTGACTCCGAATGCACACTATAGCCTTGACTCCTGTCATATTATTTTACTAGAAAGGCAGCGAGCTGGCAGAAACGTTAGCAAACCGGGCGAAAAGCGTAGCGGTATTTCGTCTGTCTTTACGTTCTGAGTTCAAATTCCGCCGAGGTCGACTTTGCCTTTCATCCTTTCGAGGTCGATAAATTAAGTACCAGTTACACACTGGGGTCGATGTAATCGACTTAATATCTATGTCTGTCCTTGATTGTCCCCTCTATGTTTAGCCCCTTGTGGGTAATAAAGAAATAGGTATTTCGTCTGTCTTTACGTTCTGAGTTCAAATTCCGCCGAGGTCGACTTTGCCTTTCATCCTCTCGGGGTCGATAAAATTAGTACCTGTCACACACTGAAGTCGATGTAATCGATTTAATTCCGTCCCCCAAGTTTGAGGCCTTGTGCTTCTAGTAGAAAGGATTAAATTAATTACACCTCTTTCGTGCTACCGTAATTTACCTATTTTCAAAGGTGATGAGCTGCTAGAATCGTTATCACAACGGATAAAATACTTAGCAACATTTCTTCAGGCTCTGTGCACAATTCTACCAGAGTCAATTTTACTTTTCATCATTCCGGGGTTGATAAAATAAGTACCAGTTAATCACTGGGGTCGATGTAATCGACTTAACTCCTTCCCTTAAAATTGCCGGCCTTGTGCCAAAATTAGAAATAATGCTTTGTCTATTTCTTGTTCTAAGAATTAGAAATAAATAAATAAATGCCAATTGCTTTCTTTTCTATCCCCATTAGGACCTCGGCCGATATGTCTACCGATACATCGACACGAACACCCGATCAGGATACAACAGGTGGAGTTTGCAGACGATTATGATATTAGTGATATTGAAAGGTAATGCATAGATACATATGCACCCATGTGCACGCACGCGCTCGCACTTATGCACACGAACACACCCACACACGCACTTATGCGCACGTACACACCCACGCATAAATACACACCATTAATTTTCTCTCTCTCTTTAGATATGGTAGTCACATATTGTACGCATTCGCTAATATATACATCACTATAGATTTCACAGGAACAGTAGAGGCGCATGGCTTAGTGGTTAGGGTGTCAGCATCATGATCGTAAGATTGTGGTTTCGATTCCTGGACCAGGCGACGCGTTGTGTTCTTGAGCAAAACACTTCATTTCACATTGCTCCAGTCCACTCAGCTGGAAAAAATGAGTAACACTGCGACGCCATTGAAACCGGGAAACCGGGCCCATGAGCCTGGTTAGGCTTTAAAAGGGTGCATTTATTTTTATATTTATAGTATTCACAGGAACAGTGGAGACGCAATGGCCCAGTGGTTAGAGCAGCGGACACTTGGTCATAAGATCGCGGTTTCGATTCCCAAACCGGGCGTTTTGTGTGTTTATTGAATGAAAACACCTAAGCTCCGGCAGGTGGGGTGAACCCTGCTGTACTCTTTCACCACCTTTTTCTTGTCTGTCCCAAGCAAATTTCCGGCCTGTTATGTTTACACTTTACAGATGTATGTATGTCATTATTCAGTTTTATTTCAAGAGATCTTGCCAATAGAGAACAGGCCGATTTCTAACCTAACTCCAAGGCTCTTTCATTAGAATTCTTGTAACTGATGTCACTGGTTTATTGACCTTTTTCAGAAAGTGACATCGGACACTTCTGGACACAGCTGTTTTGCCAGTGTACTTGAAAAGTTCTCCACTTGTAACACCTTGGTTCTTCACAGCTTCACGCCTAATTTGCGACAGAGAACTTCGAGAAACACCCCTCGACTGATCCTTGTCTGCTCTCTTACATATCTTCGTAGAAGCTGTAACAAATGTTTTCACAGTTTGGTGATATTTTCCAATGATTTTAAATATTTCTAAAGTTGATTTACCTTTTGCAAGTCCAGAAGTAATAACAGATTTCTCTGAAGCAGTTAGGTCACGTTTGTGACCCATAATTACACGATTATCAAACTACTCGTTTATAATTTGGAACACTGAAAGTTCATGGAAATTATGCAAATGGCCGCGGTTTATTTACACTTGCGCCAAACCTCACGTTTTTTACACACGACGCGCATGTAATAACTGTCGCCATTGTCCTGTGGAAATTTCGCTGAATTCCAACGAGTAGTTTTTAAATAAAATTTTAAGATGTTACGTGGTTAATAATTTGAAACGCAGTGTATGTATACTGACCTTTGCTGACCTTGTTGCGCCTTCTGTCTCTTGTTTCAATAAATCTTATATATATCTTTTTTATACAACTGACTACGCTTGCATTTGTGTGTATATGTACGTGTGTGCATGTGTGTGTGTGTGAGAGAGAGAGAGAGCGAGAGAGAGAGAGAGAGATACTTGTGTGCATAGTGTGACAGTGTGTGAGTACCCTCCTATGTTAGCGAATGGAGAACAAATATTGACTTAAAGAAATAAAGTAAGAATTAACCAATGGACATATATACATACATGCATATATGTATGTACGTACACACACACACGTATATATATACATATATATACATATATATGTGTGTGTACACACACCTTGCATACGTACATAGACAAATGTATGCATTCATGTATAAGCACCGTAAATATATATATATATATATATATATATATATATATATATAATATATATATATATATATATATATATATATATATAATATATATATATATATATATATATATGCGGTGCGTATACACATAGAGAGCCCAAGTACAGCAGGGTTAGTTGTTAAGTTAGAGTCTGTTCAGTACGATCCCCCAACGACTAAAAAGGTCAACCACGCACACACACATATATATATATATATATATATATATATATATATATATATAGGGAGAGTTTACGAGAAAACAAAAGACGAAGACAGGTGGTGTAAAAAAACAAACAGATGTATTAGTATAACGCGCAGGAATAGAAAAAGTCTTTTACGTTTCGAGCCTACGCTCTTCAACAGAAAGGGACACAGAAAAAACAAGGAGAGAAAAGAAATGGGTGTAGTGGCTAACGATCTGATATATATCTCTATTTATAAAACTGAAATGCGAAAAGTTTGTTTGTTTGTTTGTTTGTCTGGAACGGTTTAAAGGCCACTACACCCTGTCGGATTGACTCCAAAATTTACAGGGACATGTAAAATGAGGTGAGAATGTTAGTGGGCTAGGTTAGAAATCCCTATCTTAAAAGGTGTCGTTGCTAGGGCCAAAAACGCACTTTGACAAGTCGACTCACATTCTTTTATGTATCTGTCTTCCTCTGTCACTCACTATCTTTCCTCCCTTCCCATCACTTTCTATATATAACGTCGATAACGGCGTCTAACAGCGCTTTCACACACTCTCTCTCCCTACGTCTGTTTGCATTCATAGAGAGAATTATCATCGCCACCACCACATAATCATGAGAACAAATATTATGAATCAGATATTTATTGGGTTCATTTATATATGTGTGTGTGTGTGTTCTATATATAAATATGTATATATATAATGTATATATACAAAGTGTATATGTCTGTATTTATGTATATTAAACTTTTTAATACTTTTTGATAGTTATATATATATTTTTTTAAATTATAAATATAAATTAATAATTTTAATTTTAAATTTAAATAATTTTAATTTTAAATTTAAATAATTTTAATTTTTTAATTTTATATTTTATATATTTTGTACATTATATTTTTATTTTTATGTTTTGGGTTATGTTTTTCACTGTTTAATTTGCCTAATAGTGGTTTTATCTCTAATTTAATATATATATATATATATAATTTGTATACATTTGTATATATAATGCGTACACACACACACATATATATATATAATAAAATATTAGGGAATAAATCCAAACTTACAGGGAAAAATCAGATTTAGGATTGAATCCAATTTTATAGTAAAATATTATATTATATTAAATTAGAGATAAAACCACTATTAGGCAAATCAAACAATGAAAAACTTAAGCCAATACATAAAATTAATTAATTTATATTATTTTAAATATATATCAAAATTATTAAAAGTTTAATAAAAATAATGAGTAAAACACTACGATCGTTTCATGGCTGTCCAATTCATAATAATTCGAGTTATAATATTTCAATCATCTGAAGATTGACTGTAACCATAACTCGAATTATTATGAATTGGACAGCCATGAAACGATCGTAGTGTTTTACTCATTATCTTTTATTAAACTTTTAATAATTTTGATATATATTTAAAATAATATAAATTAATTAATTTTATGTACTGGCTTAAGTTTTTCATTGTTTGATTTGCCTAATAGTGGTTTTATCTCTAATTTAATATTATATATATATATATATATATTATATATATATATATATATATATATATATATATATATATATATATATATATAAGGTGTGCATTATGTGGTCGGTTGTGCTGAAAATATGCACACCTATGTTAAAAGTGCTGGCAAGTTTGCATGACAACTATTTTTTTCCTCAAATGAAAGGTGTCACCTCTAGGACAAAATTCCTCATCTTATAAAATGTGGCCCGAGTAGACCCGAATGAAATCGGGTTATATTAACCAAAATGTGAAAAGGGGTCTAAATGGGGCTGGAAGGTGATTAAAATTTACAGGAGCGGGTGTTTAGGAATTCTCTGTTACATCAAGCTAAAAAATTTGCGCTAGCCTTTAAATCGTTAATGTGTTGTCGTCCATGATGAAGAAGTTTTGAATGCTTGCCATGGTGAGTCTACTGTTGTGAGAAAGAATCACTTCAAAACTTCGTGTTTAGGAATTTTCTTTTACAAGTTCAAAATTTTACGCCAGTTTTTACCTATGGTCACCTTTGATGTCCATTTTACCCGGATGCACCGTCCAAGCCATATTTTTATGATTAAATAGTACAGTTCTATATTTTAGAGATGAGAAATTATGTACATTATTTACATTATTTACATTTGACGGATATTTGTCCTCATCTTGTTTGTTGTTAATACAACTGCTACTACGTTGCTGTCCGTCGTTAAGAAATGCCAGCCATGGTGACTCTACTATCCTCACATTCTATCCCTTCAAACTTTGGTTTCCAATATTTTATTTTTATTTTTATTCAGCTCGCAAGTTCGTCTGTCCTTTTTAAATGTTAGTGTTTTGCTGTCTGCCTTGAAGCAGACCTTTCCGTTGTCACTGCCTGATATTTATGATTGATCTTTCAAAATATTTTACTTTCTCAACTTACTCAAGATCTTTTGTGGTTTATAAATGTGAGAGAGATAGAGAAAGATAGAGAGTAAGAGAAAGCGAGGGAGAGTCCGAGAGAAAGGAAGAGTAATAGAGTGGGAAAGTGAGAGAGAAAGGAGAGAGAAACAAAGAAGGAGAATGTGGTAATGAAAAACAGAAAGTAAGAACCACACTCTTACCCGCGCGTAGAGCGGGTCACCTTAAGCTAGTATATATGTGTGTGTGTGTGTAGTGGCTTACGATCTATCATGGCGACTGATATATATATATATATATATATATATATATATATATATATATATATATATATATATATATATATATATATATATATATATATATATATATATATATGTATATATATCTTATATTAGTAATTTGTGGTAAATCATTTTACCTTCGCCCATATAATACAGTAGATGAATTGATTGCATCGCAATCCTTAACATTTATGTATTAACTTTGTTGGGTACTTCACTAGCAGTATATTGGATATATGTTATCCCATGGAGGGTTGCATTTACAACCCCTATCTCAATTTGTAGATATCTATATATATATATATATATATATATATATATATATATATATATATATATATATCGACAATGGTAGGCTTCAAATGTCAAACCAGTGCAATTTTATTTTTTATTTTACGCCTTCAAACTACGAAGTTTAATCTGTAAGTCTTCAGAATACAGGAATTATATTTAACGGAAAACTGACGGCTTATTGTGTGTGTTTATTATTTCTAGTTAGAAATATTTTCCCTTCGTGATGTTAGTTCTCACCAAACGTGACGGCATCTTCGCCATTCATGCCGTTGGCGTAGCCCAAGTCTTCTTGTTACTGTTATTGTAGTTTCAAAAAGCTGGAGCGTGGGACTAGTATAAACAGTCAATAGCGTTATTGACATTTAAAACCCCAATGTCATCTCAGCTCTGTTATTTGACTTGCTAAAACTGTTTTACATATTGTTGTTTCATGACTTACTGAGAAAACTTCGAGAATTCCTCAAGAAATGTAAATAAAAGGATATTCTACAGTTTCCATAGCAGTTAAGTCAGCGAAACTCATACAAGGCAACTAAAAGGCTCTGTCAAATTTAGGCTTATTTTCTTTGTGAGATCATCTTTCGATCCCATCCGAGGTCGATTTTTGCGATTCGATAATTACCTGGAATTCACTGAGGAGACTCAATCGGTGACAATTTCACCGCCTCTTCCCCCGGAACTTGGTCTTCTACTACATCAGTGGTTCTCAAGCCGTTTTTACCTCTGGACACCTTTGATATCCATTTTACCCGGATGCACCGTCCAAGCCATTCACTGTTTAAAATGCCATACTATATTTTTTATGATTAAATAGTACAGTTCTATATTTAAGAGATGAGGAATTTTGTACATTATTTATATTTGACGGATATTTGAACTCAGAACGTAACGGCAGACGAAATGCCGCTAAGCATTTCGCCCAGCCTTGTGAGTGGACTTGGTAGACGGAAACTGAAAGAAGCCCGTCGTATATATGTATATACATGTGTGGTGTGTGTGTGTGTGTGTGTGTGTGTGTGTGTACGTGTGTGTGCATATGTTTGTTCCCCCCAACATCGCTTGACAACCGATGCTGGTGTGTTTGCGTCTCCGTAACATAGCAGTTCGGCAAAAGAGACCGATAGAATAAGTACTAGGCTTACAAAGAATAAGTCCTGGGGTTGATTTGCTCGACTAAAGGTGGTGCTCCAGCATGGCCACAGTCAAATAACTGAAACAAGTAAAGAGTAAAAGAGTAGGGTCGAGATAATCGACTTAACCCTTCCCTCGAATTTGCTGGCCTCGTGCCAAAATTTGAAACCAATATTTTAATAATTCTAATTTTTTATTCCATCTTTAATTCAACAGGTTAGATGATAGCAGTCCAATGCTCATTATTCAGAAATACAACGGTTTTCGGCAAGGAACCCGAGATCGCCAAATCAACAGATGCAGTAGAAGCGGAGAAAGGGACAGTAGCAAACCGTCGGAGACCCCTTATAGATACTCCAGTACTGGCACGAGTACCGGCTACGCTTCTGATGTAGAAGATGAAATTAAGGAACCTTCAGGTACGCTAAAGCCATGCACCGAGAAAAACCATGTGAACTCGGCATGTTTCTGGAGTGAAACGCCTCACACTTGTCAGTGTCAAAGGTTAACGGGTCGTGTTAGTTTAAATTGGAAATGTCGTCGAGAGGAAAAAAAACGAAAGAAGCAAAGCTGCACTTTATCAACAGACAGCGTTGATAGAACAAGATATCCTAAAATAAATATTGAATCGGAAATTTGTTCACAAGGAGAGCTACAGACGTCACAACATTCCGATAAATCAGAATTTGCGTTGTTACAAAACGGAAATGTAGATTTGTCGACTGAATGCAAAGCAAATAACACCAAATCCTTTTTTAACTGTCCGTCTAATATTGGAAACATTGGTCGTCTGTCGTGTAAGCATTGTGACTCTGAAAACATTAATCCTATTGGATCGGCTGCTGCTTATGGAAATGTAAATGATAAAAAAGTTAATCCCTTTAAATCAGCGGAGAATAAATGTAAAAAGTCGTTCCGTAATGTCAAAGATGAGGACTCGGCAAAAACTGTCGATAATTTTTATATGACTGTTTTACCGTTGGAGTTGGATAATAATCAGATGATAACTAAAGTTAATCCTCTGATTTTTTATGAAGATAGTGGCAATGAAGACGATGATAGTCTAAGCAGTTCGAGTGACGAACAACGCAATAATGGCGAAGAGAATGACGATGAGTTTATATATTCAATAGAAGAATTTCCTCACCCGCCCGACCATTTTTTTGCGTCTGATACCGCATCCCTCACTTCCGTAACGATCGTGCCACATATTAATAGCGAAGCTAACTCGGAAAACCTTCAGCTAAATGACTTCGGTAATGCCGCTGAGAAATTCAGTCCTTTCTTTATACACAATAAACATTTCACTTTTCAGGTAGATCAGACGATAATGAGAAAACAAGAAAGTACTTCGAGTTCGAATGACGGCTTTTCAGATTTCCTTTGTCCGTGTACTCGCGAGGGTGGGTTAGTTTCGACCTCTGCCTCCGGTGATTGTTTGTTTAACTCATCTGGTTTCGTCACAGCCTCTGAATCGTTGTTTGACTTTCAGTCAGAGGAAAGCATCTCTGCAAAAGCTGCAAACACACAACAATGGATTATGAAATCCTTTAATTCTGTTGATAGGCCTGATTCAAGAATCGAGGAATCCAGTTTATATGGTGATGACGTTAACAGCTGCGTTTGTTCCATTCGAAATAAACTAATTTCTAACCCAGTTCCTCTCCAATACAAAAGCACTGATGTCCAGACAGAGAATCATTCAAGAGAAATTAGTCAGAAATCTACAAACCTTGAAGAAATATCTAAAGAGAACGCGCACAACGAAACGGTAGGTTCCTATCAATTCAAGAATCAAAACACACGTACTAAGTTTCGAAATAATTTCCAAGAAACTTCATCTCGATGTAGTGAGAGTTTACATATTACAGTATCCAAACGTAATCAATCTGTACACAGTGAAAAGACGGACATTGATGACTCGGCTTCGCATATTGATCATAGTGATTCTGGGAGTATACAATCAGAATGCGTTGAAGAATGTATGTCTGAACTCATAAATACTCGTTTAGCAGCTGTCAAAGACATGCTTCAAAGGGCGAGTACTTTGAGTAGTAGCAATAAGGGGGGCGGATGTAAATGCCCGAGGAATTAATATACCAAAGAATAAAATAAAATTCTTCGTTCATTGGCTACAGGTCATAGCGTGTATGAGAGAAATATCGACTGGCACTTATGGATATCTTCACATTTTAGAGAGCTACAAAACTAAGTCAACTCCGGCTGCCGACTATAAACTTAAAAGCTGGAAGAACTGAACAATATTTTAAGGCATTTTAAGACAGCGAGCTGGCAGAATTGTTAACACACCGGGCAAAATGCTTGGCAGCATTTCGTTCGTCTTTACGTACCGAGTTCAAATGCCACCAAGGTCGATATTGCCTTTCATCCTTTCAGTTCAGTGCTGGGGTCGATGTAATTGACTTAATCGTTCCCCTCAAAATTGCTGGCCTTGTGCCAATTTTTGAAGCCAATATTTTAAGACATTTAATCCGGTGATCTACAGCTGCTAACCACTTCGTTACTCTAAATAAATTAATATTTTGTTCTTAGACACGTTGCATCCATTATTTTAAAACAAGGAATATGAAAAAAAAAGTTAAACCCTATTTCTTTACTACCCACAAGGGGCTAAACACAGAGAGGACAAAACCCTGATGGACAAAACACGTAATGCATGCAACTAGGAAGCAGAATCCTCGAGGAGTCAAATGCGATGTGGCACTAATAAAATGGTTTCAAGAATTTAATTCTGTGAGCTTTTCTTTTGTTAGTTTGGAGTTTGTCTTTTCTTGTTTCTTTCATCGTATTTTAATGTAGAACTCATTACAATTTTCGGATCTTTACCTTTTGACCGACAGATTTTAAAAAATATTTTTTCGTAACTCAACTCTTTCAAACTTCGGAAGCTGGTAGAATGTGTCGTATAGAATATGTTTTACTCTTAGCATTTTTAAGAAAAACTTATATTTACGGAGTTATTTCACCTTAAAGTTCTCGTATTTCGGTAATTTCAACCAATCAAATGACGAGAACTTTAAGGTGAAATAACTTCGTAAATATAAGTTTTTCTCAAAAATGCTAAGAGTAAAGCATATTTTATATGACACATTCTACCAGCTTCCGAAGTTTGAAAGTGTTTAGTTACAAAAAATTATTTTTTAAATCTGTCGGTCAAAAGGTAAAGATCCCAATTTTCATACATACCCACAAAAATATAGGAAGCTAAACATACCCACTCTTACATGCACACAAATGCAAAGAAGTCTACGGAAAACGCACACACACATACTCGTACAACTTGATACTACAATACAATAAAAAAAATAGAACATTTCACCGAGAAGGTCATATATGGACCCTTGAAAGGAAGAACACAAACCACAGAAGGAATAAACCACGTTCAAAGCCATGTATGGAACACCGACAGGATTATAACATTTTACTTCGAATGTTTTTCCTATGCAATCCATTATCATCATTTAACGCCCCTTTTCTATGCTGGCACGGGTTGGACAGTTTTATAGCGTCTGGTAAGACCAGGGGCCATAGTCTGTTTAGGTTTGGTTCCTACAGCTGAATTCCCTTCCAAACGCCAACCACTTTACAGAGTTGTAGTGGAGCGATTTTCAACATTTGGTTGTTTAGCCTTAAATAGTCCATTTTTGGTTCCAACAACCCTTTTTTTCTGCGTGTGGTCTCATGACCATTCCTGTGCGTGCCGATTGGATGTTTTAAGTCATCCAATCAGACCTTTTCCTACCACAGCCAAAATTGTGTTCCTTTTTGAACCTATAGGTAGCTATAAATAAGAATGGTCTTTTGAGTTGAGCCAGTGAGGAAAGAATTGTACCTGACGTCATGTTACATGATACTTTGACGCCATGTTTTGTTTTTCCTTCGTTCGTTTTCATGTCCAAGAAACACTTTGAAACTATGTACGTAATTTATTTGACAGATTTATTCATGTTATACCAGTTTGCTGTATTTCCTTTTAGCAGTGGAATAAATGTTGCAGCTATCTTTAACTTGTCTTCGAATTTCTTGGTGTTCTTTATCCTAACTCTTATTAAACCCGAAAATATATTCTTTTCTACTCTAGGCACAAGGCCCGAAATATATGGGGAGGTGGGGGCCAGTCGATTAGATCGACCCCAGTACGCAACTGGTACTTAATTTATCGACCCCGAAAGGATGAAAGGCAAAGTCGACCTTGGTGGAATTTGAACTCAGAACGTAAAGAAATATTTTCTAAGCAATGTCCAAGTCTGTATTTGCTGTCCGGCAATGTTTATTCAGACGCATTTTGTGATGTCAGGCGCGAAAATATCTTAAGCTAAGCCTGAAAGCAATGAAGTCATAAAAGAATCATCCATAATTTGCAGTAAGCAACATTTATTAAACGTTATTACTGTTTATTTCTTTATTTCCTGCAAACAAAATGCACAAAAAGGCTACACGTTTGCATTATGTTATATATACAATAATAATAAAGGACGTTACCGTATACATTTTTACAAACCAAGGATGTTATATAGACCTCCTTGACTCAAGTTAGAGAAGGGGTGTGTATTATACACAAGGTTTAGGTTTTTCAGAGGTACAGCCTCCTAAAAATTCCCTGCGTATTATACTCGAGAATTTACGGTACGTATGCTTGTGTGTATTCTAACATACATAAATATATGTATTCCATATATACGCTTTTATTTATTCGTATATACATACACGTAAGCATGTGTTCTTAAAGAAGTGTATAAGTGTGTGTGTGTGTGTGTGTATGTATGTGCTATTATTTAAGTATAAGCTTGGAGAAAACGCTCTTACCAGAATACCAAATGATTTATCTGCTTCGTGGCCGGTAAAATATCCCAATGCTGTTGGTGTTCAATTTGATAAACAAGACACTATCTATAGAATTCCAGGTTGGTGTCCACTGATGTATGACTCCACCCGTTCATCCACCTTTTGCACCCACTATTCCTAGGAGGGTCATGGAGGTAGAGGCCTCAGGATCCTCTTCCATAAGGACTTGACAGAAGCGACCGTCATGACACTTTTTGGTCAAATTCCCAAGCATGATCTGCTCAGACTATTATCCAACAATCTCGTTTTCTTGATCTGCCCCTGCAGCTGTTTCCTGTCGGTTGGCTCGGCTTGAAGAGCAGCCCGTCTTGCGATTCTTTCCTGTGGATTTCTTATCACATGTCTGTAATATCGGAGTTGTGTGACTTCTCAAAGCAGAGAAGAGAGGCTCCCTGATCTCCAAGCTATGCACCCTTGTCGAGTAATGTTATTCCAGAGACTGACCCTTCAGAGGAACCCCATATCGGCCGCTTGTATTCGTGATCGTATTCTTTCGGTCATTATCCACTCTACGAAGGCGGCGAGCTGGCACGCCGGGCGAAATGCTTAGCGGTATTTCGTCTGCCGGCGAGCTGGCAGAAACGTTAGCACGCTGGGCGAAATGCGTAGCCGTATTTCGTCTGCCGTTACGTTCAGAGTTCAAATTCCGCCGAGGTCGACTTTGCCTTTCATCCTTTCGGGGTCGATAGATTAAGTACCAGTTACGCACTGGGGTCGATGTAATCGACTTAATCCGTTTGTCTGTCCTTGTTTGTCCCCTCTATGTTTAGCCCCTTGTGGCTAATAGAGAAACAGGTATTTAGTCTGCGTTCAAATTCCACCGAGGTCGACTTTGCCTTTCATCCTTTCGGGGATGAATTAAGTACCAGTTACGCACTGGGGTCGATATAATCGACTTAATCCTTTTGTCTGTCCTTGTTTGTCCCCTCTGTGTTTAGCCCCTTGTGGACAGTAAAAATATAGGTATTTCGTCTGCCGCTACGTTCTGAGTTCAAATTCTGCCGAGTCGACGTTGCCTTTCATCCTTTCGGGGTCGACAAATTAAGTAACAGTTGAGTACTGGGGTCGACGTAATCGACTAACCGCCTCCCCCAAATTTCAGGCCTTGTGCTTAAAGTAGAAAGGATTACCCACTCTAGAGCAAGTCTTTGAGAAATCGTGGGAATGTTACCAAGGGATGTACACTTTCTTAGTAGACTTCAAAAGATGTGACTGCGTACCGCAGAACAGGCTGTTAAGGGTTTTGCAAGAGATTAAAGTTAATGGGTAACTTCTGGTTACTGAGAAGTCCCTATACAGGTTTGCCTCGTGTTTTTGAAATGTGTAAGAGGTTTAATGCCTCGATGTGACGTTTTAGAGAAGCGAAAGTCGACGGGCGCTTTTCGTCTTCGCCCATCCTTATCATCCTTGTATCATTATCATTCATCTCATTAATGTCCGTGTCCAGTCCGCAAGCTTCTCTGTGTACTGCCCTTGTGGCAAATTCAATGAAATAGAGAAGTCCCTATACAAACGCCCAGATGTTTGTGTTCAAGTTAATGATGCTATGTCGAAATCTTTCAACGTGGGGAAGTATTACTAAACATATGAAACACAAGCAACGTTTGGATTTTGTTAAAAAAAAAATACGACCATGACGTCATAAGAGAAACTTTACAAAATAGGATAGTTCTGACTTCTTTTCTTTTAAGAAAACTTGTTTTCTCTTGTATATCTGTTGTAACGTAATTTACGTACTATAAATAAGATAACCAAACAGCAAAAACAATGTAATGAACTAACAAACCTCTTTACGAACCAACAATTAATATTTCTTGTGAATTAACCAACCGACAACTTCCGACTTCGCTGCGAACACGAACTCATTCGACTCTGAACTCTGAACCTCAAACTCATTCACATCGTTACTATTTATATTTTATTCGGACCAGCCTGTCTCTCGCAAGGGGGCGTCGTGACTCTCATAACAACAATCTGAAACGTGTACGATTTATTGTAACATATTTCTCAATGAATTTTGATAGATTCGGTATTAATTTCAATTATATATATATATATATATATATCGGTTTGAGAAAGGTCTCAAATTATGACGTCACACGAAAATTAGTTTCTTGCGTGAAAAATAGTCTCAAACAAAACGTTAAAATGTCATAAAACAGTTTTTTTATTAAGGCCTCAGGTTCGTGGGGAACTGGTTCAAACCCGTTGATACGCTGCAGGATAAAAATATTTCTAAATCATGCACGTACCATCATAATTTGTGCAAATATTTAGATTGACTTTCTTGGTGAACATTAGTAACAGAATGTAAGATATATTTATATATGTGCGTATATATATATATATATATATATACGCACACAAACAAGCATAAATGCTAGTTTTTAAATCCCTCTAAGAGACCAAAGCAGTGGTTGTACTAGCAAGAAATATTCGAAGCCACTTCCACATGACTGTCCGTTCGAACGGATTCTACTGCTATTTTTTAACCCATAAGAGGACACCTCCTCTAGCTGGTTAATGATGCAGTGTTGCATCCGATAAATTACGAGCAGGGGAGCGAACCCCTACCACCTTCTAGCGACGGGACCAGCAGACCAGTCCTGGTTTCGGGCTATTTCTGTCACTGTTCAGTACTGGACACCTTGTCTGCTAGAGATGGCTATATACATATATATATATCATAATAAATTAGAGATAAAACCACTATTAGGCAAATCAAACAATGAAAAACATAAATCTTTATCTTTTATTAAACTTTTAATACTTTTGATATATATTTAAAATAATATAAATTAAATTAATTTTATGTATTGGCTTATGTTTTTCATTGTTTGATTTGCCTAATAGTGGTTTTATCTCTAATTTATTATAATATATATATATATATATATATATATATACTATAAAATTGGATTTAATCCTAAATCTGATTTTTCCCTGTAAGTCTGGATTTATTCCCTAATATTTTATTATTAATTTATATATATATATATATATATATATATATGGGGGAAACTTGATAAATGTCAGCAACAGAATAAATATATATAAAGACACAGTATTGAAGTACATGAACAATCAGATACAGTTGTAACGTTTCTATTGAAAATATCATCCACGTCGTATATCTTCTGAGTATAGTTAGATGTATGACTTCTACTGTATGAGTTAGAGCTCCATGTAGATTATCATTATCCAGTCAGTTTCCAGTATAGTGGTTAGTTTACCATTAGATGCTGACAGTCAGTCCAAATGCACAAGCTGCCATCACAAACCTGTCAATTGTCTTTTGAATTCCCTAAATTGTATCAGCATACAGGAAGTCACGTAGAATCTCTCTGATTTCCTTTTTAATCTGAAACTTTGCCCTTTTAGGATTAGTAGAACTCCATCTGTGTGAAACTGGAATTTTACACCTTCATTGTAATCCCTGAAAACATGTTGGAGCACCATTGAAAATCATCATCATCGTCGTCGTCGTTTAACGTCCGTTTTCTATGCTGGCATGGGTTGGACAGTTTGACTGAGGTCTGAAAAGCCAGGAGGCTGCAACAGGCTCCAATCTGATCTGGTAATGTTTCTACAACTGGATGCCCTTCCTAACGCCAACCACTCCGAGAGTGTAGTAGATGCTTTTTACATGCCACCGGCATGGGAGCCAGTGAGGCAGCCCTGCTATCGATCAGATCTAGATGGTGCATTTTACATGCCACTGGCATGGGAGCCAGTCAGGTGACCCTGGTATCGATCATGGTTGGAAGGTGCTTTTTACATGCCACCAACATATAAAAACAGAGAATTCTTGGCAGACAAAAAGACCCAAGAATTAGAACAGGCTGGTAACTCTCACAACTTGAGAGAATTCTATCATAATCTGAAAGGTGTATTTGATCCCAAAAAGAGTAGTATGAAACCTATTCTTTCAAACAACAGATCAAAACTTTTAAGTAGCAAAAATGAAATCCATATTAAATCAAGAATCCACTACTGATCCTGAAGTAATGCATGAAATCATTCAGAGGCCCATAATTGAGGAACCTGTGGAAAATACTTCCTTGAGTGACATAAGTACTGCTATTGAAAAAATTTTCCAATGGTAAAGCTCCTGGACAAGATGGTATTCTCATAGAAGTGTACAAGCATGACGAGCTGGCATAAACGTTAACACGCCGGGTGAAATGCGGAGCCATATTTCGTCTGCTGTTATGTTCTCAGTTCAAATTCCGCCGAGGTCCACTTTGCCTTTCATCCTTTCGGGGTCGATTAAATAAGTACCGGTTGAACACTGGGGTCGATATAATCGACTTAATCCGTTTGTCTGTCCTTGTTTGTCCCCTCTGTGTTTAGCCCCTTGTGGGTAGTAAAGAAACAGGTAACAGACAACTTGTAAGTAAGCTGTGCAAATTGATCCATTTGATCTAGGGAATCGGATCTGTTCCCCAAATAAATAACATATACATACATATATACATACATATAAGATATTTGAAATAGAATGAAGATCAATGGAAAAATAAATGTAAAAAATAAATACATAGAGAAGATGGTGAGAGAGAAGATAGCAAAAGTAGGAATTGTAAAAAGGGGAGTTTAAGGGAGGGAAAGGGATAGACGAAGTGAATTATGATGGTCAATAGTTTAACACAATTCTTGAAGATAACACAAGGTTCCACAGGAATTGACAGGTAAGAGAACTGCACTGAAATCCAGTGTCTGCTTTGGCATAGTTTCTATGGCTGGATGCCTTTCCTAAAATAAAAAAAATAAATGCGCCCTTTTAAAGCCTAGCCAGACACATGGGACCAGTTTCCCGGTTTCAATGGCGTATGTGTTCCCCAGCTGTACGGGACGCCAGACCATCGCAGCGTTACTCATTTTTGCCAGCTGAATGGACTGGAGCAACATGAAATGAAGTGTTTTGCTCAAGAACACAATGTGTCGCCCGGTCCAGGAATCGAAACCACAATCTTACGCTCAATATGCTGACACCCTAAACACTAAGCCACGCACCTCCACAGTCTTTCCTAAAGCCAATATCTCTTTTATAATAAAAAAAAAAAACAAACACGATAAATTAATCATTATTTATTCCAATAGAGAGAACAACATCTTGTAAGTGATGCCGTACAGCTTCGTTAAGGATTTGGTAAATGTCTTTACAACCTTTAGTAGCTTGGTTGAGAACTTTCTTCAAGTTGTCTTCATGTAGACGAGAGTTCATCTCTAGCAGTACCACCTCCTCTGATTGAGGTAGAATGGCTGTGATCAGTTCAGGAATGCCAGACGACTCCTCCAGGTAGCTCATGTCTACCAGTGGGGTCTCATTAACGAAACCAGCTGAGCAGGCACAGACATAGTCCTTGATGGGAATGCCAGCATCAATGATAGCTAGGGTAGCTGCATTCACACATGCACAGTAATTACCACCATCTGATTGCAACACCTGAAGAAGAAAAAGAAAAGCAAAAATATCATCATCATCATCATCATCATCATTTAGCGTCCGTTTTCCATGCTAGCATGGGTTGGACGGTTTAACTGGGGTCTGTGAAGCCGGAAGGCTTCATCAGGCCCAGTCAGATTTGGCAGTGTTTCTACGGCTGGATGCCCTTCCTAACGCCAACCACTCCGCGAGTGTAGTGGGTGCTTTTTACGTGCCACCTGCACAGGTGCCAGACAGAGCTGGCATAACGGCCACAAACGGATGGTGCTTTTACGTGTCAGTACCAAATTGGAATAATAATTGCAGCTTTCTTCAAGCTGTCTTCATGTAAACGAGAGATCACCTCTAGCAGTACCACCTCCTCTGATTGAGGAAGAAATGGCTGTGATCAGTTCAGGAATGCCAGACGACTCCTCTAGAACAGCTCATATCTACCCCACATTCCTAGGATTCACCTGACTCATGTCAGCATGGAACACACACACATATGAATGTGTGTATCTCTCTCTATATAAACGGCAGTTTGTCTGTGCGTGTTTCTGTGTGTCTGTTTGCTTGTACCCTCACCCTGGCCACGGCTTTCAACCGATTCTGATGAAACTTGACACACACATAGCCCAATGTCATAATTCAAAACTAACGCAGCAAAAATTTTGAAAAGTTCCCCCAGTTCTGAAAAAAATCGATAAATTCGACATGGGGTCGAGAATCAGGAACACAAACCACAAACTGTGTAGGGGACGCAACTCCACCTTTTTTAACTATCAAAAAAAAATTTACCATCATTTTTTTCCATTTTTTGGCTATAACTCTCTAAAAATGCTTTATAGTTATTTCCCTTACAAACCTGAGCAACGCCGGGCGATACTGCTAGTATATATATATATATATATATATATATGACAGGTTTCATTCAGTTTCCATCTTCCAAATCCACTCACAAGGCTTTGGTCAGCCCGAGGCTATAAAGGAAGAAATTATCCAAGGTGTCATGCAGTGAGACTGAATCTGGAACCATGTGGTTTGGAATGGAAGCAAATTCTTACCTCAGTCACACCTGTGCCTAAATATATATATATATATATATATATATATATATATATACTCTTTTACTTGTTTCAGTCAGTTGACTGCGGCCATGCTGGAGCACTGCCTTTAGTCGAGCAACTCGACCCCGGGACTTATTCTTTGTAAGCCCAGTACTTATTCTATCGGTCTCTTTTGCCGAACCGCTAAGTGACGGGGACGTAAACACACCAGCATATATGGGCTTCTTTCAGTTTCCATGTACCATTTCCACGCACAAAGCTTTAGTTGGCTGGGTGCTATAATAGAAGACACTTGCCCAAGGTGACATGCAGGACTGAACCAAAGACCACTTCATTAAAAAGCAAATCATCATCATCATCATCATCATCATCATCTAACATCCGTTTTCCATGCTGGCATGGGTTGGATGGTTTGACAGGAGCTGGCAAGGACAGGGGCCATACCAGCTTGATGCCCTTTTTAATGCCAGCCACTATACACAGTGTACAGGGTACTTTTCAGATGGCACCAGCACCGGCGCTTTTTATGTGGCACCATCGCCAAGCACCTAACAAGACAAAATGGTCAATGGATTTTGTTAATTCACTACCTTTTAAAATAATAATAGTAATAACAACAACAGCCATAAAAAGAAAGGAAAACAGGACAGTACATATACAAGTTGTATATATACTGTGTATTTATGTGTCTATAGGAAAAGGGGACAATGTATGTATAAGATGTATATATAGGAAAAGAGGACTGTGTATATATATAAATAGGAAAAGAGGACTGTGTATATATAAGATGTGTATATAGGAAAAGTGGATTGTGTATATATAAGATGTATATATAGGAAAAGAGGACAGTACATATATAAGATGTATATATACTGTGTATTTGTGTGTCTATAGGAAAAGGGGACAATGTATATATAAGATGTATATATAGGAAAAGAGGACTGTGTATATATATAAATAGGAAAAGAGGACTGTGTATATATAAGATGTGTATATAGGAAAAGTGGATTGTGTATATATAAGATGTATATATAGGAAAAGAGGACAGTATATATATAAGATGTATATATACGAAAAGAGGACTGTGTATACATAAGATGTATATACAGGAAAAAATGGCTGTGTATATATAAGATGTGTCTATAGGAAAAGAGGACAGTGTATATATAAGATGTATATATAGGAAAAGTGGATTGTGTATATATAAGATGTGTATGTAGGAAAAGAGATTAGTGTATATATAAAATGTATATATAGAAAAAGTGGACTGTGTATATATAAGATGTATATATAGAAAAAGTGGACTGTGTATATATAAGATGCGTACATAGGAAAAGAGGAGTGTGTATATATAAGATTTATATATAGGAAAAGAGGTTAGTGTATATATAAAATGTATATATAGGAAAAGAGGCAGTGTATATATAAGATGTGTATATAGGAAAAGAGGACAGTGTATATATAAGATGCGTTTATAGGAAAAGAGAACTGTGTATATAAGATGTGTATATAGGAAAAGAGATTAGTGTATATAGGAAGAGGAGTGTGTATATATAAGATTTATATATAGGAAAAGAGGTTAGTGTATATATAAAATGTATATATAGGAAAAGAGAGCTGTGTATATATAAGGCATATATATACACGAAAAAAGGGATTGTGTATATATAGGAAAAGAGGAGTGTGTATATATAAGATGTGTATATAAGAAAAATGACTGTATATATGACTAAAATCGTGTTATAGTTTTCCTGAATTATCTCCCTTTGTCTGCTAAATATCAGTTTTTCCTCCTTTAATATTTCACTAAAACGGTTACAAGAAATTTCACTGTAAACACGTTTGCAGTAGGAAAATTCGCCCTAAGAAATTTCGTTTTAAAAATGACCTCATCACGATTTTGTTGAATGTTTGACATTGAATGAAGACTTGTTTATTTAATGCTGTCACAAAACCTATCATTCTCTTTTTTTTATTTAAAAATTTGCCAGTACAATACGTTTTGCTATTATCATCCACACAGTGAAATTTCCAGACAAGCAACGAAATATGCACCATGAAATGGCACAGCAGTCAATATAATCGACAGAAGTTTATTTTAATGCAATGCCCCAACATAGAAGTCTCCCAGTTACAGAGTAATCATAGAGTAAGAGAAAAACAAATACCTCAACATAGATGTCGATTTGTGACCGAGGATAAAATGAAGTCATAATGGCTGCATTGAACGTTTGCTGGAGGTAGAGGGTCATTTCTTGTGATTTGCGGTCACCACGAGGCCTGCGCTTCCTTTCGCCAGTGCTGAACGTTGCCATACTGTACTGACAGTTCACAAGGACTTTGTCGTGTTGAGCTTTGCTTTTGCTTCCACGGATCTGAAATATGAAATACCAATAATTATCGAAGACAAATACGGATTTTTTTTACATAACCTTTTATGTGTGTGTGTGTGTGTGTGTGTATAGTTGGCATTTACAAAAAAAAACATTACAAAAGACGAAGACAGGTGTGTAAACAAGGTGTTTTTTGATGACGACGGCGGCGACGACCATCATCCTCATCTTCTATTATTTATTATCATAAGGTCACTGCATGGAATCGAACTCGGAATCTTGGGGTTAGTAGCCCATGCTCTTAACCACTACGCCATATGCCCGTGGGCATAATAATAATAATAATAATAACATTGAAAAATACCTTAGGAATGAGAACCCAGGTTTGAAATTTCCCCAAGACACTTGAAGAAGGATGGAGGGTGTATCAGCCGAAACTTAACAACAAACAAGATGAGGACAAATATCCGTCAAATGTAAATAATGTACATAATTCCTCATCTCTTAAATATAGAACTGTAAATTCTATCTGTTCAATTTCAGTCTTAAATACAACCACTCAAAGAATAACTTATTGCATAACCCTGATTTTCAAATGAGGAAAAATGCATTTAAATAATTCATCCATGATGATCATCATCATCGTTTAACGTCCGTTTTCCATGCTGGCATGGGTTGGACAGTTTGACTGGGGATTGGCAAGTCAGGAGGCCGGACCAGGCTCCAGTCTGATCTGGCAGTGTTTCTACAACTAGATGCCCTTCCTAACACCAACCACTCCAAGAGTGTAGTGGGTGCTTTCTACATGCCACCGGCACAGGAGCCAGTCTGGCAGCACTGGCATCGGCCACTTTTGGATGGGGCTTTTTACATGCCACCAGCATAAGGAACCAGTCAGGCAGCACTGGCAACAACCCATGCATGCGTGGTGCTTATTGCGTGCCACCAGCACGGGAGCCAGTCAGGCAGCACTGGCATCGTCCACGACTACAATTTCCATTTGACTGTGATTTGATTTAGTTTTGATTTTGATTTACAAAACATTATTAGGAACAGGACTGCCAGGTGTAGGTACGAAGTTTGCTTCCAAAAAATAGGGTTTGGGGTTCACGCCCACTGTGTGGTACCTTGAACAAGTGTCTTCTGCTATATCTATGGACAGACTAAAACTTTGGGTGTCAATTCAGTAGATGGAAAGTAAGAAAGCTAAAAAATGAGAGAGAGAGAGAGAGTGTATGTGTTGACTTGATATTGCAAATAGTAGTGAACAAGTATTACAAACACTAAATATACACTGACAATAGGCTCCCTCAAAAGCTCAAGTGGATCATTAGAAGTAGTAGATAGCTTCTGTTACCTAGGAGACTGAGTTAGGAATGGGGGTGGGAGTTCTGAAAGTGTAGTTGCTAAGATAAGAACAGGCTAGGCGAAAATCAGAGAGCTTCTACCCTTGTTAGTAGCTAAGGGCTTCTACTTCAAAGTGAAAGGCAGACTGTATGATTCTTGTGTATACACAGCTATGTTACCTGGCAGTGAAACATGGACTTTGACTACAGAGGAGTTGTGAAGGCTTGAAAGAAATGAAGCTAAAATCAAATTCGCAAATTCGATAACTGGCACCCGTGCCAGTGGAGCACTAAGAGCACCATCCAAGCGTGATCGCTGCGAGAGCAGCTGACTGGCTTCCATGCCAGTGGCACATAAAAAGCACCATTCAAACGTGATCGTTACCAGCATCACCTTACTGGCACTTGTGTCGGTGGCACATGAAAAGCATTCGAGTGAAGTCGTTGCCAGTGCCACTGGACTGGCTCCTGTGCAGGTGGCACATCAAAAACACCACTTGAGCGTGGCCATTGCCAGTACCGCTTGACTGGCCCCCGTGCCAGTGGCACGTAAAAGCAATTAGAGCTGGGCACTTCTTCATTCAACTGTCCTCATCCATACGCATCACATGACCAAACCAGTGCAGTCTCCTCTCTCTTTCTCACAGCATCTTATGCCTCTTATACACAAGTGGAGCATCATCGTTTAACATCCGCTGTCTTTCTAGACCTTGGTCAAACCGTCCAACCCGTACCAGCATGGAAAGCAGGAGTTAAACGATGATGATATATGTGTGTGTGTGTGTATACATATATACGATGGGCTTTTTGGTCAAGCCGGAGCCATAGTAGAAGACACTTGCGCCAAGTATCGTACAATGGGACTGA
Source organism: Octopus sinensis (assembly GCF_006345805.1). Classification (NCBI taxonomy): domain Eukaryota; kingdom Metazoa; phylum Mollusca; class Cephalopoda; order Octopoda; family Octopodidae; genus Octopus; species Octopus sinensis. The sequence goes on along the minus strand of NC_043001.1, from coordinate 108,723,530 downwards.
ACCTGAAACCACGTAGTTGGGACGCAAACTCCATACCAAGTACACTCTTTTACTTGCTTCAGTCCTTTGACTGTGGCCATGCTGGAGCACCGCCTTTAGTCGAGCAAATCGACCCCAGGACTTATTCCTTGTAAGCCTAGTACTTACTCTATCGGTCGCTTTTGCCGAACCGCTAAGTGACGGGGACGTAAACACACCAGCATCGGCTGTCAAGAGACGTTGGGGGACAAACACAAACATATATATATATAGGTCAAACTAAAGGGTCTGACCCAGGCAGAAAAACAAAAAGAAATAGTGTAATAGGTGTAAAACAACTTGCTCTAAACGAATATGACCAAAAAAATGCACGCTCGCTTTTTTTTTTTTCGTTTTTGTGCCCGGGTCAGACGCTTTCGGAAATTCACGATGTGGAGTCCTCTCCTCAACCCTCCTTTCGCGAGAGCGCATTTTTTTTTTTTTTTGTCATATTCGATTAGAGTAAGTTGTTTTACACCTATTACACTATTTTTTTTATACAATGGGCTTCTTTCAGTTTCCGTCTAACAAATCCACTCACAAGGCTTTGGTCGGTTCGAGGCTATAGTAGAAGACACTTGCCCAGGGTGCCACGCAGTGGGACTGAACCTGGAACCATGTGGTTCGTAAGCAAGCTCCTTACCACACAGCGAAGTTATTTAATTTTTTAATAAGAACAGTAACTGACGGTGAGACTCGGCATTTGTTTTCACTGGGACTTTCTCCTGGCGTTTTCACTTTTCACTTCAACAGAAAACCTCATTCGGTACTACTTAAATAAAGAGGTCCCGACGCATCTACGTAACCCTAGCGCTAACCAACCTTAAAACTAACCCTAACCAGTGCATATCGTTACGCAGATGCATCGGGACCTCTGTATTTAAGTAGTACCCCTTATTCTTGTACAGCATCGTTCAACAAAATCTTTCCCCTTTCATTACCAACACGGCTGAAACCGGCTCTGGCTCTGAGTACAAATGTCTTGTTTTCATAAGTTTTGAATTAAAATCTTCCACCAAGCCTTAGTCACGATTTATGTTCCTAACTCCAGCTTAATGACAACTAAGTTATTTTACTAAATTCTTTGTTATATTTAAAATTAATTGAAAGAAACACTGAGCACCTCAAAATAAATATGGTAACAGAAGGGTTAAAGCTATTCGATAAGTTTATTAACAGAAAATACTCTGGCCATGTTTCATGCTTCGATAATTAAGAGTGGTGCGCGTGGTGAAAATGCGGTCGAAGTTGAATAAGCTATTTATCCTCCCGCGGCGATAAAATACATACCAGTAAAATACTGAGGTCGATCTAATTGACCACCATCCTCCAAATATATTTATGTCTTTATGTGAGATATCTATATCTAACGGTTATAGATATCTCATAAGATCGACTTTCTGGACACCGATGGTCAGGAATGTCTAATCCGCACGAATTTACGAGTAAAAACTACAAATCATTAATGCGGCCAGATTAATTTTACTGATACCATGCATAGTACAGAACTAATAAACTCGATACTAATGTAAAGTTACATGTATTACATTTAATTACTGAAGTAAATTAAATATTTGTTTAATTCAGGTGTTGACACGTGAGTTTTGAAAAAAAAAGAGTCCGTCTTACCTCATGAGGTCCATAGACAGCAGCCAAGACTTTTGTGTTACCCATTTCCAAATAAGCTGAACCATCAGCCTGTCCGAACACGCCGAGACGACACTGGATTTTCCGTAATTCATGAGGTCTTCGTCCATCAACACGAAATCCTTGATCCGACAATAATTCTAATCCCGCCATTGTTTTGTCGTTTCCGGTGTTATGTTATTTTTGTTCCTGATAACAAAAACATCCAAAGAATTTTTTGTTTTTTTGTTTTTTTTCACCATTTATCTATTGACATTGAGTTTGTGAAAATTACTTCTAAATCTTCGTATAATCAAATATGATAAATACAGAAACAAAAACATAAGAATTCATGCGTGTTGATTTTAGATCTTTATTATAAACTAAAAACGTTTAAAATCAGATAATCGTTTTTTTCAGTTTACTACTGGTTTTTCAGATTATTATATGATATAAGCGAATATATGAGGAAACTTCGATAAACATAAATATCAGTAAAATAATCTTGTAAATACACTCTTAACAAATTAAGAGTTTTTAAACTGAAAAAAAAAAATACTACAAATTTTGTGTTTAGATTGGTCAAGGGAGATAATGACTGATCTCATACATACATGCATGCATACAGACATATATACATACACACACACACACATACATACATACATACGTACATACGTACATACATACATACATACATACATACATACATACATACACGTCTAAGAATTTATATGCTAGAAAAAAGATGCACAGTCGTATATTTATCAATCGAGAAGGTATATTAATCAAAATATCCGATATTATAGCTCCATTACAGACTATATTTGAAATCGATTTCGCATTATGTTCTAAAATCGGATGTTAGATAACAAGACGGTTTTCTCTGAAGAGTGTGCCTTATTACTCAACCAAGCTGTTATCTAGCATCCGGTTTTAGTATATAGGGCGAAACCGATTGGTAAGTTCGATTGTAATAAATCCATAAAACTGTACATCTTGATTGATGTGCAGAGTATTTCAACTGATCAACGTGTAAACTCCGTAATGTCCTTTGCCCTGAGGATATTACACTCAAAATCTTCAAAATGTAAACTTATATGTTATATTTTCGTTGTTATCTTGCATTTTTACACGGACTTTTCAAACGGAGAAAACCCTTTTGTAACTTTCGTCCTGTATTTTGTCCCTACATGTTTTATTTGATTTTTGTTAGCCCTTGTGGCCAATAAACGAATTTATTATTATTATATATTTTGTAATTTGTATCGGGTGTGAACTGAAACAATTATAGGCAATGTTGATTAATAAGTTAATTTATATCCATTAAATCTCTCCATTTTCTTACTTAATAATAATATTTGATATTTTTATATTTCATTTGAAGAAATATCGCTTCAAAATATAAATATATTAAACCAGTATAACTTGGATAAAACTATCCCTATAAAAGGTTTAAATATCCTCATAGTGACTAATTATACATAGATGTGTGTGTGTGTGTGTGTGTCGAAACTGGGTATTAATATTTTGGGGTCGATAACTGATGAAGGATTAGGAGTCTGGTGTCTGTCCTACGTGTACGTTTTGTAGAATTTAATCCATTTTCATTAATGGAATAACTGAACGCCACGCATCCCAAATTTTGTTAACAGTATATATATATATATATATATATATATATATATATATATATATATATATTGATAAAACGGTAAGATAACAAAAGAAAGAAAGAGACCTCAATATTATGTAAATAGAGGAAATTTATCTATACAATATGTTACATTACTCGGTAGTCAAGATAAAACTCTGAGTTTCAGATGCCGAAGTGGAAATCCACAACACCATCTCTTCGGTTATCTGGCTATTTGAAAACGTTATGAAAAAATACCGTTAAAAATGAAGGGAAATTACTCTGTTATAACTCTGCTTTGCCTGCGTACTTATACATCGCTCGCATTTTTCGTCATAAAAATTATATAAAAATGCATAAAAATATATAAAAATATATAAAATCTTCTTGGGACATAACACAGAAAGCATGTTCTATCCGTTTTCTTTAGGGGACCAAAAACGTAACAGAAATTTAGTCACATGTGGGCATGATCCGAAAAGCTCTGTCCTTGTATTTAGACATGTGGTAGGGTCTAAGCTGCTTTTCCAGATAAGCCATCTCTCCATGTCGCATAAACCGCACCTTCCGCTGCCGTTAGTATAGGGCTTACATCTGGCCAAAATCTTCCATTGTATGTTATAATCGACACCTTTATCTCTTAAAGACCAAATATGATTGGATAATTGTGTCGCTTTTCTTTTGTTCCAGTGCCTAAAGCTCAAAGTGTGGTTATTGAACCTGGCCTTGAAATTACCCTCTGTCAGGCCCACGTATTTCTTCGTCGAAACGGTGTCTTTAGTGGTTATAGAGTTTACAGTAGCTTCATATATGATAGTCTTGGACATGCAAGCTCCATTTAGCGGGCACAATTCTTTATTCCTGCATGAACAGCTGTTTTCTTCTTGTGTTTTTTGTATGTTATGATTGATTATGTTTTTAAAATTGGTAGTTGAACTAAAACTAATTTTTAAATTGTGTCTATTGAAGAGTTTCCTATAAGCATGGTTAACTGGAAAATGTCTATCTATCAGTGCTAGGAAATATTTACCTATATTGAAGGCCACCTCGGGTGAGTAAGGGGGCGAGCGATGTATAAGTATGCAGGCAAAGCAGAGTTATAACAGGGTAATTTCCCTTCATTTTTAACGGTATTTTTTCATAACGTTTTCAAATAGCCAGATAACCGAAGAGATGGTGTTGTGGATTTCCACTTCGGCATCTGAAACTCAGAGTTTTATCTTGACTACCGAGTAATGTAACATATTGTATATATATATATATATATATATATATATTATATATATATATATATATATATATATATATATATATATATATACAAATTGAGATAGGGGTTGTAAATGCCACCCTCCATGGGATAACATATATCCAATATACTGCTAGTGAAGTACATAAATGTTAATGATTGCGATGCAATCAATTCATTTACTGTATTATATGGGCAAAGGTAAAATGATTTACCACAAATTACTAATACAAGATAAGAAAATGGAGAAATACATCTAAAAGAGTAATGTTGTATAATAAGTAGAATATATTCTACTTATTATACAACATTACTCTTTTATGTACACTTTTTTATGTACATTCCTTTATGTACACTGATTTGTTCTGCTTTTTATATTTAACCCTACAGTCTCTTATGTGGTGGTCTAATAAAGTATGTGATTGAGTATTATCTGGTAATTGATATTTGATTTAGATGTATTTCTCCATTTTCTTATCTTGTATATATATACATATATATATATATAATATATATATATATATATATATATATATATATATAATATATATATATAATATATATATATATATATATATATATATATATATATATATATATATATGGCCGCGTGTGTACCGTTGGCGATTTTTTTCCTCTGTCTTCCTTTCTCTGGATCTTTCCTTCTCCTATGTTTCCGACGAAGAGCTCCGTTCGAAACGTTAAACCCTCTTTCTTCCCTTCCTTCCTGAGCGTCCAATAATACTATATTTATTCCACGTCCTCGCGTTGTTGTGTTTTCATGTTTGGATTAACTATATATATTTTTGTTTTGTGCTTTCATGTTTGGATTAACTATATATATATATATATAGTGATGTGTAGTGTAGTGGCTAGCGATCTATCATTCGCCATGATAGATCGCTAGCCACTACACATTCTTTATTTTCTCTCCTTGTTTCTTTCTGTGGAAGAGCGTAGGCTCGAAACGTTGAAAACTTTTTCACTTCCCGAGCGTTCTCTGTCGCTAACTTGTTTTTTCCTTTTTTTTAATTTTTATTTCTAATATGCGACTTCTTGTGCAGGTGAAGCTTCATACGAATGGAAATTTCTTATCACGTTTCCAGTTTTCATAACTTTGCTTTACATCGATTTTTCTTCTCATGGCACCCAAAATTTAAATCCAGCTATTATTACTGCAAACTTATCTAGTCTTTTTTTTTCATTTTACGTAGACTCAAATACCTATTAATTGTAAACTCCAAGTTGTAGTTATTCTCTTAATTGATCTTTAACTTTCGCCCTTTTCGTTTTACATAAAAAAATAACTGGATTAGTCGAGTCACCTTTTATTAACTAATACGTAAGAAAACTGGGGAAAAGGAAGGCATTATACAGGGCGTCCACAAAATCTGGGTACATGGAGTAAATAAAATCAAAACATAAACAATTAAATATAAGAAATAATAATTTCTTAAAGTATGTGTTAATCCCCATGTACCCAAACTTTGTGGACACCCTGTATTTCAAATAAAACATTATTTCAACGTATTAAGAAAGGCGGGAAAAATAGGTAAACGGAATAATATTTAAAGAGCACTGAATTTCGGCTCTGACCGCCATCCGTGACGTCACATCTGTAACCGGTGTCTATCGGTGTTATTACATTCGTTGATCCTTCCTTTTCCAAAGATCCTTTCACAACTTACAATGTAACAACGGTGAGACCAAGTCACATTTAATTACATTTTATTACATCCACGCTCCTTTAATCCTTTTAATTTTAACTGTGGATTTTAAAACGTGTTGAAATATGTTGTCCTTTAAATAATTCCTTGTTTGTTGAATGTAATTCCTCTCTCACGCACACACTTCTCTCTTTATGTGTGTGTGTGTGTGTGTATATATATATATATATATATATATATATATATATATATTGCTTTTTCTTTTGTCTTGCTCGATTACGATTTAGTTGTTTTGCTAAATTTTTCTTGAGAACATTTCTTAGTGGTAAGACCATAGCGGATCTATTTCTAGCATAAGGGTGTCCACATAGAGGTTTCCCTCTAATATGTATATGTATATATATATATATGATGTGTGCGAGAGTGAGAGTACCGTACATGTGTTTATTGTTCCATCGATCGGAGTCGATCTATAATAATTTTACTCAAATATAAACTGTTTTTATTTGCGTTGTGTGTTTATGAGTTTTGGGCAAACAATAGATTCGAAAGACGATCAGGTGTTTTCTGTTGACCCTTGTCTTTTCTCCAACTTTATGCTACCACTCTGATCGTTCCGTGCTCCTTGCTCCTTTTAAAGCCAAATCCTTAATTAATCGCAGAGGCGAATTAGTCTGAGGTTAACTTGAATACTTCAGCTGTTAGGAATTGAAATCTAATGTCAAACAATTGCACACACACCCATATATACTAACATCCTTATCTAAACTCTTCATTTATACTATTTATACTATAATAGTCGGTAGAGAAAATAAAAAGAGCACAAAGTAAAAAGTAAAAAAAAAAAAAAAAAAAAACTTCGATAATCAATAATAAATAAAACTAGATTAACTAGATTAAGTTGCTTGTTTCGGTCCCCGACACCGATTTTCAATTATTACAGTTAAACACACGGTTACAAGAGCATGGATGGCTGACAGGAAGAACTTGACAACTATTTTTTTTCCTATCGTAGTTTCATTATATTTCACAGCATATCACTGTTCTCTAAACACTGAAATAAGCTAAGCCAGGAGCTTCTATTTAGTTGGTCGATCTGCTAAAACAGATAGCCGAATCTCCCCCCCCAAAAAAACTCATTCTACAATCGAGTAGGAAATTGAAAGTCTTGATTACTATAACCTTTAATTAGCGAAGTTTTAGAATCATTATCGTTTATGACCCGATCTTTAGTTTTCGTAATTTTTTAGTATTTCTGTTACACGCACACACACACATGGATAGCCAAATTGGTAGAATTGAATGCAGTATCTTGTATTTCTTTCTCTGTTCCGAGTTCAAATCCACCCAACTCGGATTTTCGTTTACTTCTGAGGTCGGTAAAATTGGCGTTCATTAAATTTACTAAAATCTCACCAGAAATCGGTAGTTTTTGTTGTTTAGCTTACAAGTCAACTCCGATCGAGTAGACCAATGTTTAATCAAACCATTCCATTCATGACCACCCCATAGTTTTCCTATGCGCAAGGACCACATTATCCAAAGTGTCCTTTTTAAAACGGGAGAATGAGATTAGAGGGAGATTTGACTGCTGTTTCTAGCAGCTCGCATAGCTACGTAGAAGTCCCCCGGTTGGCTCACGCGAAGGTGGTGTGTCCCAGCAGGGGTCGTAGTCCAATGACAAAAAAAAAAGACGTTTTATTTATGGTTTTATTGGATTTGAGGTGATTTACCATCTATTTCTAGTAGGTCGAGCACCACGCAGAGCCCTCCCCGTTGGCTTGTTTTCTGTTTTGAAACTGTTGAACTGAAATTAGTTTCCATGCAGTCTATTTATTGTTGTTTATCTTTTTATCTTTGTTTATCCGTCTCTTTACCTCGTTTCTCTAACTTTCTTTCCCTTTCCTGCTCTTTGGATCTCTTCGATTTTATTTAAATATTTATCCCTTATTTTCTTTTGATCTGCTCATTTATTACACATCTATTTATTGATCTGTTTAATATTCATCCATTCGATCAGTGTTTTTCTCACTCTGTCCATTTTTTAAAACTTTCTCTTTTAGTCTTGCCCTCTCTCTCTCTCCTTCTCTCTCTCTCTTTCATCTCTCTTTTTAATCGTCTTCTGTCATTCATACGTGTTCTTGGTTTCTCTCGTCTTTCTGGTTCTATATCTATTCTGTAATAAAGTTAAAGGCAGTCCTTCGGTATTGGTACACGCTGTCGTTCATCCATACAACCTTCCCAAAAGACAGATGAAGAGGCCAGGCAGAAAATAAAGTGAATGACGTGTCTCCACATACCGACACTCTTCAGACCAATGTCGAGAGATCGACAAGTTAAATGAATAATGTTTTCTTAAAACAACCCGAAACAAGACAGTGATAAATGCTGTGCTATTTTCTCTCGTGTAATTTGAATAGTGACTGATAGAATGAACCCCCACCGCCTTTGAAAAAAGTATGTCACCAGTTATAATCAGGGGTGGGCTTAAAGAGAGGGTGCTGAGGGGCACGTGCCCCCGCCTCCAGAAAAGATGTGCGCCCTTTTGAATAATGTTATTTGGCCCTTTTCTCCTGGAAATGGATTCCATTTTGACCTTGTGCCCTTCTTTCGAAAAATTCTTGGGACCGCACCTGATAACTATCTGTCAACCATTGTAAGCATGGAAAACTATCTATGTATGGGAATATTGAGGACATGACAACTTCTTTAGTGTTGGTGCCATGAGAATAGGCAGTTAGTGTATTCTGTAAAGTGGTTGGCAATAGGAAGGGCATCCAGCTGTAGAAACCAGCCCAAAATGAAATGTATAAGAAATTGTGTGACCTTCAAACCAATCAGTAAATCTGAATAAGGATTGACTCCGGTAGTGATGACTTGTCAAACCTCTATGACAGCATGGAAAACTGATATCAAATGATGACGGCATTGGTTATAATTTCATGTCTTGCTCCAGTAATTTGATATTTCTATAATTCTATTTAAGGCATCTCCTTGTAACAGCAAACCATAATGCTGCTAAACCAGTTATTGGACTTGGCACCTTCTTGTATAACCTGAACAAATATACAGCTGGCTAAGTTGTATCCTCCTATGCCAGATATTTGAAGCATCTCAGTGGTAATTCCTGATGAACCAGGGGCTTTCCCTAACTTCATATCCTTAATTGCCTTATCTATCCTGCTGCTCTCAACTAGGATAACTGGTCCCTCTGTTGGATTCACATTTGGAAGAGTCTTTTTCTCTCATGCACTCTCCACATTTCATAACTTTATGTAGTAGCACTTTGTAACAGGACGTAAGGTCTGTAACACTGGATGGGTGCAGCTCTCATCCTTTACATTAAAATATTAATCAAAGGAAAGAGTCAAGACTTCCGAATAACTTCAACGGCATAAATATTTTATTTTCTGGATTCGCAATATAAATATATTCTTCTGGGCAAATCGGCAGCCTAGGAGCTCGTCCAAGTAGTCAAGTGGAGTGAGCCAAATCCTATCCGTTCTAGCATAGCGTAGCAACGCCACGAGGTGCAGCTTGAGAGAGCTGCTAAAACGCGTTCGAGAGACCGATACGAGGGAAATTTTGCTGCTGCTAGTTTTCTGTGCATGCGCATGAGGGAACTTCCGGCAGGCCTCCCAGAAGAATCCAACACTGCTCATGCATACAGGATGGCATCACTACAACTTCATTGTCTCTTTCTTTTCAGAATCACTAAATGCCACCATACCATTATCCATCCATACACACTTCTTTCGAAATCTCAATTCTCTCTGATACAATGTCTTGTAATCTGGAACACCTCAGTCCTCTAGTCCTCATGCTGTAAGACATTGGTAAACCTCTACCTTTCTGCTTTTCACACTTGCTAAATAACCCTGTTACCTAGCTTCCCTCCTAACTACCTGACATAATTCATTGCTGACTCCATTTTCCCAGTCTTTTGAAGACTCTCTTTTTGTTTTGATGGCCCTTTCTACTGCACTGTCCCACCACCATGTCATCCTGAGTTGAGCTGTAACTTTGCCGTGGCCACAGATTTGGGCTGTAGCTCTCAGCAGGTTGTCTCTTAAAAAGTCTTCTAGTTGTCCTCTATGCTATATGACAGGATCTCCTTTTCCATCATCCAGTACTTCAACTTGTATTTCTCTGAATTTCTAACTATTTAAGGGATCTTTAAGCCTTCATCTCTTCCTTTTTGAAACTGGTTGTGTCTGAGTCCTTAGGTCTGAAGTTACTAACTACTAACCAATGTTGAGTTGTACATTCTTCACCAGGGAAGGACTTTGCATTCTCAAGCACCTGCCTATTCTGTTTTCTGGTGAGATTGTAATCAATTTGGCTTGCGTGTCCACCAGATTGATTGCTGATTAATGAATGGGAGAAAGAGAGCCTACCAAATGTTGATCCAACTGAGGGACCAGCTATTCAAATTGACAGTACCTTGGTAGATAAGGCAATTAAGGCTATGAAGACAGAGACAGTCCCCAACCTATGAGGAATCACCTCCGAGATGCTTAAAGTATCTGGTGGTGTAGGCTGTGGTCTAGTTACCTGTATAATTAACCAGGTGATACACAAAGGAGACATACCCTATGACTTGTGTAGCTGACTATAGTCAACTGCTACAAAGGTAGAGGTGACGCCTTAGATAGAAATAATTACAGAGGTATCAAACAGTTGGATCAAGTGATGAAAGTCATGGAGAGGGTCACAGCCCAACTAATTAGGGAGAGAGTTAGTTTAGATGAGATGCAGTTTGAGATTGTGCCAGGGAGAAGCACCACTGATGTTTTATATTTCTGAAATAAATGTCACTGCTGTATTATTTAACCCTTTAGTGTTTAAACTGGCCAAATCCGGCCCAATATATTCAACATATTTTATATTCAAACTGGCCATATCTAGCCTCTCACACCTAACCTACATTGGCATTCTAAAAATAAACAATCACATCATTGAAACCTCAAAGCTATAAGGTAATGCATGATTAATTCAAAACAATTTAAATAAAAAAGCATTACATTTAACAGAGTAATCTGAACACTAAAGGGTTAAGACTAATCTTAGTTTAACAATCTTATCACATACTCTGACTGCATTGATCATCTTATCAATCCATTTTTCTTCCAAAAGTATACCTATGCTGCGAACTCAGAAGAACTTATATCTTCTATGTTCCTTGCTCATGAGCAGTCTAGCTGAGGCTCTCCTCCCTTGTACCTCTCTTGCACATATCTACATCCCTTTGCTCTAGCAATTCAACAATCTCGCCAGACCGACTTTCCATTTTGCTGATATTGGTTGTGGTGTCTGTAAGTTTGTGGACTTGAGAAGAGCGAGAGTCTCTCTCTCTCTCTCTCTCTCTCTCTCTCTCTCTCTCTCTCTCTCTCTCTCTCTCTCTCTCTCTCTCTCTCTCTCCCCACACATGCATAGAGCATCAGGGAGGGTATCCAGCTGTGGAAACCATACCAAAGCTGACACTGGAGTTTGGCACAGTCCTGCAGCTTGTTGGATCCTGTCAAATCATCCAACCCATATGCCATCATGGAAAACAATGATTATATCTATATGTGACCACGAGCATGGCCATTGCCAGTACCGCCTGACAGGCCCTCATGCCGGTGGCACGTAAAAGCACCCACTACACTTTCTCTGTCTTCCCTTCCTTGGACCTTTCCTTTTTCTATGTTTCTGACGAAGAGCTCCGCTCAAAACGTTAAATCCTCCTTCTTTCTTTCCTTTCCTGAGCGTCCAATGACACTAGACTTGTTCCACGTCCTCACGTTGTTGTGTTTTCTCTTTGTTCATGTTCGGATTAACTATATATATATATATATATATATTGCATGCATAGCTATAATAAATTCCAATTTTTCCTTTCTGTCTTGGCAATTTCACATTGATAACATAGAAGAAAACTGTACCCCAAAGACTAGCTTTTACTTTCAAAGCCTATAAATCCTTCAGGTCCTGGACACCTGCTGTCTCTCTGGAAAGTTCATATGAGAACCACAATGGTGTCACTAATATTTCTACTCATCCAAACATTGTGATCAAAAGGAAAGAAAAAAAAAACTTGCTGATTAGCATGAGGTTACTCATGAAGACTGTGCTGTCTCCCTTCTTTTTTTTGTTTTGTTATTATTATCACCACTATGGTGGCCTGTACACTTTCAATCTAGCCCTTTTCATATTCCCTCTGTTCAGGCACCCTAGACCTACTTGTCTTCTTTTTTCATCATTCACATTTAACCCTTTTCCAGAACATTGACCCTCTGGAATTAAAGGTTTGTAGGTACATGGCACTTCTGTATGTAAACACAATATATTATGAAGTATACTAAATCTTTTTATAAGTTATTATAATGTTCTACTGCGTCAGCAGTGCTTGTTACATTATATTTAAGGTTGTTTGTGCCAGTGGCATGTGAAAAAACATTCGAGCAAGGTCGTTGCCAGTGCCACTGGACTGGCTCCTGTGGAGGTGGCACGTAAAAAACACCATTCGAGCATGGCCATTGCCAGTACCGCCTGACAGGCCCTCATGCCGGTGGCACGTAAAAGCACCCACTACACTTTCGGAGTGGTTGGCGTTAGGAAGGGCATCCAGCTGTAGAAACTCTGCCAGATCAGATTGGAGCCTCGTGCAGACATCTGGTTTGCCGGTCCTCAGTCAAATCATCCAACCCATGCTAGCATGGAAAACAGATGTTAAACGATGATGATGAGGATGATTCTACAGATATTCTATAGACACTGAGCCAGCACTGATTTTGGCTACAACGTTTCGTATTGAGACATCAGATGTAAACAAGTAATGAGATCAGAAATGAAAGTGGAATTATCTTGCCGCTAATGTCTTGCCTACAGTTGTCAATTTGCAGTTGATATCAACCCGGCTGAAACTACCTCTAGCTCCCTTGTACTAATGTCTTGTTTTCATAAGTTTTGAATTAAAATCTTCCACCAAACCTTAGTCATAATTAATGCTCCTAACACTAGCTTAATGATAACTAAGTTATTTTGCTAAATTCTTTGTTATATTTAAAATTAATTGAAAGAAACACAGAGCATCTTAACAGAAATATGGTCACAAAAGGGTTAAAATATATGATAGAGAAACAATTCTTAACCCTTTCTATACCAACCTGACCAAAACTGCCTCTGGCTCTGAGTACAAATGTCTTGTTTCCGTAAGTTTTGA
>NC_043001.1:108650127-108705127 GCF_006345805.1 Octopus sinensis | reverse complement strand
TTGTTTCACTTTTGACACGTAATACTGAAATAGTGGAGGAGATATGATATTGCTATGGGCTCGCTCTAGGCAAGAAGTTGAACATTTTTTTTGCCGATGACACTCCCCGGACCCTAAGTAAGGCATGTGTAAAATTTGAATGAAATTGGTTGTGTAGTTCTCAAGTTTTAGGGAAACACAGGCAGACAGACAGACACACATTCTCAGTTTTATATATATATAAAGATATATATATATATATTTGTGTGTGTCTGTGTTTGTCCCTCCACCATCACTTCACAACTGATGCTGGTGTTTTTGTTCCTGTAACTTAATTGTTCTGTGTCTGTTTTGGCATGGTTTTACAGCTGGATGCCGTTCCAAATGCCAACCACTTCATAGTGTGGACTGGATGCTTTTTACATGGCCCCCAACACTGGCAGGGTTTGTTAACGATTCTGCTGGCTCACTGCCTTGATCATCATCATCATCATCATCATCATTTAGTGTCCGTTTTCCATGCTAGCATGGGTTGGACGGTTCAACTGGAGTCTGTGAAGCCAGAAGGCTGCATCAGGCCCAGTCTGATCTGGCAGTGTTTCTACGGCTGGATGCCCTTCCTAACGCCAACCACTCCGCAAGTGTAGTGGGTGCTTTTTACGTGCCACCAAAAGTATTTATCCACGTTTTCACAGCAAGGTTAATAATGTGCATTTATTAATACCTTACATCTCCATTTATCATCATCATCACTATCATCATTTAATGTCCGTTTTCCATGCTAGCATGGGTTAGATGGAAAGAATGAAAGGCAAAGTTGACCATGTCGAAATTTGAACTCAGAATGTAGCAGCAGACAAAATACCTATTTCTTTATTACCCACAAGAGGCTAAGCTAAACACAGAGGGGACAAACAAGGACAGACATAGGTATTAAGTCGATTACATCGACCCCAGTGCGTAACTGGTACTTAATTTATCGACCCCGAAAGGATGAAAGGCAAAGTCGACCTCGGCGGAATTTGAACTCACAACGTAACGCAGACGAAATACCGCTAAGCATTTCGCCCGGCGTGCTAACGATTCTGCCAGCTTGTCAACTTACACGAATACTAATGTAGTGCTCTTGTGCTAATTAAAATTGTTTACATCTTTAAAAATGAGGTGAATAATTAGTTTTAAAATATTACTCTTAACTATTCCATCTCAGATATTTTTAGATGAAGAAATCGGTGTTGGAATCTGTAAAGAGAAAAGAAAAATAATAATATTCTTCTCGTTTCTTTCAGGAGTTAAAATGTCCAACATTCTCAAGCGACTCAGCTACCTCGACTTCCCTGAGTGTACAAGGGAGGCCCTTCACTACCTGAGCCGCTGTCTGAGGAAAGAAACTGGTGGAATTCCAGGACTAGGAGGAGGTGGAGAAGACTATACTGTGGAAGTTTCTAGAGATTTCATTCATTTTGCCTGCAATCCAAAGGTATGTCTGTCTTTCAGTTTGCTCCATCATTTTCATCACCATCATCATCATCATCATCATCATCATATTTTCATTACTTGTTTTGTTATTGTTTTTTTATTTTTTTAACCACAGGTCTAACCTTGTTGAGCAGACTTATGAGCTGTGACCATCTCATTTTGCTCATTTTTTTTTTTAGAAGATAAGAGTGATTTGTGGGGGAGGTGCTGCCTGACTGGCTCTCTGTGCTGGTGGCACGTAAAGAGCACCATCCAAATGTGGTCAATGTCAGTCCCCCACCCTGACTGGTTCCTGTGCGGGTAGCACGTAAAAAGCACCATCTGAATGTGGCCAATGCCAGTGCTGCCTGATGGGCTCCCATGCCGGTGGCACGTAAAAAACACCCACTACATTCTCGGAGCGGCTGGTGTTAGGAAGGGCATCCAGCTGTAGAAACACTGCCAGATCAGATTGGAGCCTGGTGCGGCCTCCAGGCAGACCTGACATTGACCATGTTCAGATGGTGCATTTTACATTCCACTGGCATGGGAGCCAGTCTGGGGGAACTGGCATTGGCCATGTTTGGTTGGTGGTTTTTATGTGCCACCAGCACTGGAGCCAGTCAGGTGGACCTGGCATCGACTACATTCGGATGGTGCTTTTTACGTGCCACCGGCATAGGAGCCAGTCAGGGGGCACTAGCCCCAGCTATGATATTGCTTTTACTTGACTCAACAGGTCTTCTCAAGCATATCATATCAACCGACGCATCAGATCTATTCTTAACAGGGCCGGACATGCGTGACTGTGATGCCACTTTAGTTTCCGGGTCTTCTCATCATCGTTTAACATCCGTTTTCCATGCTGGCATGGGTTGGACGGTTTGACTGGAGTCTGGGAAGCCAGGAGGCTGCACCAGACTCTGGGCTATTCTGGCATTGTTTCTACAGCTGGATGCCCTTCTAACGCCAACCACTCCGAGAGTGTAGTGGAAGCTTTTTGTTATATCCCTCTCTCTCTCTTTGGGAGAGGCACAAGCACTTACACGTACATGTACACACACGGCAGTAACTTCCGCCTGCCGAATTCAATCACAAAGCTTCGGTCGGCTCGGGGCTATAGCAGAAGACACCTACCCAAAGTGCCACGCAGTGGGACTGAACCCGAAACCATGTAGCTAGGAAGCAAGCTCCCTAACCACACAGCCATGCCCATAAAATTTTAATAACAATTTTATATGGGCCCTGGGTGAGAATCATTAATGTAAAAGTTTCACTCATTATCTCATTTTGTTTCTTCTCATGTTGGACATAAAAATGATGATGATGATGATGGTGGACATAGCTGGAATCCTTTTAAGCATACATTAGCCTGTCTGGTTAGGGCTGACCTGGAATTAAACAACACCAATTAAATGAAAAATATATTGGACAATGTAGTTTTGGGTGTATCACACCCGGGGAAAAAACCCAAGACATTGGATGATCTCTGTTTGTCTATCTGCATGTCTGTCTGTCTGTCTATCTCTGTGTGTATGTCTGTCTCTGTCTGTATGTTTGTCTCTGCATGTCTGTCTGTCCCTGTCTCTGTCTGCATATCTGTCTGTCTCTGTCTCTGTCTGCATATCTGTCTGTCTGTCTCAGTTTGGTTCTTCATTACTTTTTCAGCGACTCACTGCCATCCAAGAACTGCAGTTACTCGAAATTCTCTGCTCGTACATCACTGACCAGAAGGAAAATGAAAGAAACAGCATATTTGCCATCATGTTTGCTGGGGAAGCGGCCTTGTTGAAAGTCAACTTGCTGACCAAGCTTGTTTCCATGGCAATGTCAATAAAGTGTACGGCTGTTCTCGACTGTACTGCTCTATGGATGCAGGTAACTAAACGTACTCCTTGTTTTCTCACTTCTCTAAATTTTTTACCTTTATTTTCCCACCCCCGTTGTTTTAGTCAAGAGGCATAGGAGTGGCTGTGTTGTAAGTAGCTTGCTTACGAACCACATGGTTCCGGGTTCAGTCCCACTGTGTGGTACCTTGGGCAAGTGTCTTCTACTATAGCCTCAGGCCAACCAAAGCCTTGTGATTGGATTTGGTAGATGGAAACTGAAAGAAGCCTGTCGTATATATGTGTATGTTTGTGTCTGTGCTTGTCCCCCCAACATTGCTTGACAACCGATGCTGGTGTGTTTACGTCCCCGTAACTTAGTGGTTCGGCAAAAGAGACTGATAGAATAAGTACTAGGCTTACAGAGGATAAGTCCTGGGGTCGATTTGCTTGACTGAAGGCGGTGCTCCAGCATGGCCACAGTCAAATGACTGAAACAAGTAAAAGGGTAAAAGAGTACTCCTGACCTTTGCTGGTTCTCTGAGATTGGTAAAATTAATGAAGGAATGGCTGGCCCTCTTTAACCCTTTAGTATTATGATCACTCTGTCAAATGTATCATCATTATCATCATTTAATGTTTGCTTTTCATGATGACACAGGTTAGATGGTTTGACAGGACATGGCCAGCTGGAGAGCTGCACCAGCCTCCAGTTGTCTTGTGTTAGTATGGTTACTATGGTAGGATGCCCTTCCTAATGCCAACCACTTTACTGAGAGCAGTGGGTGCTTTTTACATGGCACTGGTATGTTTTGAATTAATCAGGCATTATCTTGTAGTTTCGAGATTTCAATGATTTAATAGTTTATTTCTAGAATGACATTGTAAATTAAGTGTAGAAGGCCATATTTGGAGGATTTGAACATGAGGCAGATATGATATTTTGGCCCGATTTAGCCAGTTTAAATGTTAAAGGGTTAACTGATGTTGATGAAGAAAGATGAGTGGGACAGAGCTTGCGGCCTTCGTAACTATATATATGTGTGTGTATGTATATATATATATATATATGTATGTATATATATATGTATATAATGTCTATATATGTGTGTGTATATATATATATATATATATATACATATAGTAAAGTTTATTTGCCAACACAATGTGGCAGTCCTACACAGGGTGACGTTACTACTTTTTGCCCCATATATGTATGTATGTATGTCTGTACGTCTGTCTGTCTGTTTTTACACTTTACAAGACAAGTGACTGTGTGTTGCTTTAAAAGTATATAGTGAGCTAGGTCGGGCAGCTGCCATCTCTAGCTGGCGATTGTCTGGTACTGAGGAAGGGAAATAGCCCAGAAACCATTGGTCTACAGGTATCGCTAAGGCTAGAAAGCGTGCTATAAACTTCCTTGCTCATGGTATACGGACACACAACTGGAAAAGACGTTTTCCTGGGGCTAAAAAGTAGTCCTGTGTAGGACTGCCACATTTTATTGCAAATACGTACACTCACACATATATGAACACACTGATATATACATTCATACATGCATATAAGCATATATACCCATATATCCACACACATGCACACTTATATAATACATTAATACTTGTTATGACTTGTATATTTGAAATGCAGGAGCGAGGCTGTGACAGTGAACCAGTGTGCTGCATGGCCAAGTCCATGGTCAACGACTACTGCCAACTGTTTCCAGGTGTGATTCCAACATTTCAAGCACTGCCCAGTATCTCACCACTATTTGCCTGTAACTTCATTGCAGCGGTAACCGCTCTATTCCCATGTAACAGTAAGTTGAATGAGTTTTGTCTCTTTTGTTTTATATGAAGATTGGGGTCAAGGAAAGTGTCGGTATTTCGTAACATTTATCTTTCTTAACTGTTTAACATTTGGATCAATCTGTCTCCATGCCAGTGGCACATAAAAGACACCATTCGAGCATGATTGTTACCAGCGTCACCTTACTGGCACTCAAGCCCCGTGCTAGTAGGGTATTAAGAGCACCATACAAGCGTGATCATTGCCAGAGCGGCTATTTGGCCTTCGTGCTGGTGGCATGGAAAAGATACTATTTGAGCGTGATCATTACCAGCATCGCCTTACTGGCACCTGTGCCAGTGGCATGTGTAAAAGATTCGAGTGAGGTCATTGCCAGTACCACCTGACTGGCCCCGTGCCGGTTGGCATGTAAAAGCACCCACTACACTCTCAGAGTGGATGTCGTTAGGAAGGGCATCCAGCTGTAGAAACTCTGCCTGATCAAGATTGAAGCCTGGTGCAGCCATCTGGTTCGGCAGCCCTCAGTCAATTTTCCAACCCATGCTAGCATGGAAAGTGGATATTAAATGATGATGATGATGTTTTGAATTAATCATGTGTTATTTCATAGCTGCAAGATTTTGATATCATCATTTAACATTCATCTTCCATGCTAGCTTGGTTTGAACAGTTTGACAGGAGCTTGCAAGCCAGAGAGCTGTACCTGGCTCCAATTATCCATTTTGGCATGGTTTCTACAGCTGATGCCCTTCCTAATGCCAACCACTTTACGGAGTATACAGGGTGCTCTTTATGCGACATTAGCACTGGTGCTTTTTACATGGCATTGATACCAGCAGGGTCACCAAGTGACTTGTGAGGTAAATATCTCTCAGCTGGGAGAGGGAGCATCACCACGGGAAGTAGCCTGGTGCCAGGTGAGAGGTTAGAATATAATAGAGGGATAGAGATAGGTGTCTTAGTGTGGAGGACATACTTGGCTACCCCAGTAGGAAAAGAGGGGAGAGATAATTAGAGAGGAAGATAGAGAGACAGTGAGAGAGAAAGAGAAATAGATGTTGGAGATGCATCAGGACTGACCTTCTGTTAGAGGTTGGGTGGGCTGAGTGTTAATTTTAGAATGGCGTTGTGGGGTAGGTGTAAGAGGCCAGTTGTGGCCAATTAGAACATAAAACAGAATATTTTTGTTGGATTTGGCTGGTATAAATGCTAAAGGTTTTAGAGCTATTATAGATTTTTTTTACATTAAAAATGTTTTACATTAATTATGAGATCCTCAGAATTGAGGAATTCTGTAGAATAATTTACCACCACTTCTGGATCTGGGGTTGTATCAACTGACTTATAGATGTGAGGACTTCCAGGAAGGTACTGCAGCAGCAGTTCATTAATTTTACTTACAGTCCTATTTTTTCGAGCCAGTTTTGCTCTTTCTCGCAGTCTTTAATATACTTGGTAATATATATTATGGTTGCAGAATGAAATATGGTGACCCTACAAGCAATTAATCTATATCTATAAAAGGCAGGATGTGTGTGTGTATGTACTTTATGCACGTCCACAAATTAGCACACATGCTGCTCAAATTTTAGGAGAACATTGGTCATGACCGTGGCTGTGCTTGTGTCAACTTATTTTTCCCAAAGCACCTCCGGATAGCGGTAAAAATCGATTTTCATCCATAACTTTTACCAATTTTCACATTGGTGAAATCCGTAAGTTTGCTGACATGAGTTAAGTCCCGTGTCTTTCATATAGATTAATTCACCCTACTACAATGCCTCCGAAAAAAAAAAAAATGATTTGAACTACCTAAGCAATCTCAGCATAGGAAAAGAGAAAGAGCTGAAGAGACTGACTATCAGCGGACCCATTTGTAAAACATAACTTTTGGGGCTGAAGCCTGGCAATAACAGCTTGCAGATATTCCGCTACAAAACATTCAATAATATTGAAGCAGTAACTTTCATAAATCAGGGTATAATTTTTGAAGACTCTTTCTGAACCCAGTCAACGACAGGTATTTCTGCTAGTAAGTAGTATATTGATTCTAGTTGATGATGACTTACTTGTTACATTGTTGTATAAAATGGTGTTTGTTTCTTTTGTTCCAGCTTTAGATGGTATGCCGCCAGAGAAACTTGTGGAACATGTCACCAACTGGATCTCCTCGGATAGCAGACTGTGTTCGGTGTCTATGCGTCCAGCATCCTCTGGCAGTAGCTATCGGATGTTCGCCTCGCACGGCTGCTCACCGTTTCCTGGACTCACCAACTGGTGCGTCAAGGGACCCGTGCTATGTCTCAAGGCCACTGACAACAACAAAAACTGCTGGGGGGACATCGGGGCCAATACCTGCAACAATAACAATCGGCTCCAGCAGCAGCAGCAGCTCTTCTCGCGGCTCCACTTGGGGGTCCTTCAAAGCCTGCTCGCCAACAATGCAGCAGCGACCGGTACCGGCCGGACTGCGGTCAGTGGACTGCTTGGCCCCAATGTACCGAATGCCACTGGGCACCCTTTCACACCGGCTGACATCAAAAAGACATCTCAGGAACTTATGG
Source organism: Octopus sinensis (assembly GCF_006345805.1). Taxonomy (NCBI): domain Eukaryota; kingdom Metazoa; phylum Mollusca; class Cephalopoda; order Octopoda; family Octopodidae; genus Octopus; species Octopus sinensis. Next base: position 108,697,491 of record NC_043001.1, on the reverse strand, counting down.
ACATTTGCAAACGTTACGGTTTATCACCAGAGGAAGAGACTTGCCTCTGCTCTATTGAAAGACTTGGACAGATTATTCAAGTAGCTTTAGCCAGTGCGACTCTTCGAGTCAGACCAGGTATGTATGTTCTCTCTTGCAAATTTGATTAACGTCTTTTTTACATTTTTTCTTTGCTGTTTTATGTGTTTATATATCTATATTATAATGGAGAAAGCTGCTTATTAAATAGGTACGTAACAATTACTAAAAGAAAGCAGTTATTAAAGGCTTGACCGTCTGGAAATTTTTTTTATAAATTCAAGTTCCAAGAAATTTCCTGTAATTTCGATTTCTGATGGTTATTGAATATTTGAGCTGCAAGTTTTTCACAAATTTAAATATTCGTTGCATTCACTGCAGAGTAGATTTAATAACCGTTATTAATTCTTTGCAGGGGAAATTTTCTGTTTTCATTTGCAACAGTCTCTCACCTCTATTTTCATTTCAATGTTTTCCTTTCTAGTTTTAATTTGCTATTTGCAAAACTCACAGTTTATTCTATATACGTAATGTAAAAAATTATTTATTGAATGAATGAATGCTATTAGACAAAATAGGTGTATAACTCATATCACAATCACTTGGTAGTGAGTGCTATGTAATTGCAAATATAATGCAGGTCCCATGTTTTGCAGCTAAAAATCAATATATTTTACCCCCCTTTTTCAAATTTCGAGTACAATTCTATCCACCAATTTCAACTTGATGTTTAGTAATAAATAAATATCTTGTATTATAGCTGTGTAAAATTCAGTTTCAGGTAGTGTCCCTGTGACTCGTAGAGTTTATAAAATGCATATAACATATAATGTGCCTCGTTTTCTCACCTGGCATTAACTGCAATGTAAATATATTGTATTTATTGTAAATAGAAATATACCATATGTACTTGTGATTAGGTCACACCCCTAGTTTAGAGTTAAATTTTGGTGCAAATTTTTTTCCTATCACATTAAAAACTGCCATGTCAGCTCCTTTTTTTTTTTTTGAGTTATAATATCATCGTCGTCATCGTTTAACGTCATTTTCCATGCTGGCATGGGTTGGACGGTTTGATTGAGGACTGGCAAGCCAGCGGCTACACCAGGCTCCAATCTGATCTGGCAATGTTTCTACAGCTGGATGCCCTTTCTAACACCAACCACTCCGAGAGTGAAAAATGGACATTAAATAATGATGATGATGATAATATATGTGTGTGTACATGTGTATATATATATATATGGTCATGCGGTTTTTTAAATATTTCTTTTATTTTTCAAAATTAAGATAAGTAAAATTCTTTTTTAATCTAAAATATACTCTCCTTCATTATCTACAATGCTCTTCCATCTATCTGGTAGACTTGCAAAGCCTCTCTTCCAAAATTCACTTGTCCATTACGATAAATACTCCTCCAGTACTGTTCTGACCTTGTCTACAGAATTCATATTTTTCCCGTCCGAGTGATTTTGAAGACTGTGGCATAAATGATAATCAGATGGAGTAATGTCCAGCTCATAAACACACACACACATCGCCCGGTTTGAGATTCGAAACCGCGATCCCTCGACCGCGAGTCTGCTGCTCTAACCACTAGGCCATGTGTCTCCACATAAGTGTATATATATTCATAGATGTATATTTATTTTTCAGCACAACTTTGTGAGATCTTGCAGCTATTGCCAGCAAACAGGTAAGACCTTTACTTAGAACTTGCTTAACTTTTGTTCAATGAAATTCCTTCTCGCATCAGTTTCATACATAAAAATCATTCTCAGGTTTCTTTATGCTTAATTACATTATTATTATTATTATTCATTTCTTTATTGCCCACAAGGGGCTAAACATAGAAGGGACAAACAAGGACAGACAAAGGGATTAAGTCGAGTACATCGGCCCCAGTGCGAAACTGGTACTTTATTTATCGACCCCGAAAGGATGAAAGGCCAAGTCGACCTCGGCGGAATTTGAACTCAGAACGTAACGACAGACGAAATACCGCTAAGCATTTCGCCCGGCGCGCTAACGTTTCTGCCAGCTCACTGCCCTATTATTATTATTATTATTTGCTAATAAGACGGCAAGCTGTCAGAATGGATTGTATGCCAGGCAAAATGCTTCAGCATTTTGCCCACCCCTTTGTTCTGGGTTCAAATTCTGCTACAGTCGACTTTGCATTCTTTTGGGGGTCTATAAAATAAGTGCTAGTCAAGCACTGGGGTCGGTGTAATTGACTTAGCCCCTCCCCCACACTTGCTGGCCTTGTGCCAAAATTTGAAATCATTATTATTTGCTAATGGAAAAGCGTCTCCTGAATGGTGACAGCACTTTCATTTGGTGATGATGATGCTGGGATGGAGAGGGAAGGTGTTATCTAATGTTGTTGAACATGTTTTAGAAAGGCCAACAAATGTAATTCCTAGAGAATGGAAGGTTCTTGTGAGATATAGAACCTCACCTAAAAAACCACACACTCCTAGAAATAGGAAACATAGAGAAACCCTCTAAAGAGATTAGATTAGGATAGAAACCAGGGCTGTAAAAAATATATAATAAACCCAAGAGTTTTTCATAGATTTTTTTTTGAGAATCAACTAAGTATATTAAAAAAATAGGGGTCAAAAAGCACCATCAGAACATCGCCAGTCGGGCAGCACTGGCATCGACCACATTTGGATGGTGCTTTTTACGTGCTACCGGCACAGGAACCAGTCGGTGCTTTTTATGTGTCACAGGCACGGGGAGCCAATCAGGTGGCCTTGGCATCGGCCACAACTATAATTTCCATTTGATTGTGATTTGATTTTGAGTAATAATACATCATTTCATTTCCACATTACTGAGGTGGCAGGATTGTGCACGAGGCTGTTGGGATGGATTCTGAGAGCATTCAGAATGTGGAATCAAGGATCTATGCTGATTCTTTGGAGAACATTTATCTTCAGCCATCTAAACTGTTGCTTCTCAATTATGTTTGATATCATAATCATCATCATCATCGTTTGACGTCCGCTTTCCATGCTTGGACGATTTGACTGAGGGCTGGCAAACCAAATGGCTGCACCAGGCTCCAATCTTGATCTGGCAGAGTTTCTACAGCTTGATGCCCTTCCTAACACCAACCACTCCAAGAGTGTAGTAGGTGCTTTTACGTGCCAGTCAGGTGGTACTGGCAATGACCTTGATCGAATCTTTTACCCATGCCACCGGCACAGGTGCCAGTAAGGTGATGCTGATCTGTCAATATATATGATCCAGTTGCTAGTTTATTAAGATTTCTAATACTTGTGCCGTTATGATTAGTTCAAGTACTTAATTACGTTTTTAGTTTGTTTGATTCATAATTTAGTGTTTCTTTTTTTCCTTGTAGGTTACTCAGATTGATAAAAACACTCCACCAAGGAAATGGCTCTGCTGTATGAAGAAAACTTTCCTTCGGCTGCACTCATCAACAAAATATATACACCACAGGGCTGGGGAGAGGGGAATATTTGCTTCTTTCAGGCAACTGGGAGGGAGGAAAAAAGATTTTCAAATCTTCATAGGGTCATGTACATAAGAGAGGTAACTCTGCCACTAACTTCTAACTCTTTAAAATGGAGGTAAATAAGTAGATTCATTGTTGAATTTACATTTTTTTTTCTTCTGGATACTTTTATATAAATAATTCCTCTGCAATTGCTCCATCTATTAGGGTTAGGTCGGTGCCAATTATTCTAGTTCTTCTTACAATTAGAGTCTTTTTAAAATGAATTAAATTATTTGTATTTTTTGCAATTTGATTTCAGAAATCATAAAACATAAAATAAGTCTGTATGTCATAAGGAGATACCGTTTCTTATTATATCAACTTTTATTTTGTTGTTGATGGAAATTAGCCCAAATTTCCTTGAATTCTTTTTTTTTTTTTTTAATGTTTCATCTTTGAATTGGTTTTAATTCAATTTAAAAAAACAAACTGTTCTAGATAGCCCCTGTGCTAAATTACATCCTATTAATGCAACAGAAATAGTATTGAGTTAAAATATATATATATTATATTGCTCTTTATGTAATTAGTTTTCTAAATAACTTTTTAATTTGACGATCAAAAGAAAAAAAAAAAACTGACGAGTTACCTCTCTTGTTATGCGAGCTCTTCACAACCTCCTCTTGGCAGCAAATGTCATCGGTGAACAAGAGACCCCACACTGTTTGGCTCATACAAAATCTGTTTCCATCTGTTTATCATTGTACTATAAATTCATTCCATATCAAAAATGATTGGTTTTTTTTTTTTTTTTTAATATTTGTTTGTTCTGTTTTGTCATCATTGGTTTAATTACTTGCAATTCCTTTTGTGTGTGAGACGGGGGGGGGGGACGTAATCTGTTTCTGGTCTTCGTTTAATCTTGTTCATAAACATGTCGTTTATATTACCTTTAATTTCATATTTAACATTTTTTTCTGAAATAGATAATTCGTGTGTGTATTCTGTTACCTGTTTCAGTCACTTGACTGGGGCCATGCTGGAGCACCACCTTAAAGGGTTTTTAATCACAGAAATCGACCCCAGGACTTTTTCTTTGTAAGTCTAGTACTTATTCTATCGGGCTCTTTTTCCGATCTGCTAAGTTACAGCGACATAAACACACCAACATTGGTTGTCAAGGGATGATGGTGGGGCGAACAAAGACACACATGAATATATATATGTATATATATAGACAAATACACACTTGACAGGCTTCTTTCAGTTTCCCTCTACCAAATCCACTCACAAAGATTTGGTTGGCCTGAGGCTTGCTCAAAGTGCTTTGCAGTGGGACTGAACCCAGGATCATATTGTTGAGAAGCAAGCTTCTTACCACACAGCCACACATATATATATATATATATATATATATATACACATACATATATATATATACACATACATAATATATATGTATATATACACATCAAGATTAATCAGCCGAAATTGCAAGGATGATCCAGTTCTTAACTGAAGATTGAAGGCTTCGAATATCCCGTCCATATTTTTTGCATCGTCTTCTAGATGTTTTGCATTCTTGTCCCAGTTTGTATTTTTATATATATATATATATATAATATTTTTTTTTTCAGAATGAAATAAAAAAACCAAGGCTGTGAAGATTTTAGAACATTTATAAATAGGTCTTACAGCTGTTTCTAGGATATTTATTACATCCCTTCGTCGGAGACAGTGTGAGATGGTTGAAAATAGATGTGAGATATGGACCGTGAAGTCTGGCGTAGCATGGTAAATTCCATGGTCTCGACCACAGTCGAACAATGATGATGATGAGATATTGCATTTGTAGATCCATTATTTAAGCAGAATGGTATACATATAACATAGTACCTTGTGAGCAAAATCCAATAGTATTTAAAATTGGTCATTCCAAGTATAGAGTTTGTATACACCGTCTCCAATGAAGGGATATAATAAACATCCCAGAAACAGCTGTAAGACCTATTTATAAATGTTCTAAAATCTTCACAGCCTTGGGGTTTTTTATCTCATTCTGGTGGAGGTAATAATAAGATACAACTCAATTTTGCTAACACCAATCAATTTTTTTTTGTGAAAATATTTTATTCAATGTTTTTTTTTTTCATTTATTTTTTATTCAACCAGAAGACCAAATCTTCGTTTATATTATTTAATAAACCCAAGATAGACTGAATTAAAACAGTACTCAATACACTTTTACCTGAAAAAAATGGAAAATCAATAAGGGGAAAGTCAAAGCTGGAATGTCTTTGATTACAAAATATGGGCAACCAGAGTTAAAGATCAATAACCCCAAGAATCCACTCTTTATTGCATTTCTTTCAACAAACTGCTCTGGTGTAATATTTTGACATTTTCAATCAATCGTTTAAAAGCCTCTAATTTAACCCTTTAGCATTCAGTTTACTTTGTCAAATGTAACCCTTAATGTATGATTAATTTAAAACAATACTGTGTCAATGGCATGTAAAAAGCACCATCTGAATGTGGACAATGCCAGTGCCGCTTTGACTGGCTTCTGTGCCGGTGGCACGTAAAAAGCACCAACCGATTGTGGCCATTGCCAGCCTCCTCTGGCCCCTATGCTGGTGGCACATAAAAAGCACCCACTACATTCATGGAGTGGTTGGCATTAGGAAGGGCATCCAGCTGTAGAAACACTGCCAGATCAGACTGGAGCCTGGTGCAGCCTTCTGGCTTCCCAGACCCTGGTTGAACCGTCCAACCCATGCTAGCATGGAAAACGGACATTAAACGATGATGATGATTGTTTTAAATTAATCATTCATTATTTTGTAGTTTTGAGATTTCAATGATGTGACTACTAATTTTTTAAAAATGATATTGTAGGGGAGGCGTGAGAGGCCAGACATGGCCAGTTTAAATGCTAAAGGCTTACATAAAAGTTTTCATTTGTCAAAGAAGAATTTCTACAGTAATTCCACTTTAGAAAAGTGTGAAAACTGAGACTGAAGAGCTCTCTGTATTGATAAGGTATTTATCTAACACTCAGTAAACAAATCAAAATCGCTGATGTGGCTGATGACAGTACTGTCTGATTGGCACTTGTGCCAGTGGAACATTAAAGCACATTTGAGCATGATCGTGCCAGGGCCACAGATTGGCTCCTGTTCTAGTGGTACGTTAAAACAGCATTCGAGTGTGGTTGTTGGTAGTGCCACCAGACTGGCTCCCGTGAAGTTAGCACATAAAAAAACCTTTTAAGTGGGGTTCTTGCTAGAACCACCTGACTGGCCCTTGTGCCAGTGGCACGTAAAAGCACCCACTACACTCTTGGAGTGGTTGGCGTTAGGAAGGGCATCCAGCTGTAGAAACTTTGCCGGATCAGACTGGAGCCTGGTGCAGCCTCTGGCTCACCAGTCCTCAGTCATACCATCCAACCCATGCCAGCATAGAAAGTGGACATTAAACAATGATGATAATGATGACAACAGGAAGGGGGAAAAAACAATCATCCAGAAGAATTTAAAATTTCTATTTTGTGAGATTTGGAGCCCATCTGGTTTTATATTAATGGAAACCAACTCTAGTTTAGTTGGACACACGGTTCCACTTTATCCCCAAACAAAAGAAACATTTGAACAAGAATTGATCCAGTATATATTAGCAATAAGCTGCATTAATTAATGTTCAATTAACAATGTTTCTTATTTCTTTATTGTCCACAAGGGGGTCGATTACATCGACTCCAGTGCATAACTGGTACTTAATTTATCCACCCTGAAAGCATGAAAGGCAAAGTCAACCTCGGTGGAACGTGATGGCAGACGAAATACCGCTAAGCATTTCGCCCAGCATGCTAACGTTTAATTAATTAACAATTGTTTATCTTTAATGGACACAAGAACAGATGAAAAATTAAATTCAAGCCTTTCCTAAGGATATTAATGTCATATTTAAAGTAAAACAAATGCAACTAAAAATCAAAACCAGGTAACTTAATTTTCTCACCTGTGTGGCATATGGCATTCTGTAAGATTATTCAGCAAAGCATTTCCACAAATTGATGACTTCTCAATGGAAAACTTCACTTAACCAGCTCAAATATTCTGCCTGTTTTTATGTCCAAACATGGCTTAGTGGTTAGGATATGGGACTCATGATTATAAGATTGTGGTTTCAATTCCTGGACTGGGTGACGTGTTGTGTTCTTGAGCAAAACACTTTATTTCCTGTTTCTCCTATCCACTCAGCTGGCAAAAATGAATAATCCTGTGATAGGACTGGTATCCCGTCCAGGGGGAAAATATATGGACCACGGAAACTAGCCTGATGTATCTGTATGACTTAAGAAGGATCTATCTGTTCACACCTGCTCTACAATGTCATTCTAAAAATAAGCAATCACATCACTGACATCTCAAAGCTACAAAGATAATTAATGCATGATTAATTCAAAACAACATGCATTATATTATTTATATTTGATGGATATTTGTCCTTGTCTTGTTTGTAGTTAACACAACATATGCCCACGGTTATATGGCATAGTGGTTAAGAGCATGTGCTACTAACCCCAAAATGCCAAGTTCAATTCCAGGCAGTGACGTTAATAATAATAATAACATTGAAAAATACCTTAGGAATGAGAACCCAGGTTCGAAATTTCCTCAAGACACCTGATGAAGGCTGGAGGGTATATCAGCCGAAACGCTGTGTTAACAACAAACAAGATGAGGACAAATATCCGTCAAATGTACATAATTCCTCATCTCTTAAATATAGAACCGAATGTGTATCACATTTGATAGAGCAATCCAAATGAGGGGTAAAGCTATATAGAGAGATAGGAAAAGAAAGCTTTCATAGAAGCCACACTCATATTGCTGGTTCAAATCCAGCCCAATCCCACTAAATTAACTTATCGTACACCATTCTATTTCTATAACATATCCTGTATTATTTTCCTCTAAATTTATAGAATAGTAAAAACAGTGCTCTTTCAACCATTGCACTGTGGCTAAGCTGGAGCACTACCTACCAGGGGTATCTTTTATATCAGTCATTGGATTGCAGCCATACTGGAATCAGCTTTCAAGGGTTAGGCAACTTGACTCAAGTGTTTCATTTTTTTTAAAGCCCAGTACTTATTCTATCAGCTTCTTTTGCCAAACCACTAGGTTATGGGACATAAACAAACCAATATTGGTTGTCAGGAAGTGATGTGGGATAAAGCACAAATATGAGGACTTTCTTCCAGTTTCCGTCAACCAAATCCATTCACAAGGCTTTAGTTGACTTGGGGCTGTAAGTAAAAGACATTTGCTCAAGACACCACACAGCAGGATTGAACCCAGAACCACGAATTTTTAGTATTTTGTCTTCTTTTTCTGTGTGCTGTTCATTACTGTTTCACCTGGAATCCAGAGAGATTTTGCTCATGCTATTCCCAGAATGCCAAGAACATGGCCTGATACGGTTACAATGTAGCACTAACCATTATAAGCACCAATTTGAGAGAAAACAGAAACAGGTTCACTGACAGGACCAGCTTACCATTTACTCTAGAGCATGCCTTCCTATTCCTTGAAAGTGGAGGCGTAATGGCCCAGTGGTTAGAGCAGCAGACTCGTGGTCGTGCGATAGTGGTTTCGATTCCCAGACCAGGCGTTGTGAGTGTTTACTGAACGGAAACACCAAGCTCCGGCTGGGGATGGTGGTGAACCCTGCTATACTCTTTCACCACATCTTTCTTCCCGTTTCTGTTGTACCTGTATTTCAAAGGGCCAGCCTTCTCACACTCTGTGTCATGCTGAATCTCCCCAAGAATCAAGGCAGAAATGTTAGCACGCCGGGCGAAATGCTTAGCAGTATTTTGTCTGCCGCTACGTTCTGAGTTCAAATTCTGCCAAGGTCGACTTTGCCTTTCATCCTTCCAGGGTCGATTAAATAAGTACCAGTTACACACTGGGGTTGATATAATCAACTTAATCCGTTTGTCTGTCCTCTGTGTTTAGCCCCTTATGGGTAGTACCGAAATAGGTATCTCGTCTGCTGCCATGTTCTGAGTTCAAGTTCCGCCGCAGTCGCCTTTGCCTTTCATCCTTTTGGGGTCGATAAATTAAGTACCAGTTATGCACTGGAGTCGATGTAATCGACTTAATCTGTTTGTCCTCTGTGTTTAGCCCCTTGTGGGCAGTAAAGAAATAAGAATTACGTTAAGGGTACATATGTCTGGAGTGCTCAGCTAACTTACACTTTAATTTCACGAGCAGGTTGTTCCATTGATCGGATCAACTGGAACACTCGTGCCACAATTCCTTGAAAAAAGAAAATATTCTCTTCTTGTACTGACTGTAATATTTATCTCCACAAGATAGTTTGGCAGTCATTAAGTAATCAACAATTAATATATTCTTTTATTTGTTTCAGTCATTTGACTGTGGCCATGCTGGAGCACCACCTTTAGTCGATCAAATCGACCCCAGGACTTATTCTTTGTAAGCCTAGTGCTTATTCTATCAGTCTCTTTAGCTGAACCACTAAGTTAAGGGGATGTAAACACCACAACATCAGTTGTCAAGCGATGGTGGGGGAACAAACACAGACACACAAACATACACACACACACACACATATATATATATGTATATATATATATATATATATATATATATATACGATAGGCTTCCTTCAGTTTCCGTCTACCGAATTCACTCACAAGGCTTTGGTCGGCCCAAGGCTATAGTAGAAGACACTTCCCCTAGGTGCCATGCAGTGGGACTGAACCTGGAACCATGTGGTTGGTAAGCAAGCTACTTATCACACAGCCATTCCAGCGTCTATATACAATTTTATTTCAAATTAAAATTTCAACTTTACCTCAGTTATCTAAACTTCAAAAATCCGAAATTATCACACAAAACATTTTGGTAATTATTAAAAAATTACATGAAGAAAAGTAACATAAAAGACTTAAAAAAGAACTAAAACAAATTTAGCAGTGTTGAACCGCCACCCAGCCTCAGGTAAGAGGATGCTAAAATTCAATCCTTAGGAAATGGTAAATAAAAATGATATATCACATGAAAAACTGGAATAATTTCAAAATAATTTCACAAGAAAAATAAGACACACCAATATGATGTATATACTGAGAGGTATATTAACAAATTTATTTTTTCTAGATGAACAAAGTGATGGAATCTGGTGTCGTTTACCATAGTTTAGAATATGAACACATCCTACTTTTGTGATTGGAGGAGTTCTTTGAAAAAAAAAGAAACTGTCTGAAAATAAATGCACTGCTCTGTCGGACCATGTCTGATGAAAATTACCATTACCATTTGTTTGACATCGCTTGTCTACAGTTGTACACATACACACACAGTGTGTATATGTGTATGTAAATGTATACAAGCACACACACACATATATAGTTGTATAATTTGAAGATATAACGTTTTAGTGAAGAAACTCTGCTAATATTACAGCTCAGATGAAGTAGTTTCAGACGAGCTGCTGAATTAGCGAAAGCAGAGTTTCTTGCTAATAAATGAAATCAGTAAACTATAACTATTTGCTCTATAGTTATTTTTAACTCATACAGACTCCCCTTTGGATTTTGAGTCACTTTCATGTTTGATTCCTAAATTCACACAGACACACATATATAGTCTTTTTCTTTCTTTTCTCAGTCATTAGACTGCAGCCATGCTGGAGTAGTGACTTGAAGAACTTTTTTTTAAAGCCTGGTACTTATTCTATCAGTCTCTTTTACCAAACTGCTATGTCACAGGGTCAAAATCACACCAAGACTGGGGAGCAAACACAGACATAATGACATACACACACACACATATATATATATATATGATGGGCTTCTTACAGTTTCCACCTACTGAATCCAGTCACAAAATTTTAGTCAGCCTGAGGCTATAGCAGAAGACACTCAAAGTACCACATAATGGGATTGAACCCACGACCATATAGTTGGGAAGCTAACTTACCACACAGCTACGACTATGTCTATATGTATCATTAATTAAATATATTCTCTTGGAATATTATACACTGAATTTATAATGAGTGCTCTTTGTATAAAATGTCAAAAATATTAATACTATAAAGTATTTAGACATTAATACGAGCGATTATATACATACTGTATTTTGAAATAATAGCATGAAATTTAATATCAAAAAAATTTCTCATGAAGATGTATATGTCTAAATTAGTATTGTATTAAAATATATATATATATATATATAAATATATGAAACATGACTGCTTAAAAATTTGTTAATTAGAAGAATGCCTTTAATTAATGTTACATATTGTGCTCTCTATTTAGAAAGAGCACTTAGTACTGAATTTATTAAACATGGAAAAGCAATATCTGGGAATTTCACTTAAAGATATACCGATTCCTTGTAAGAACACATATTTATTATCCTTGCTTCAGAAAACCAATGACTTAATAAAAAGAATGAGATGGAAGGCATTCTTCTAATTAACAATTTTTTAAGCTGCCATGTTTCATATATTTACATATATTTTGAATACAATGCTATTTTAGACATAATATACCTTCGTGAGGAATTTTTTTTGATATTGAATTGCATGCTATTATTTCAATATACAGTATATATGTGTATATGTATGTATTACACTCATACACAAACCTTTTTAATTCATGCATATATAAACATAATCTATGCATACACAAGTTTTATATCCAAACATCGACAAGAAAAATTCTTCGCAGAGACTCACCCATCCACATACAAAAGAATGATTCAAATAAGACAATAAAAAAACTCATCTCAGTGTTTTTCTCTGCATGTGTTTTCTACTTTTTATCATTTATACACAAATATAAACATCTATTAGGGACATACATACACGCATGCATGCAAGCATATATGTATCATCAACAAGCAAATTCAATGTTTTTTTTTTCTAGGTAACACTTTTGCACAAATGTATACAAAGGCATTTTCCAGGTCAGACATAATAATAACAGCTAAATGTGGTTGAAGCAGGTAGCCATCTTTCTCACAGCCAGCTAATCACACACTACCGACATCAGTTTCAAGATGCTGTCGATGCTACAGTGAATAGCTAAAAAGATTAAGAGCAGAAGAAAGAAAATGATGGAGCAGTGAGCAACAGAGATTTGGGGGTGTGGAGTAGGGCCAGAAAGTGAAAATTAGTTACCACTTCCCGCGTTTACTCCAGTCTTTTGGTTGCCAATGCAAACATTTTGAATCTATGGAGGTTTTCCTCTTATCCATCGCACGGAAATGTGATTCCAGCTGTTCATGTGATAATGTAATGATATACTGTCCTTTGTAATAGTTTATAAGGTTAAGATGTTGTAGTGTTGAAATGACGTCCTCCTTTTTGATGCTAGTCATCTCAGAGATTTCATTGATGGTGATGCTGGGAGGTTCACCAGCCTCATTTGGTTTTAAGTTTATCAAAATATCGAGAATGGTTTGTGACCAGTAGCTGCGATACGAAAGTAAACCCAGATCCGAAAGCGGTTTTTCAGGAGAGCCTGTCTTGCCTTCAAATTTAGAAAGCTCATAACTGAACTCAATTAATAACTTGCCGTATCCCTTTCTTTGGTAAGGGGGAAGGGTAAGGATGCAAGCAACGTTGTAGTCTTCGCTAGATTCTTTCTCCTTTGAAAAATAACCAACTATATGGTAACCACGACAATCCAATTCACAGAGAACATAAAACAAAAATGGATCTGTGTCGTAATATAAAGTTTTGTGGTCGAGGAACAGTTTAGCCAGCAGACAGAGATGCTGTGCATAAGTCTTGTTTTTGCGACCATCAATTTCAAAGAAAGAAACGTGGTTCTTGCGATAAATCTCATTGCCAGGTGGATGTCGCAATAAGCACTTGGATAGATGTCGCTGAAGACATTTATTGCTTTTGACATATTTGAGACAATACTCACAGATATAGACAATGGGTAGCTGAGTGAGTTCCTGAGGGTAAGGTGAGAAGTACCAAGGTTCAATACGATACTTGCCGATTTCAATCATTTCAATGTTCTTCATGCGAGTGATAAAGTCATCGTGGTGGGCCACCATGCTGCCTGTTTGACGTGGTAACTTGGGCTGACCACTCTCAGAAGTGACTGGAAGTAATTCTGTTTGAGGGGTCAGAGGGGTGCAAGCTTCTTCTTCTAAAGTTGATTTCCGTTTCCTTCCTGGAGTGGACTTCTGTTTCTGCAGAGAGCCATTTGCTGGAACTTTCTGTCGGGCGAAGCCGTTGGACATATTAATGTCCGTGTCAGGAGAGCCTGCAGGAGTCTGCAATACTACAGGTGGTATAGGGCTTGCAACTGGTGGCAGGCTTGCTAACTGAGCTGCAACCACAAGAAGTGCATCCCTCTCTGGAGTACTAGGGCGACTGTTTTCTTCACCAGTTTTAGAATCTTTTTTGGCTGATTTGGAATCTTTTTTAGCCATCTCAACTTTAGTCAAGTCCATTCTTTCTTCTGGCACCCATTCATCAAGTCGTTTATTAAAATCGTCGAAATGCACATAGTAGAGCGGCTTACCACCGACTTCTTTTTTGCTGAGGATCTCCGCCGAATGCCAGCCTTCACCATTCTTTAGCAGTACGGGGAGGCGACACCCCTCAGTTAACTCTATTTGATCTTCCATGATCGTCATGGCTAGTGCAACATCAACAGTGCCGTGGTTGGCAACCAAGGGAGAGAGTTACTGTATAGTGGAGCTATGATCTCCCTTGTTGTGCCTAACCACGTATTTTATAACACAATGATTGAAAAAAAAGGCTCTGTTGGTTGATGGGATCTTTGTCTTTCTCGAAAAAGAGGAAGTTATAACTGGTGTTATTGAAATGGTAACAGGTCTCACAAAAACATTTCAATCTGAAAAGAGAAGTAAAAAGGAATATTTAAGAGACAGAAATAAGAAGGAATATTTATAGCTCACTTCTGCTGTTGACAGCAGTGCTTGGAAGGAAGGTGTGTAGCATGTGATTGTTGCATTGACCATGACAGAGGAAGTTGAGCAGAGAATCTGCATCAAATTTTGACAAAAGCTTGGCTATATTTGCTCAGAGGCCTAAGCCAAGTTTTCAAAAATTTTTCATCATTCTCACCATAATCAAGGAGATCTTGTGTAACTGAAACCCGAGTAGCTTTTTGGTCAGCTGAAAGCAGTTCTAGCACAAAGTTGGCAGACACGCCTCGCATACCAAAATCTTCAGTGATAATGGACCGAACTGAACCATAACTAATCTGCAATGTTTTTCTCAGTTCTGCTGGTTGCGGGTCTCCCAAAACGTTCATCAATATTGACATTTTTTTGGCCATCTTGGAAACGTCTGAACCACTCATACACTTGTGTGCAGCTCATACACTCCTCTCCATACACTTTCTGCAACTTTGCGCAGGCCTCTGAGCAGGTATCGCCATGACAACTTTCTCTGTTATGGTCAATGCAACAATCACACGCTACACATGTTCCTTCCAAGCATGGCTGTAAACAGTGGAAGTGAGCTAGAGCGTTAAAACTTAATGCGCATGCACAGCAGGGTTCAACCTCAATATTTGCCAAGCGGCTTCAGTCTACATGTTTTAGCTGTGTTACTATGGCAGCATTCCAGATACTTATTCATCAGACCCTGTATATGTACGTGGGTCCGTGTTTGTGTGTCTTGGCATTGGGCTAGTGCTGTAAATGAATATCAGTCATCTCTATATATTAAACGGCAAAATGTGTCTGTGTGTGTGTGTGTCCTTTATACAAATCCACAATTTTTCAGTTAGAGGGCTCGCACTTTCTATGGTCATTCAAAACCGTCCAAGGGTGGTTGTGCACATCTTTACATTTCCCCAGTCACCTCGCAAAGCCATAAAAAAATCAATAGAAGTGACTTTTTTGTGAATTTTCTATCCAAAACCCAATCAAAATGCCCGAAACCTGATACGCCAATTGAATGCCAGCTAGCTGTATGTGACTGGTCGGAGATTTGGACAGTACTCGCGTGTATGTGTGCACGCAGCTGTATATGCATGCACTAGCACTATGACCTGGCGTTGCCGGGTCATAGTACTAGTTTCCAATATTCTGTGAAAACATTTCTGGTCATGGGGAAAATATTACCTTGCTTAGTAACAGGTGAGGGTTGGTGACAGAGGGTTAGTAACAGGTGAGGGTTGGTCTGCACACAGAAAATCTGCTTCACTAAACTCAACCTGAAAAGTGGATGTCAAAACAACGATATTTACATATATGCATGCATGTGTGTGTGTGTGTGTAGGTACATGGCTTAGTGGTTAAGGTGTTTGTCTCATGATCATAAGGTCATGAGTTTGGTTCCCAGCAGCGCACTGTGACCCTTGAGCAAGTTACTTATATTTCACATTGCTCCAGTCCACTCAGCTGGTAAAAATGATTTGTACTTGTATTTCAAAGGGGCCAGCCTTTTCCCATTCTGCATCACACTGAATCTCTCAGAGTACTACATTAAGGCTACGTTTGTCTGTGCAGTACTCAGCCACATGCATGTTAATTTCATGAGTAGGCTGCTCTGTTGATCACATCTACTGGAACCCTTGTCGTAAATGATGTATCAGTGTGTGTTTCTCTCTCTCTCTCTCTCTCTCTCTCTATATATATATATATATATATATATATATATACACACACACACATCCATCATCATCATCACTATCGTTTAACGTCTGCCTTCCATGCTGGCACGGGTGGGATGGTTTCACAAGAGCCAACCAGGCAGAAGCCTGCACCAGGTTTCTGTAACTGTTTTGGCAGGATTTTTACAGCTGGATGCCTTTCCTATCACCAACCATTCAGCAGAGGGGATTAGGCACTTCTTACGTGGCACAAGCACAAGCGAGGTCAGTTTTGGCTAGGTTTTTACAGCTGGTTGCCTTCATTCCAAACGCCAAAACCATTTTACAGTGTGGACTGGGTGCTTTTAAGTGGCACCTGCACTGACAGGGCTACCAGGTACTTACAAGAGGAAAAACAATCTCTTTTGAGAGCGGAGAAGTCATTGGAAGAGATGTTCTTGTGTCGGATGATGAAAGGTTATAGAGAGAAAGAAGCAGGTGTCTTGCTGTAGAGGAGGTACAAGGTTACCTGGCTGGTGGGTGTGTGGGTGAGTGGAGAGAAAGAGACAGAGACAGCGGGCACTAGTTACACATATTATTTTAAAGAGTTTATACCAGGCTCTGGAGACACAGATACACGAGTTAACCTGAGCACTATGTACCTGGAGAACTTTACTGTCAGGTCAAGTATATATATACAAACACTATCTGCCTGAAAGTACTTCAGGCTTCCAATGTAGTTCAGACAATAAAATCTGAGTACTTTATATACTGACCAGTGTGTGTGTGTGTGTACCATACATAATATTTGTTCCCTCAACTTAGACAATGCCTTGTCACTATAACAATCAGAAAGGCAGTGTCCCCTTAACTGGTCCCTTTACAGATCTGTCATCAATGATATCACTGTTTACAAATTGCAATAAAGAAAATAATCATAACATACAAATGCCATATTTTCCCATTTTCTGACTCTTCCATAATCCACAGCATTGGCCCTTTATCCAAAAATGAAAGCAACATAATTTGACCCTTTTAATACAAACCCTGGTTCTATGATATAAATTTCCTGTTTTAAAGATCTAAATTAAAATCTTCAATCAAAATTCCAGGTTGCAAAAACTAGTTTAATAATGGCAATTAAGTTACCAGCATTGTGGCAATTAGGGTTCAAAGCCCTCACATAAACTAGATCATAGTCGGGGGCTACAGTAGAAGACATTTACCCTAAGGTACCATGCAATGGAACAGAATTTGAAACCATGTGAATAGGAAGCAAACTTCTTGTGAACAACCACACCTGTGCCTCTCTGTGTGTGTGTGTATCATCGTCATCATTTAATATCCATTGTCCATGCTGGCATGGGTTGGATGGTTTGACAGGTAAGCTGGTAAGCTGCACCAGACTCAAGTCTGATTTTCTATTGTTTTCTATGGCTGGATGCCCTTCCTAAATGCCAAACCACTCCAAAAGTATAATGGGTGCTTTTAGGTGCTATTTGCATGACCCCAGGGTGTTTTTACGTGCCACTGGCAAGGGTGCCAATTTGTCTGACACTGGTATCTGTGACAACTGCAATTTTGCTTGGCTTGATGGGTTTTCTCAAGCATGACATAATGTCAAAGGTCTCAGTCATTGCTTCTGAGAGGCCTAATGCTCAAAGCCACTATGCCACTCGAAAGGAGTTCTTTATGTGTCACCAGCATGGGTCCACTAGGCTTGTCGGGCCCTCTCAAGCACACCACATTGCCAAAGGTCTTGGTTACATGTCATTGCTTCTGTGAGATTCAATAGATATAAATATATAGATAGATAGATAGAGAGAGAGAGAGAGAGAGAGAGCACTAGCTACACATATTATTTTAAAGAATTTATACCAGGCTCTGGAGACACAGATACACAAGTTAACCTGAGCACTATGTACCTGGAGAACTTTACTGTCAGGTCAAGTATATATATACGAACACTATCTGCCTGAAAATACTTCAGGCTTCCAATGTAGTTCAGACAATAAAATCTGAGTACTTTATATACTGACCATTGCTTGTGTGTGTGTGTACTATACATTATATTTGCTTCCTCAACTTAGACACTATCTTGTCGCCATAACATTCAGAAAGGTAGAGACCCCTTAACTGGTCCCGTTACAGATCTGTCATCAATGATATCACTGTGTACAAGTTGAAATAAAGAAAATAATCATAACATACAAATGCCGTATTCCCCATTTTCTGACTCTTCCATAATCCATAGCATTGGCACTTTATCCAAAAATGAAAGCAATGTAATTTGACCCTTTTCATACTAACCCTGGTCCTATGATATAAATTTCCTGTTTTAAAGATCTAAATTAAAATCTTCAATCAAAATTCCAGGTTGCAAAAACTAGTTTAATAATGGCAATTAAGTTACCAGCATTGTGGCAATTAGGGTTCAAAGCCCTCACATAAACTAGATCATAGTCGGGGGCTACAGTAGAAGAAATTTACCCTAAGGTACCATGCAATGGAACAGAATTTGAAACCATGTGAATAGGAAGCAAACTTCTTGTGAACAACCACACCTGTGCCTCTGTGTGTGTGTGTGTGTGTGTGTGTATGATTGTCATCATTTAATATCCATTGTCCATGCTGGCATGGGTTGGATGGTTTGACTGGTAAGCTGCACCAGACTCAAGTCTGATTTTCTATTGTTTTCTATGGCTGGATGCCCTTCCTAAATGCCAAACCACTCCAAAAGTATAATGGGTGCTTTTATGTGCTATTTGCATGACCCCAGGGTGTTTTTACGTGCCACTGGAAAGGGTGCCAATTTGTCTGACACTGGTATCTGTGACAACTGCAATTTTGCTTG
This sequence comes from Octopus sinensis, assembly GCF_006345805.1. Taxonomy (NCBI): domain Eukaryota; kingdom Metazoa; phylum Mollusca; class Cephalopoda; order Octopoda; family Octopodidae; genus Octopus; species Octopus sinensis. The sequence continues at coordinate 108,678,510 of NC_043001.1, read as the reverse complement.
GCTTGATGGGTTTTCTCAAGCATGACATTATGTCAAAGGTCTCAGTCATTGCTTCTGAGAGGCCTAATGCTCAAAGCCACTATGCCACTCGAAAGGAGTTCTTTATGTGTCACCAGCATGGGTCCACTAGGCTTGTCGGGCCCTCTCAAGCACACCACATTGCCAAAGGTCTTGGTTACATGTCATTGCTTCTGTGAGATTCAATAGATATAAATATACATATATATATATATATATACCCAGAGATAGATAGATAGATAGAGAGAGAGAGAGAGAGCACTAGCTACACATATTATTTTAAAGAATTTATACCAGGCTCTGGAGACACAGATACACAAGTTAACCTGAGCACTATGTACCTGGAGAACTTTACTGTCAGGTCAAGTATATATATACAAACACTATCTGCCTGAAAATACTTCAGGCTTCCAATGTAGTTCAGACAATAAAATCTGAGTACTTTATATACTGACCATTGCTTGTGTGTGTGTGTGTACTATACATTATATTTGCTTCCTCAACTTAGACACTATCTTGTCGCCATAACATTCAGAAAGGTAGAGACCCCTTAACTGGTCCCTTTACAGATCTGTCATCAATGATATCACTGTGTACAAGTTGAAATAAAGAAAATAATCATAACATACAAATGCCGTATTCCCCATTTTCTGACTCTTCCATAATCCATAGCATAGGCACTTTATCCAAAAATGAAAGCAATGTAATTTGACCCTTTTCATACTAACCCTGGTCCTATGATATAAATTTCCTGTTTTAAAGATCTAAATTAAAATCTTCAATCAAAATTCCAGGTTGCAAAAACTAGTTTATAAATGGCAATTAAGTTACCAGCATTGTGGCAATTAGGGTTCAAAGCCCTCACATAAACTAGATCATAGTCGGGGGCTACAGTAGAAGACATTTGCCCTAAGGGGCCATGCAGTGGAACAGAATTTGAGACCATGTGAATAGGAAGCAAACCTCTTATGAACAACCACACCAGTGCCTCTGTGTGTGTGTGTGTGTGTGCCCACAAGTCATCATCATCATTTAACATCCATCGTCCATGCTGACATGGGTTGGATGGTTTGACAGGTAAGCTGGTAAGCTGCACCAGACTCGAGTCTGATTTGCCATCGTTGTCTATGGCTGGATGCCCTTCCTAAACGCCAACCACTCCAAGACTGTAATGGGTGCTTTTACGTGCCATTTGCATGACACCAAGGTACTTTTACGTGCCACTGGTATGGGTATCAATTTGCCCGACACTGTTATCTACCACAACTGCAACTTTGCTTGGCTTGATGGATCTTCTCAAGCATGACATAATGCTAAAGGTCTCAGTCATTGCTTCCCTAAGGCCCAAAGCCCGAAAGAAACTCAGCCACTTTGCTACTTGAAATGTGTCCTTTATGTGCCACCAGCATGAGTCCACTTGGCTTGTCGGGCCCTCTCAAGCACAGCACATAGACAAACGTCTTGGTCACAAGTCATTGCCTCTGTGCGGTTCAATAAATAGAATTATATATACATATATACCCAGAGAGAGTGAAAGAAAGAGAGGAGAGAGAGAGCGAAAGCTACACATTATATTATAGAATTTATACTAGGCTCTGGAGACACAGATACACAAGTTAACCTGAGCACTATGTACCTGGAGAACTTTACTGTCAGGTCAAGTATATATATACAAACACTATCTGCCTGAAAGTACTTCCGGCTTCCAATGTAGTTCAGACAATAAAATCTGAGTACTTTATATACTGACCATTGTGTGTGTGTGTGTGTGTACCATACATGATATTTGTTCCATCAACTTAGACAATATCTTGTTGCCATAACAATCAAAAAGGCAGTGACCCATTAACTGGTCCCTTTACAGACCTGTCATCAATCACATCACTGTCTACAAGTTGCAATAAAGAACTCAGTCAAGTTCCAGATTATCTTTGCAGTTTTGGCTGGTTATACTTGGGACTGCTCCTTTCATTCTTTCTATCAGCCCCTTCACACATCGTTCTTTTGCTCTCCCTCTCTCACATTTCCTAGCCTTCTCTTCATTTTCACCTTCCCTCCTCTTTCACTTCACTTTGTCCCTTTTCTTTTTTTCTTGTCACTCCCTAATTCTTCTATCCATCTGCCTCTACCTCTCTCCTCTCCTTCCATGTGACCAGTGTTCAGCAAAGCCTGACCTTTCTTGGTTTGACGACCACCCATGCAATATCTATATCCCTTCCCATGCCTGTCATCTCTTATGTCATAATTTAATTCTTCCTTAGTCAAAAGACACCTGTTGTTTGCATTTGTATTTGTGTAACATTTCTCCATTTTTTTCCCCCATCCTTGTATTCGTATACATTCGCCGCTTTCTACCTAGGAATCTAGTGCTCTTAGCTTAGACTTCCTTTGGGGCTGGCCAGATTAGAATAGTCCCGAGTATAACCAGCCGAAACTGCAAAGATAATCTGGATTCAACTTATGAAAGAAAACTCCAAATGACCTGTCCTTGTTTTATTGTCCCTTTTTTGTATTCTTTTTTATATACATATAGCACCGTACGTACACCTTGGTCTCTTATATATATATATACCCAGAGAGAGAGAGAGAGAGGGCACTCGCTACACATATTACTTTAAAAAGACTTTATACCAGGCTCTGGAGACACAGATACATAAGTTAACCTGAGCACTATGTACCTGGAGAACTTTACTGTCAGGTCAAGTATATATATACAAACACTATCTGCCTGAAAGTACTTCAGGCTTCCAATGTAGTTCAGACAATAAAATCTGAGTACTTTATATACTGACCATTGCTTCTGTGTGTTTGTGTGTGTGTGTGTGTGTACCATACATGATATTTGTTCCCTCAACTTAGACAATGCCTTGTCACCATAACAATCAGAAAGGCAGTGTTCCCTTAACTGGTCCCTTTACAGATCTGTCATCAATGACATCACTGTCTACAAGTTGCAATAAAGAAAATAATCATAACATACAAATGCCATATTTCCCATTTTCTGACTCTTCCATAATCCACAGCATTGGCCCTTTATCCAAAAATGAAAGCAATGTAATTTGACCCATTCATACCAATCCTGGTTCTATGATATAAATTACCTGTTTCAAAGATCTAAATTAAAATCTTCAATCAAAATTCCAGGTTGCAAAAACTAGTTTAATAATGGCAGTTAAGTTACTAGCATTGTGGCAATTAGGGTTCAAACCCCTCACATAAACTAGATCATAGTCGGGGGCTACAGTAGAAGACATTTGCCTTAAGGGGCCATGCAGTGGAACAGAATTTGAGACCACGTGAATAGGAAGCAAACCTCTTATGCACAACCACACCTGTGCCTCTGTATGTGTGTGTTCATGTCATCATCATCATCATCATTTAATATCCATTGTCCATGCTGGCATGGGTTGGATGGCTTAACTGGGCTGGTAAGCTGCACCATCCTCAAGTCTGATTTGGCATCGTTTTCTACGGCTGCATGCCCTTCCTAAACGCCAACCACTCCAAGAGTGTAATGGGGCTTTTATGTGCTATTTGCATGACAGGGTGTTTTTACGTGCCACCCACATCGGTGTCAATTTGCCTGACACCGGTATCTGCGACAAGTGCAACTTTGCTTGGCTTGATGGGTCTTCTCAAGCATGACATAATGCCAAAGGTTCAGTCATTGCTTCCGTGAGGCCCAATGCCTAAAAGGAACTCAGCCACTTTGCTACTTGAAAGGTGTTCTTTATGTGCCACCAGCTGGGTCCACTTGGCTTGTTGGGCCCTCTCAAGCACAGCACATTGCCAGAGGTCTCAGTCACAAGTCATTGCCTTTGTGAGGTTCAATAAATATATATACATATATACCCAGAGATAAAGAGAGAAAGAGAGAGGGGGAGGGAGAGAGAAAGCACTAGCTGCACATATTATTTTAAAGAATTTATACCAGGCTCTGGAGACACAGATACATAAGTTAACCTGAGCACTATGTACCTGGAGAACTTTACTGTCAGGTCAAGTATATATATATACAAACACCATCTGCCTGAAAGTACTTCAGGCTTCCAATGTAGTTCAGACAATAAAATCTGAGTACTTTATATACTGACCATTGCTTGTGTGCATGTGTGTGTGTACCATACATGATATTTGTTCCCTCAACTTAGACAATATCTTGTTGCCATAAAAATCAGAAAGGCAGTGACCCATTAACTGGTCCCTTTACAGACCTGTCATCAATGACATCACTGTCTACAAGTTGCAATAAAGAACTCAGTCGAGTTCCAGATTATCTTTGCAGTTTTGGCTGGTTATATTTGGGACTGCTCCTTTCATTCTTTCTATCAGCCCCTTCACACTTACTTTGTTCTTTCGTTCCCCCTCTCTCAAATTTTCTAGCCGTCTCTTCATTTTCACCTTCCCCCCTCTTTCGCTTTACTCTGTCCCCCTTTTTTTTTTTCTTGTCACTCCCTAATTCTTCTCTCCATCTGCCTCTACCACTCTCCTCTCCTTCCATGTGACCAGTGTTCAGCCAAACCTGACCTTTCTTTCTTGGTTTGACTACCACCCGTGCAATATCTATATTCCTTCCCATGCCTGTCATCTCTTATGTTTTAATTTGTCCTTAGTCGAAAGACACCTGTTGTTAATGTCCTGTTCTTTGCACTTGTATTTGTGTACCATTTCTCTGGGTTTTTTTTCCCCATCCTTGTTTTCATATACATTCACTGCTTTCTTCCAAGGAATCTAGTGCTCTTAGCTTAGATTTCCTTTCGGGCTGGTCAGATTAGAGCAGTCCGAGTATAACCAGCCAAATCTGCAAAGATAATCTGGAACTCGACTGACGAAAGAAAACTCCAAATGACCCATCCTTGTTTTCCTTGTCCTTTTTTCGTATCATATGTCTGGATGATTTTCTTGTCCCTTTTTTGTATTCTTTTTTATATACATATAGCAGCATACATACACTTTGGTCTCTTATATATATATTCCCAGAGAGAGAGAGAGGGAGAGGAGAGAGAGAGAGAGAGAGAAAGCACTAGCTACACATATTATTTTAAAGACTTTATACCAGGCTCTGGAGACACAGATACATAAGTTAACCTGAGCACTATGTACCTGGAGAACTTTACTGTCAGGTCAAGTATATATATACAAACACTATCTGCCTGAAAGTACTTCAGGCTTCCAATGTATTTCAGACAATAAAATCTGAGTACTTTATATACTGACCATTACTTGTGTATGTATGTGTGTGTGTGTGTACCATACATGATATTTGTTCCCTGAACTTACGCAATGCCTTGTCACCATAACAATCAGAAAGGCAGTGACCCCTTAACTGGTCCCTTTACAGATCTGTCATCAATGACATCACTGTATACAAGCGCAATAAAGAAAATAATCAGAACATACAAATGCCATATTTCCCCATTTTCTGACTCTTCTTTAATCCACATTAATATAAATTTCTTGTTTTAAAGATCTAAATTAAAAGCTTCAATCAAAATTCCAGGTTGCAAAAACTAGTTTAATAATGGCAGTTAAGTTACTAGCATTGTAGAAATCAGGGTTCAAACCCCTCACATAAACTACATCATAGTTGGGGGCTATAGTAGAAGACATTTGCCCCAAGGGGCCATGCAGTGGAACAGAAGTTGAGACCATGTGAATAGGAAGAAAACTTCTCGTGAACAACCACACCAGTGCCTCTGTGTGTGTGTGTGAGTGTGTGCGCGCGCGCACATGTCATCATCATCATCATCATTTAACATCCATTGTCCATGCTGGCATGGGTTGGATGGTTTGACCGGTAAGCTGCACCAGACTCAAGTCTGATTTGGTATCGTTTTCTATGGCTGGATGCCCTTCCTGAACGCCAACCACTCTAAGAGTGTAATGGGTGCTGTTACGTGCCATTTGCATGAAACCAGAGTGTTTTTACGTGCCACTGGCATGGATACCAATTTGTGTCACACTGGTATCTGCCACAACTGTGCCTTTGCTTGGCTTGATGGGTCTTCTTCTCAAGCATGACATAATGCCAAAGGTCTCAGTCATTGCTTCCGTGAGGCCCAATGCCTGAAAAGAACTCAGCCACTTTGCTTCTTGAAAGGTGTTCTTTATGTGCCACCAGCATGGGTCCACTTGGCTTGTTGGGCCCTCTCAAGCACAGCACATTGCCAAAGGTCTCAGTCATAAGTCACTGCCTTTGAGAGGTTCAATAAATATAAATATATATACATATATACCCAGCGATAAAGAGAGAGAGACCGCTTGCTATACATATTATTTTAAAGACTTTATGCCAGGCTCTGGAGACGCAGATACACAAGTTAACCTGAGCACTATGTACCTGGAGAACTTTACTGTCAGGTCAAGTATATATATACAAACACTATCTGCCTGAAAGTACTTCAGGCTTCCAATGTATTTCAGACAATAAAATCTGAGTACTTTATATACTGACCATTGCTTGTGTATGTATGTGTGTGTGTGTGTGTACCATACATGATATTTGTTCCCTCAACTTAGACAATGCCTTGTCACCATAACAATCAGAAAGGCAGTGAACCATTAATTGGTCCCTTTACAGATCTGTCATCAATGACATCACTGTCTACAAGTTGCAATAAAGAACTCAGTCAAGTTCTAGATTATCTTTGCAGTTTCGGCTGGTTATATTTGGGACTGCTCCTTTCATTCTTTCAATCAGCCCCTTCACACTTACTTTGTTCTTTCGCTCCGCACCCTCTCACATTTCCTAGCCTTCTCTTCATTCTCACCTTCCCTTCTCTTTCGCTTTACTCTGTATCTTTTCTTTTTTCTTGTCCCTCCCTAATTCTTCTATCCCTCTGTCTCTACCGCGCTCCTCTCCTTCCATGTGACTGGTGTTCAGCAAAGCCTGACCTTTCTTGGTTTGACTACCACCCATGCAATATCTATATTCCTTCCCATGCCTGTCATCTCTTATGTCTTAATTTAATTCATCCTTAGTCAAAAGACACCTGTTGTTAATGTCCTGTTCTTTGCATTTGTATTTGTGTACCATTTCTCTGCCCCCCGCTGTCCTAGTTTTCGTATACATTCGCTGCTTTCTTCCAAGGAATCTAGTGCTCTTGGCTTAGATTTCCTTTCGGGCTGGCCAGATTGGAGCAGTCCAGAGTATAACCAGTCAAAACTGCAAATATAATCTGGAACTCAACTAACAAAAGAAAACTCCAAATGACCCATCCTTGTTTTTCTTGTCCCTTTTTTGTATCATGTGCCTGGATGTTTTGCGTTCTTGTCCCATATTTTGTATTTTTTTTTTATATACATATAGCAGCATACATACACTTTTGTCTCTTATATATATATACCCAGAGAGAGAGAGAGAGCACTAGCTACACATATTATTTTAAAGAATTTATACCAGGCTCTGGAGACACAGATACATAAGTTAACCTGAGCACTATGTACCTGGAGAACTTTACTGTCAGGTCAAGTATATATATATACAAACACTATCTGCCTGAAAGTACTTCAGGCTTCCAATGTAGTTCAGACAATAACATCTGAGTACTTTATATACTGACCATTGCTTGTGTATGTATGTGTGTGTACCACACATGATATTTGTTCCCTCAACTTAGACAATGCCTTGTCACCATAACAATCAGAAAGGCAGTGACCCCTTAACTGGTCCCTTTACAGATCCGTCATCAATGACATCACTGTCTACAAGTTGCAATAAAGAAAATAATCATAACATACAAATGCCGTATTTCCCATTTTCTGACTCTTCCATAATCCACAGCATTGGCCCTTTATCCAAAAATGATAGCAATGCAATTTGACCCTTTTCATACCAACCCTGGTTCTATGATATAAATTTCCTGTTTTAAAGATCTAAATTAAAATCTTCAATCAAATTTCCAGGTTGCAAAAACTAGTTTATAAATGGCAGTTAAGTTACTAGCATTGTAGAAATTAGGGTTCAAAGCCCTCATATAAACTACATCTTAGTCAGCATACCCCTATCCCAAACTGTCTTTCTCAGATACTTTCAAGCCTTGGTTCATAGTTTAGGGTGAAGGTGGTGTTGGTGGGTTCTGTATTTTCAGTATTTTTCAGTGTATCTTCTTTATTTTTGTGCCAGTTGATGATAATGACAGACCAGTCATCATCATCATCTATGCCTACAGCTACTTACCACACAGCCACTCCTATGCCTAGTAGTAGACTTTCAATGTCTTTTTCTTTTCAAAAATACCACCAGTTCAGTGCACCAGTGCCATTTGCCTTCCCCACTGACAGTCTTATGTGTAAGTGTGTGTGTGTAGATGTGAAAGGTAGTTTTTATGGGCCTATGTGCACACACATTAATCGGTTGTTCAGCAGAACTTTACACACCATAAAAATAGAGACCTATTGTGTCAAGTACATCAACATAAAAAAATCAAATGGAAATTGTAGTTGTGATACCTGTGCCGGTAGCACGTAAAAAGCACCAATCAATCGTGACCGTTGCCAGCCTCCCCTGGCACCTGTGCCGGTGGCATGTAAAAAGCACTCACTACATTCACAGAATGTTTGGTGTTAGGAAGGGCATCCAGCTGTAGAAACACTGCCAGATAAGACTGGAGCCTTGTGCAGCCTCCTGACTTCCCAGACCCCGATTGAACCGTCCAACCCATGCTAGCATGGAAAACGGATGTTAAACGATGATGATGATGATGATACAGGATTAGTACATTGTGCTGAATAAAGTAAACTTAGGACATAATTGTTACTTACTTGCTGATGTTGAAGGGATGAAAGGCAAAGCTGTCTCTGCTGAGGTTTGAAACAAGGATGTAGAAGCAGGCATAGCTATTTCTAATTCATCTTAAAGCAAACGAGGGAGCATCTACATGGTTGTATGACCTGCTAGAAGCAGCAACCAAATCTCCCTCAAATCAGATTCTAATGTCTTTAAAAAGGAAAGACATCATGGACAATGTACTACAAAAAACAGAAAGGAAAAGATTAACGGTTGATTACAGCGAACAGGGGACTAAACAACTGATTGTCACTGGAACACAAAACATAAGACTCATTTCTCAGACTATCATAAAACCACAAATATCAAATGGAAATTGTAGTTACGATACCTGTGCCGGCGGCACGTAAAAAGTACCATCCGAACGTGGCCGATGTCAGCACCGCCTTGACTGGCTTCTGTGCCGGTGGCACATGACCTGTTGTGCTTGAGGAGACCTATTGAGTCAAGTACATCAACATCAAAATAAATATCAAATGGAAATTGTCGTTGTGATACCTGTGCTGGTGGCACGTAAAAAGCATCAACCGGTCGTAGACGTGCCAGCCTTCCCTGGCACGTAAAAAGCACCCACTACACTCACGGAGTGGTTGGCGTTAGGAAGGGCATCCAGCTGTAGAAACTCTGCCTGATCAGACTGGAACCTTGTACAGCCTCCTGGCTTCCCAGACCCCGGTCGAACCGTCCAACCCGTGCTAGCACGGAAAACGGACGTTAAACGATGATGATGATGAAATTAGTAGATAATGAGTACAAATCAACTGGATCTACAGCTAATACATCAATCACAACCATTTATTTTTGCTGATCCTGAAAATCATCTTGGTTAGATGATTTCAACTCAGTCTACAGAGAGAGGAGGCTAAGGAATTATTTAGCTTGTACTTAGGTCTCTAACTTACCCCATTGTACATAGTATTTAGAATGTTTGGATAAGGATACTCTTAACCACAAACAGAACAGATTTTGAAAGGAACCATGTAGGACTATGAACACATCACTACTGTCCTTTAATACCCATGTTCCATTAAAGCATGGCTGGCTGGCTGGCTGGTTTGAGAAGATCTGAGGAATCCAAGGGCTGCATCGTATTCCAATTGTTTCTATGGATGGATGCCTTTCCTAATGCCATCCATTCACAGAGTGTACTGGATGCTTTTCATGTGGTGCCAGCATTTATTTCCTTTTTCATGTGATTCATATTTATTCGAGAATGATCTCTTTCTCCCTTTTGCTATGCTAAATGCTATTTTATATATATATATATATTATTGAAGTAGATAAATGAATTATCTTATTACGGATAATTCAAATGATAACCGATACCTGGGTAGCAAAAATCACAACAGAAAAAGCACGAAACATATGTAGAAAATAATAAAAAGGAATTTTGTTAAATCTTCGTTCAGCTCCATTTCTTCCTACACTTAATATATATATATATATATATACACACACACATACGTTTTTAGTTGTTTCAGTCATTTGAGTGCTGCCATGCTGGAGCACCGCCTTTAGTTGAACTAATCAACTCCAGGAGTTATTCTTTGTAAACCTGGTACTTGTTCTATCGGTCTTTTTTTACCGAACTGCTAGGTTACAAGTATGTAAACACACCAACATGGAAAGCGGACGTTAAACGATGATGATGATGATGTGGCCTGGGGCTATAGTAGAAGACACTTGCCTGAAGGGCCACAGAGTGGGACTGAATCGAAAAGCAACATGGATGGGAAGCAAACCTAGTATGTGTGTGTGTGTGTATGTGCACGTGCTCATGCGCTTGTTTACATTTACGCTCCTCTGAAAATAGCAAAGCTACAAGCAACAAAGTCATATCTCCTGTTAACAAATCCTTTTCTATTGTATGACCCGAAATTTTGTGGGAGGGGGCCAGTCGATTAGATTGACTCCAGTACGCAACTGGTACTTAATTTATTGACCCCGAAAGGATGAAAGGCAAAGTTGACCTCGGCGGAATTTGAACTCAGAACGTAATGGCAGACGAAATACCTATTTCTTTACTACCCACAAGGGGCTACACACAGAGAGGACAAACAGACGGATTAAGTCGATTATATCGACCCCAGTGCGTAACTTGTACTTATTTAATCGACCCCGAAAGGATGAAAGGTAAAGTCAACCTTGGCGGAATTTGAACTCAGAACGTAACAGCAGACAAAATACGGCTACGCATTTCACCCGGTGTGCTAACGTTTCTGCCAGCTCGCCGCCTTGTATACAAATCGTCTGCTTGCTTTGTACCTCTGAAGACATGTGGAAAAAAAAATAAAAGAAGCTTAACGAAGGGACATCCAGCTGTAAAACAATACAACACTAATGGGTTTATGCAACCGATACTAGAAAGAAAAAAAAATGCATGAACGACTAATATGGCACTACTATACAACGTGGCTTTCACTGATTTACTTTCATTTTATAAAGGCTGAAACATCAAGACAGTCGCTTTTTAATTGGATCCCTTTCAACTGCCTGCGTTAATAAAAGCAGTCTTAATTAAAAACAAAACCCAACCTGGTTTTCTTTAGATCGTATGCAAGTTATTTTATACAACATCTTTCAGAGATGACTTAAAAACATTTACGGACAACTTCGATCCTTGAGAGATTGGGATAGGATTCCTTGCCATGGAAGAGATATATATTTTTAAGCAGAGGTGTAGCAGTGTGGTAAGAAGTTTGTTTCGTGATCACAAGATTGCAGGTTCGGTCCCATTGAGAGGCACCTTGGATTAGAGTCTTTGGTACTACTTAAATACAATGGTCCCGAGTCTTCTGCTATAGCTCCAAGCCAACCGAAGCCTTGTGAATGGATTTCGTGAACAGAAACAAAAAGAAGCCCATTGTGTGTGTGTGTGTGTGGTGGCGGATGTAAGCGTGGGTACTGCTTGAGAACAGCGGTCACGGTGCGCGCTACCTAGTCATGACTAGTCGATCCTTACGTTGTGTTTTTGTGTTTTATTTACTTTGCTAGGTAGTCGTTGTAGGATCGACCAGTCACGACTAGCTAGCGCAGATGCGCGATTACGCGAGTGCGCGCACCGGGACCACTGTTCTCAAGTAGTACTGTAAGCGTGCGTGCGACACACTACCATCACTTGGAAACCGGTGTTGGTTTGCTTATGTCGCCCCTCCGTAACTTAGCGGTTTGGCAAAAAGATAACGATATAAAATAAGTACAAGGGGTTGAGTTGTTCGACTAAATCATTGAACGCGGTGCCCCAGCACGGCCGCAATCCAATGACTGAAACAAGTAAAAGATAATTCATTTTACCAAGAATCACTAAGAAAAGAGCAACTCCGTTGAAATTCCGCTGGATTCTGTTTGGTCAAAATTGTTAACAAGGGAAAGTGTCAAGAAACGAATGCCTATATATTATGGTTATCCCTCACAAAAACAGAAACAACAACAAAAACAAGAAGTATAAAAAGTCGTTAATTGAACTTACGTCGAACTTTCGGATATTGTACATATAAAACGGTAAAACAAACTGCACTGAAAGTATAAAGAGAAACAAATAAATAATCGTTAATAATCGGGAAATTGATCAGCAATCGATACGGTTGATTTGTTATATTTTAATTAAATTCAGAATAAAATGTTTACACAGCACAGATAGAAAATAAAGGGTAATAGAGCCAACTTTACGAACATTCTCATACATACACGCACCTAGCTACGTCTACAACACAGATACACAGACACGATGGTAATTTGTGCTTTGCTTTCACTTTCAAGCGATGCGATTTTTTTTTTCACTCTGTTCACCGCATTATACGTACAAACTTCGAAAGATCGCCTAACGTATATAAACCAACTCCAGATAGAATCTATTCCGATAATATTCCAACTCGATACTGAGCTAATTAGGTGGAAAGTATTTATTTATCCCGGCTCTCCACTGCCTTCGCCGATCTGTTCTCACTAAACAAAACAGAATTGTAGGCAGTATAAAAAATATTAAAAAAAAAAAAAAACCCGGCCAGATTTGTTTTATGAGTTTCTGAAAATGGAATTTAATAAAAGAAAGCAAGAAAAACATCGGAAGCACTTTTTGCTGGCCACAAAAAACGATGACTACACTAACTTATGGATGATAAACTACAACCAAACAAATTTCAAATTTAAGATAAATTACTGATCAATAAGAAAAAACTAACAAATCTTTAAGAGCGAATACTTTTCTCCTTTTAATTATTATTATTTTAATACTACCTCTATGTGGTAGGCATAAATAAATACAGCAGCGGTAAAGAGGATCATATTGAATACTCGATTTCCTTTAACGGTCTTATTTGATATAGACAACTGCCCTCCTCGAAAAAGCACTTTTCCTTTATAATTAAAAAATATTATATAACTTAAGATCAATGTTTGTTATTAAATGTAACATAAGTTTAGACATCGGATTAACTTGAAAAGAAAGAAAAAACTATTTTGGGGTTCTATATTTAAGAGATTATCTGATCTAAAGTTTACATGTAATCACAAAGGCAGTTTGCGGTTTTATTGAAATTATAATCCAAATAGTCTACCATATGCATTTTAGGGGAAAACCATGATTTTCATTGTAATTTTCAGGCATGAAATCGACATAGAAAAGTAACTTTGTGTGTCTAAAAATATTGATTAATTAATTAATGTACATTTAAAATTTACGAATTAATAATAAAGAGCCAAAAAGTAATTGAAATAATCGGTACATTTAGTATAAATTCATCAGATGTAATGTACAAATTTTTTAAAGGCCTCCATATGCAACTTGAGAAGAAACATACACACACACACACACATATATATATATACATACATATATATAACAAATATAATAAAAAATATAAGCTGCAATACACGAGAGGTGATTAATAGAGTAAACAGAGACATAAAAATATCTCAGATCATTATTATTATTGTTATTATTACCTAAAAGTAAATCCTTGAAGCTCATAAGAGGTAGAAACACCAAAGACATTCAACTCAAACAATTCGTTTTATTACAGACCGTCAGGTGGCGCAGTAGTCAACGCATTTAATGGGGAACCTAGATTATCTCCCCTGAAATTACAGTTTTTGAATTTTTTCTGGAAAAAGTAGAATGGCTTTAAATATAGTTGGAAGAGATATTGAAAGTATAAATAAAAGAAATGTTTGCGTATGTGCACATGCATAAAAATTATATGTTAGTGTTCTGTGTATTTGTTAGGTAAAATTTTTATTTATAATCTAAATAGCTAGTGATTTCATTTAGCTGGTAAGTTGTGGGATAAATAGTTTGGGGCGGGTGCATTCGGCCGAGGAAAAAGTCTTACGGTCATCATACAACTTTATTATTATTTGCTAATTTTTGCTGACGCAGTATCAGAATCGTTAGCACTTCGGATAAAATGCTAAGCGGCATTTCGTCTGCCGTTACGTTCTGAGTTCAAAATCCGCCGAGGTCGACTTTGCCTTTCACCCTTTCGGGGTCGATTAAATAAGTACCAGTTACGCAATGGGTTCGATATAATCGACTTGATCCGTTTGTTCCCGTCTGTCTGTCCTTGTTTGTCTCCTCTGTGTTTAGCCCCTTGTGGGTAATAAAGAAATAGGTATTTCGTCTAACTGTTTACGTTCTGAGGTCAAATCACGCCGCAGTCAACTTTACCAATATCATTCTTTCGGAGTCAACAAAACAAAGTACCAGTTAAGCACTGAGGTCAATGTATTTGACTAACCTACTTCCCACAAATGTATTACAATGCATGATTTAATTGCCAGTTTTATCAGCGAATGCTTAGTGACGCAGGAAGTTCTTAGTTTCATAATAGGGGATTGTCTAAATCGGGTGGGGTGGGGTAACATCCGTGAGCCTACATTTTATTGCGCCACGGGCTGGTATATTCGTATGTACTACACTCTAGCTGAAAATACAGAATTACTCATAAGTAGTATATATATTTCTTTACTACCCACAAGGAGCTAAACACAGAGGGGACAAACAAGGACAGACAAAGGGAATAAGTCGACTACATCGACCCCAGTGTGGTACTTAATTTATCGACCCCGAAAGGATAAAAGGTAAAGACCTCGGTGGAATTTGAACTCAGAACGTAACGACAGACGAAATTCGGCTACGTATTTCGCCCGGCGTGCTAACGGTTCTGCCAGCTCGCCGCCTCATAAGTAATATAAACGTCCTAAATTCAGTGGCGGCGTTACTGAAGATGTTACACGTTAATCTAATGTGTTATATTTATCTTTATTAATGTATATCGAATTATCACCGTGACCGACCAGGCTATCAGATGTTGCTACACATCGCTGGTCACAATGTGCTTCGCATTGTTTTTAACCTTCAAATGACGCCATCCCGCTGGCTAAGCGAGCAGGCCAACAGAAGAAAGAGTCAGAGAAAGTTATGGCGAAAGAGTATAGCAGGGATCGCCACCAACCACTGCCGGAGCTTAGTGGAGCTTTAGGTGTTTTCGTTCAATACACATTGACAATGCCCGGGAATCGAAACCGCGATCCTACAACCGCGAGTCCGCTGCCCTAACCACTGGGCAATTGCGCCTCCACATATCGAATTATACATAGATCTATATATATATATACAAGATTTACACAGAGTTAGAACTTGTGATTCGCCCGCGGACCCTATTCTTTGGAAATTTTTACCCTTCGCACTAAAAAGCTTCCCTTCCCATAGTCTACGGTTGTCTAATAAACGGGAGTTAACTCCTCTTGATGCTGGTAATTATTATTTAAGCAGTGATTCCGCTAGACGTCGCTGACGGCAGCACGTGATAAACAGCATGGCGGCAGAAATTAAACATCTTGTTCCTCGCTATGCAGAGAATATTGAAGACGGTGTCCTTGCGGCGAGTCGCCTGAAAAACGATGGAATACCCACCGATACTTCGTACGAGCAGGGAAATGTTGAGAAAGAAATCGAAAAAATGTTCTTGGCTGCTCGAGCGAAATACTTCGGCGAAATGGAAAAAAGCAGCAAAGACGATTCTGGTTCTGAGGAAATCTTCATCGACAGACCGACCAATTCCTCTGCTCCTCCGTCTTTAAAAAGGAAACGGCACATTGAATTCCTGACAGCAGGTCTTCGAGAGTTGGGAATCTCTTACCAATGCCTCGATGCCAGCCGAACTTGGATATGTTACTGGATTCTTCACAGCCTTGACCTCTTAGACGCCCTACCGCTTTCTTCGGAATTAGAGACTAATATTGCAAATTTCTTAAATCGCTGTCAACATCCGAATGGAGGTTTCGGCGGAGGACCCGGACAAGAGCCTCACCTCGCTTCTACTTACGCTGCAGTTAACGCTTTATGTATTCTAGGCACTAAACACAGTTTTGATGTGATAGACAGACCGAAATTGTTGTCGTTCTTCTTTCGTATGAAACAACCTGATGGTTCTTTTACTCTCCATGAAAACGGCGAAACCGATGTCCGTGGAATCTACCTCGTTGCTAGTGCTGCTGTACTCAGCAATATTATTTCCAGTTGTTCAAAGTTGTTTTACCTGTCACCAGAATGGGTGGCAAGTTGCCAGACATACGAAGGTGGGTTTGCCGGGCGCCCAGGTTTGGAGGCCCACGGTGGTTACACTTTCTGCGGACTCGCTGCCTTGTGTCTTTTAGGCAAACTCCATTTGTGTGATACTAAATTGTTGCTTCGTTGGATTGCAAACAGACAAATGAAATTCGAAGGAGGTTTTCAAGGTCGCACTGAAAAACTGGTTGATGGTTGTTACTCGTTTTGGCAAGGTGGTGCCATTGCGCTTTTGCAGTCGGCTTTACAACAACAAGGTGAACTTGGGTTTCCTGCGGACACCTGGGTGTTTCATTCTGGTGCTTTGCAGGAGTATGTATTAACTTGTTGTCAACACATGCGTGGCGGTCTTCGTGACAAACCTAAGAAATCCCGGGACTTCTATCACACTTGTTATTGCCTGAGCGGATTGTCTATCGCTCAGCATAACGGCTCTAAACTCGCTTTACACATCCTTGGGGGAGAGGATAACGAAGTGAGACCCACACATCCCACCTTTAATATTTGTGGAAATAGTGTTTACAGAGCTTTGCAATACTTTAAGTCTCTTTCCATTCCTGATGATCCTTAGCTATTATATTTATATTTAAGAAAAATAAATGCGAAAGAGACCTATTGTAGTCGAATTTCGTGGATTCGTTTCCCCTCTTTGCCATTAATCAATGTAAGAGAGATAACTCAACACTGAACTGACAATTCAAACTTGGTTCCGGTTTCAATGTTTTCGTTTAAAATTCCTCTTCATTTAAAGAATGCTACTGAATTTATTTTCCAATTATCTTATGACATTCTGTAATTTTCTTGCAGAGAGAAATTTGTGCTGTTATGTAAATCCTATTGGTGTTTTATTTATTTAATAATTATCCTTCCGTCTTCCTCTATCTAATTAAGAGTTTTGTATTTATCTCGTAACATGTGGACGGAATCAGGATATATTCCCGCTTTTGTTTTTTTTTATGAACTTTTTCATTCTAATATTCCGATTGTTGAAAATTTGTTCATTAAAGCTAGTTAAGATATAGACAACAGAGGAAATATATTTTGTCCATGTGTTTGGTAAATGAATTCAGTTTAATCGACTTTTGGTAATCCTTCAGTATGAAGTGATTTTAAAAACTAAATACAAATTAAAGGGGAAATCGTTAGGTTCTCATTTTCCAAAATACAGCGAAATATGTTCTGTCATTCTTCACTTCCGAATCGATCGAAATGACACGAGGAATTCTATACCAAAGAAAAATACATTTGTTCACTTTTTGGTTGCGAGAGCCAGGCAGAGGTAAAGAATACGTACACCATCTGTTTTCGGCGCAAGAAAAACCCTAACCCTGAACACCTGGTGTGCGTATTCTTTACTTTCGCCCAAATGGACATTTCTCAACCGGAGTCCATATAAAAGTTCTTTGGGGTCCACGCAAGCTTAATAGTAAATAAGGGACTCACAGTAGTATATTAAGGGTCCGTGAAAAGTTTTTGCTTTGGATGTTTCTTATTGCAAGAAGCCACTTGGTTTCTTTAACTTTTTACAAAGTTCAGCCTACGCGATTGAACGTGTAACAAACAAATTACGTATTTTGGAAGAATTTTCTATAAAATTAATTTTTAAACATCGAATGGCTATAGGGTCCACCTGAGTAAAATCTGGTTAAAAAGTGATTGAAAACAACTGATCTAAATTGAAATTTTTTTTTTTCAGATTCGGATCCTCCATAACCAAAAACGTGGGAATCCGCAAAAAAAAAAAAAATCTATATCCATTTTACTCCAATTTTTGAGGGAAAAATCGGATCTTGTGAATTTTCCGAAAGTCCCCTCCCCATCCCTCAGGGTCGTCGGCGTGCATTTGTCTTTTCATATTCGTTTTCCACACACATATTAACACCGGGTGAGGATCTTTATATTGACCACGTTTTCAAGCCAGACATTTTTTTTTTTTTTTTTACAGGTTCACTTGGCTGAAACTGATGTTTCCCAATTGTAGCTGTGGTTTTAGTCTCTATAAGTTTGCCCAAAGACAAAGGATATGAATTTCCTTTGTGTTACTTCACTACAGGTCAGCCTTGTTTAGCAGAGCTTTAATCAGTGGCAATCATCCTACTCTCACTTTTTTCTTTTAATTTCACATCTTCATCCATTGTCTTTATTGAAGCTAATGACAACGATTCTTCAACCATTCCTCTCCTTGGCTATGCTCTCTACTTGATCTCTAGTGTACCCTGCTTTTATTTTCTTTTTGCATCAATCAGAAGGCCTGTACTCCTTGGTCAACTTCTTTCCTTGGGTATTCGGGGCTAATGCAGTTTTGTACCTCTCCTTGAAAAATGCAGTTTTTTGAAAAAAGTTTTTCATCGTGAATTTCCGAAAGCGTCTAACCGGGGCAAAAAAAAAAGTAGCGTTGTATTATACACTTGGCCTTCAGCAACTGAATGGCACTTAGCAATTCATGTGAATTAACATCACAAGATGGAATTCGCCGATTTAATGATGACAGTGAGGCACTAGATTTCTTTTGCAAACACAATGTTATTCCCAGTACAGTAGATTGCCCTAGATGTCATTTACCATGTACATTCCGTGAAAGCACAAGCATATTCCGATGTCGAAGGACTGTTCGCCGTTGAAGACAAAGGCCAACGCAATGTGGATATTCTATATACCTATACAACAACACTTTTTCGGAGTGGAGTCAGATACCACCCTGTAAAGTTATGTTATTTGTAAACTATCTCACAGACTGTTGGTCGCATGCATTAGTTATGGAGAATTTAAAGATTTCATATCCGACCTCGATTGATTGGCGATCCTTCTGTTCAGAGGTTTGTCAGCATTGGGTAGAGAATTACCAGGATCAAATCGGTGGGCCAGGAGTCGAAGTAGATATTGATGAAATGGTTATGGTAAGAAGAAAATATAATCTTGGAAGACTTACAAAAACTCTCTGGCTTTTCGGTGGGATAGAGCGAGTAGCCAAAAAGAAATTTTTGATACCTCTTTCATCTGAGTGTGGTGAAGGGGAAAGGCGAGATGACACCATACTGAACCCTATCAGATTTTTTGCAAATTCCTATGTTTTAGATGTTGGAGATCAAAAATTTTTAAATTTAGCCTACCTCCCCCTCCCCCTAATTATAATTTTTGGTTTTGTTTACTTGAAAGAAATTGTAGCGAATTGACAAGCATATGCAAATCGAAATTAAATCCTGACAAAAGCATTAAAGTGAAGAGAATTTGCGTTTTACTTGTGTAAATAAGAATTTAATGTAAATTAAATATGCCATTTTATGAGAAACCAGCATTAATGTTATAAAGTTAAATAATTAATGATATAAATTAATTAATGTTAAAAAGTTTAATAAGGGGCTCAAATTTCACCCCCTCCTCAATTTTAAATTTTGTACTTTTTCATCCATTTATTTATTTATTGTTTGTCTGTTTATTCATAAAATATATTTGTCAACTAAATGTGGCGGTCCTATAGAAGACTGTGTTGCTGTTGTTTTTCGCCCCATGAGGACTTTCATATCTAATCTCTTTATACACCTATCTATATGCTCATTGAATTTAAAATTTTGAAAGCATGGTTTCTTGCATATTTGGAATCTCCGTCATCTAAAACATAAAGGGGAAAAAATTTCGAAAAAGTTCAAAATTTGGTGGGAGTGGGGTTACATTTTTCAAGGAGAGGTGCAAAACTGCAATAGCCCCAGTATTCCATGTAAACACTTCACTGGTATTGCTGGTTACTGGTGTTCATAGTGTGTCAGTTACCCCATGTTAATCTCATGTAGAGTCCTTAGAGATCAATGTGGATGGTTTTATATGACCAGAGAACTGAGCAGCTGTTTAGGAAGATTTGCTCCTTCCTGTGAGTTGTCTAGTCAGTGCCATTAGATTTAGCCTCATAGTTTACCACTGTTTTAACATTTGATCCTTAGGGGTATGGTTTGAATTCTGGAGCATGAGATATTCTTCAATTAAGCTACAGAAAAGCTGGCCAGGCTTTGCCGATTCTTACCTTGTCTGCTGTGGTGCTATTTTATTTATTTCTTTTTGGGTGTGTACAACAATGCTGTGCAGGTATGTGAAAGCCCTCACCTCCTCCAGGTTTACTGGTTTTACACTGGTCATGTTTATCAGAATTTGTAGTCCAGCTTTCTTCAAAGTTGTTGATAGTTTCAGTTTCTTGTCCAGCATCTGGTGATGACTGCAAAACAACAATGTTAAGTTATCAGTAAAATTTGGGTCCTCTAGTTGTGTGAGGTGTCCATTTTTGTAAAATGGTAAAGCATAGAAACGGATTGTTTGGCCGGAAAACAGCCATATGCCTTATGTTCTTTCATACTACACTCTCAGAATGGTTGGCGTTAGAAAGGGCATCCAGCTGTAGAAACTCTGCCAGATCAGATTGGAGCCTGGTGCAGCCATCTGGTTCGCCAGTCTTCAGTCAAATCGTCCAACCCATGCCAGCATGGAAAGCGGACGTTAAAAGATGATGATGATGATTCTTTTACTTGTTTCAGTCATTTGACTGTGGCCATGCTGGAGCACCTCTTTTAGTTGAACAAATCGACCCCAGTACTTATTCTATCAGACTCTTTTGCCAAACTGTTAAGTTACAGGGACGCAAACATTGGTTGTCAGGTGATGGTGGGGTCAGGGAAGACACATACACACACATATATATACATGATGGGCTTCTTTCAGTTTACGTCTACCAAATCCACTCACTAAGCTTTGTTTGGGCCCAAGGCTATAGTAGAAGACACTTGCTCAAGGTGCCACGCAGTGGGACTGAACCCAGAACCATGTGGTTGGGAAGCAATGTCTGCACCTGTGCTAATAAAATTTTAGCTTTTGGTTAATAAATTATTCTATTTACTCCTAAAAATTGAAAAAAATTTTGTGCTTATTTATACACCACAAAATAACTACTCAACATAAATTTCCGATAATTTACCGATATTGAATACTAATATATTCTGTATTATACAGTTTATGGTGTTTGTGACTATGGTGCAGCCGACTGACTGTGCATCACTTTCTTAATTAACATAAAGTAATTTAAGAACAGAAACAAGATTTTCTTGATATTCTGGTGAGAATAGCAACTATACAGGACTTACCTGAGCAACAGGCTACCTGAGTTTGTATTTTTGATGTAGTAATTAACAACAGTTACAAGTGGTTATTCTTTTCTACTCTAGGCACAAGACCCAAAAGTTTTATGGAGGGAGCCAGTTGATTAGATCGACCCCAGTATGCAACTGGTACTTAATTTATCAACTCCGAAAGGGTGAAGGGCAAAGCTGACCTTGGAGGAATCTGAACTTTGAATGTAAAAACAGACGAAATACCACTAAGCATTTCGCCTGGCATGCCAACGTTTCTGCCAGCTTGCTGCCTTTGCATTGAAGAAGATTCTTTTCTTCTCTAGGCACAAGGCCCGAAATTTTGGGGGAGGGGTGCCAGTCTTTTACATCGACCTTAGTATGCAACTGATACTTAATTTTTCAACTCTGAAAGGATGAAAGGCAAATTTTGTTACGTCTTGAAAAAATACATGGCTTCCATGATGTCAGCACACGTACAGAATACACACACATAATGGCATGTCAATTGACACAAACACACGTTTGCTACCTGTGACATATACACACACATTGTCTTCGTGCTCTCTAAGAAGACAAAAAAAAAACCATTGACTTTTTGATGTACACAATATTTTAATCATTTTGAAATATTTTTAGCTGAATGCGATTTCATCATCCAGAGTTCGTTAATTTCTGTAAAAATTTATTATTCATTTACTTTTGTTTTGAAGTGCAAGATGTATGTACAAACATATGAAATAGACATGTGTGTGTGTGTGAAAGAGAAAGAGAGTGAGTGAAGGGGTGTGTTGTCATGTGTAAGTATATACTCTTTTACTTGTTTCAGTCATTTGACTGTGGCCATGCTGGAGCACCGCCTTTAGTCGAGCAAATCGACCTCGGGACTTATTCTTTGTAAGCCCAGTACTTATTCTATCGGTCTCTTTTGCTGAACCGCTAAGTGATGGGGACGTAAACACACCAGCATCGGTTGTCAAGCAATGCTAGGGGGACAAACACAGACACACAAACACACACATATATACATATATACGACAGGCTTCTTTCAGTTTCCGTCTACCAAATCCACTCACAAGGCATTGGTCGGCCCGGGGCTCTAGCAGAAGACACTTGCCCAAGGTGCCACGCAGTGGGACTGAACCCGGAACCATGTGGCTGGTTAGCAAGCTACTTACCTCTCAGCCACTCCTGCGCCTATATACATCAATACATATGCATACATCTTATTTATATGTGCATGTGTGTGTGAGTGAGTGAACATGTGTGTGTAAGAGGCATACTCTCTTTCTCTCTGTCTCTCTCACACACACACGTTCATACATCTTTCACTTTCTCCCCACTTTCACTTCAAAACAAAAGTAAGAAGTGATTTTCAGAATAAAAATTGTTAAAAAAAAAAAAGCTTCTCCTCATGTAAATTGATTACTCTTGTTTGGATAGTTCCAATTAACTAAGTCCGGAAATTAGGTGAAATATACATACATGCATAAGTACCATGAATTCCTATTCTACAAACGACAATCAATTCCGTGAATACTTTACCAGGCAACACTGGGTAGGAAGTCTAATAAATACTATTATCAATACACTTCAGCACCTTCACCAATAGAATTTAATTCCTTGTTTGGTCACAATTTTCATTGGCAATGAATTATTTTCTGAAAGTCCCTTAAAATGAGTGGCTTTTTGTCTTGTCTTAACTTTAAAAAAATGAAAATTGCTCAAAGACATTAAATGCCATACAATAAAGTGAGTACATCATTGTGTCTAGGTACCAACTTTATATTACAGATTTAGTTAACAGAGAATTTGCATGGATCTGCATATAACCCTTTTGTTACCAACCTGGTTTTAGGAAATATCCTGTTTTAACCCTTTAGTGTTCAGATTACTCGGTTAAATGTAATACTTTTTCACTTAAATTGTTTTGAATTAATCATGCATTATCTTATAGCTTTGAGGTTTCAATGATATAATTGTTTATTTTTAGAATGTCACTGTATGTTAGGTGTGAGAGGCTAGATATTGCCAGTTTGAATATAAAACATGTAGAATATCTGGGCCAGATATGGCCGGTTTAAACACTAGAGGGTTAAAGTAACTAAAATTAAAAATAAATCTTCCATTAAAATTTTATGCTAATTTAAGTTCCAAGCACCATCTTAATATTGACATAATTATTTGTCTAAATTCTTAATTATTTGACTAAATCCTTAATTATTTTCAGTATTAATTGAAGCAAAGTATATTTCAGTAGAAATATGGTAATGAAAGGGTTGTGTAAAACACGGTAAAAACCATTTCCTGAAAGCTTTATTAAGAGTTACTGAAGTAAATAATTTACTGACTCAAATTTGAGACAAGAAGCAAACTATCGAAATTGTCTTGTTTAAAGTTCTGTGGTTTTAACACTTCAGCATTCAAATCAATTCATCAAAAATAATGCTTAATTATCTACATTTTAAAAAATTAATGAAGTATCTCATAACCTTGAAATTTTGATGATGTGCCGGTGGCATGTAAAAAGTACCATCTGAATGTGGCCAATGCCAGTGCCGGTGGCACAAAAAGCATCATCCGATTGTGGTCAATGCCAGCTCCCCTGGCCCCTGTACAGGTGGCACATAAAAAGCACCCACTACACTCTCGGAGAGGTTGGCGTTAGGAAGGGCATCCAGCTGTAGAAACACTGCCAGATCAGATTGGGGCCTGGTGCAGCCTCCTGGCTTCCCAGACCCCAGTCGAGCTATCCAACCCATGCCAGCATGGAAAATGGATGTTAAACAATGATGATGATGATGATTGTTTATTTTTAGAATGACATTGTAGGGTAGGTGTGAAAGACTGGATCTGGTCAGTTTCAATATGTCTGGTTTAAATACTTGAGTATTTAACCCAGACATTAAATCCTATAGTGGTGCATATTTGAATAAGGCATATAAGACATTTTTTAGGGCTCCTTCTTCACAATAAATGTATAAGATTTTATTTGTGCCTGTATGAACAAAGACCAGAGCCAATAATATCAAAATTTTAATACCCTAACCCTAACCCTAAAGCGGTGAGCTGGCAGAATTGTTAACATGCCAGGCAAAATGCCTCGCGGTATTTCATCTGCCGTTACGTTCTGAGTTCAAATTCCACCGTGGTCGACTTTGCCTTTCATCTTTTCGGGGTCAATAAATTAAGTACCAGTTACATACTGGGTCGATATAATCGACTTAATCCGTTTGTCTGTCCTTGTTTGTCCCCTCTGTGTTTAGCCCCTTGTGGGTGGTAAAGAAATAGTTATTTCATCTGCCGGGGAGCTGGCAGAGACGTTAGCACTCCGGGCGAAATGCGTTGCCATATTTCGTCTGACGTTACATGAGTTCAAATTCCGCCAAGGTCGACTTTACCTTTCATCCTTTTGGGGTTGATAAATTAAGTACCAGTTACGCACTGGGGTCGATGTAATCGACTTAATCCGTTTGTCCCCTCTATGTCTAGCCCCTTGTGGGTAATAAAGAAATAGGTATTTCATCTGCCGTTATATTCTGAGTTCAAATTTTGCTGAGGTTGACTTTGCTCTTCATCCTTTCGGCGTTGATTAAATAAGTACCAGTTACACACTGGGGTCAATGTAATCAACTTAATCCCTTTGTCTGTCTTCGTTTGTCCCCTCTGCATTCAGCTCCTTGTGAGCAATAAACAAATAAATATTACATGTGTGTGTGTATAAAATTTTGCCGGGGTCGACTTTGCTTTTCATCCTTTCGGGGTCGATTAAATAAGTACCAGTTAATCACTGGGGTTGATGTAATCGACTTAATCCCCTTGTCTGTCCCTGTTTGTCCCCTCTATGTTTAGCCCCCTGTGGGCAATAAAAAAATAAAATAATGAAATGATAAATTCTTTAACTGGTTGTTATGATTTCTTTAAAAGAAGCAAATGGTTTTTAGAATCATATAGTGTACCATCCATATATATTTTATAAGGCAGGGCATCCAGCTATGAAACATCCCTTCAAAATGTCCTGTTGAACCTGTGTCAACACAGAAAAGCTTTAAATATCCATACCTGGCAAGGCCCATTAGATATTACTTCTGCACCATCATCATCATTTAACGTTCGTTTTGCCATGCTGGATGAGTTGGACAGTTTGACAAGAGCTGGTAGGGTCAGGGGCTGCACCAGTCCCCATTTGTTTTGGCATGGTTTCTACAGCTGGATGCCCTTCCTAACGCCAACCACTTTACAGTGTATTTTGGTGCTTTTTACATGTTACTGGCACAAACATTTTTTAGGTGGCACTGGCACAGGTTTTATTCATATGGCACCAGCGCCTCCCTGCAGGATTGCCAAGCAACTCTCACTTTGTTGAGAGAAATGGTTGAACTGAGTGGAGTGGACGTATGCCAGGTGAACAGTCAGCATATGACAGAGGGACAAAGATAGCTGTCTTACTATGGAGGGGATACTGAGTCACCCTAGGAGGAGAAGGAAAGTGGGAGAGGAATAAATGGTGTTAGGAATGTCTTGGGACCTACCTTGCTGTTTGTTAAAATCTGAGTATTATGCCTTGCTGGGTAGGGACATATTTCTCATATACTTAATGCTGTCAACATAATTTTTGTGTTTGTCTTTCTGTGCTGGCAAGGGTTCGAGACATTTTGAGGCAGTGTTTTATAACTGGATGCCCATCCTTAGAGCAAATTTCTTATAATACACAGTGATACAGTATATTACTTACAAATTTTGGTGGGGGTGAAAAATTTTTTCCCACGAGTGTTCCGGACCCCAGCAATGAACTCATTTGCATACAGCCAATCAGAGCTCACTTTGACCATGTCAAGTTAACAAACACACTCTATCAAGTAAAGTCGACTGATCGCCAGGTTATGACTGATTTTAGAAGGAGACAAGTAATTAGATAGATTTGCATCTATACCTGTTATCGGATAGTGTTAGGGCCCCATACGGTAAAGATGTGGATAGGAAAAATGTGGGTAGAGGGTGATGTGGTAGCAACCCTCTCCCCTTAATGTTTTAAAAAGTAAACCACAACAGGACAATACAAATAACTACGCAGAGTTGAAACAAGAACAACAAGCATTATTAAAAGAGAAAAGAAGCATTTCTTTGATGGACTCTCCCATCGGTTTCAGCATATGAGGCTCTGTCAACCCATTCTTTCTTTTTTCAGTCATAATGCTTATGTTGAATGTGACATTTAAGTCCCACCAACGATTTGCAAAGAGGACCACAAATGTTGCAAATATGTGGATTACAGATCAGTGCAGGCTGCATATTTGCTGCTGCTTTTCTACTTGCCTGTTAATGCTGTTTGCAGCAAAGTTTTTAATACCATTTTGACACAATGATCTCCATTTTGCCCGTTCCAAGGCTGTATGTATGTATGTATGTCACTTCTATTTTTTAATTATTATAAGTCTTCCACTGAGGAGGGAGCCGGTTTCCAACAAAGACACAAGGTTCCATCTTTGGAATGTAGTTAAGACAGACAAATTCA
Organism: Octopus sinensis; assembly: GCF_006345805.1. NCBI lineage: Eukaryota > Metazoa > Mollusca > Cephalopoda > Octopoda > Octopodidae > Octopus > Octopus sinensis. The sequence goes on along the minus strand of NC_043001.1, from coordinate 108,651,514 downwards.
CATTCGGAACTTGAGAAAAGTCTTGCATATTTTTACTGTTCCACGAATTAGCGGGTCGATTTCTCTCTGAAAATCCCAGTTTATCCATATTCTCATTTAAGCATTTACTAAAAAAACCTAATGCTCCAATTAATATTGGTATGAATATGAATTCATAGTCTGGATATAGAAGCTGGAGGTTTCGAAGAAGTTGTATGTATCTTCAATTTTTTAAGCCTTATACATCTTCTACTCAGGAGGGAGCCGGTATCCAGCAGAGATATAAGGCTCCATCTTTGGGATGCAGTTAACACAGGCAAATTCACATTTGGAACTTGAGAAAAGTCTTGCATATTTTTACTGTTCCACTCACAGATTGCACTTGTAATATATGAATCAGCCGGACGATTCCTCTTTCTGAAATTCTCAATTTATCCAGATTCTCCTTTAAGCATTTACTAAACAAAAAACCTAATGCTCCAATTCTTATTGGTATGAATATGAATTCATAGTCTGGATATAGAAGCTGGAGGTTTTGAAGAAGTTGTATGTATGTATGTATGTATGTATGTATGTGTGTGTGTGTGTATATCATTATTCAGTTTATTTCAAGATTACTTGCCAATAGAGAAAGAACTGGTCTCTAACCTAGATCCAAGGTTCCATCATTGGAATTTCAACATCAACAACAGGGTATTTTTGCATGCATGTATGTATGTATGTATGTATATATGTATGTATGTATGTGTGTGTGTGTGTGTGTATCATTATTCAGTTTATTTCAAGATTTCTTGCCAATAGAGAAAGAACTGGTTTCTAACCTAGATCCAAGGTTCCATCATTGGAATTTCAACATCAACAACAGGGTATTTTTGCATGCATGTATGTATGTATGTGTGTGTATCATTATTCAGTTTATTTCAAGATTTCTTGCCAATAGAGAAAGAACTGGTTTCTAACCTAGATCCAAGGTTCCATCAATGGAATTTCAACATCAACAACAGGGTATTTTTGCATGCATGTATGTATGTATGTATATATATGTGTGTGTGTGCAGATTTGAATGTATGTTTTATGTATGCATTCCAGCTGAGCCGATCAACGAAACAGCTTGCTTCTGAAATTTACGTGCGAGTGGCCGAACACTCCACCGACAAGTGTACCCTTAACGTAGCTCTCAGGGAGATGCAAACTGAAATGAATGTGACAAGGGTAGCCCTTTGAAATACAGGTGCAGCTTACCTTTGTTAGCAGATTGGATTGGAACAATGTAGAATAAAATGTCTTGCTCAAGGGCGCAATGCGCCGGCACGAATCGAACTCACGCCCTGACGATCGTGAGCCGATGACGCTAACCACTAAGTCAAGCTTAACCACTAAAGAAGCTTGAGAGGCGGTTGGATGGAAC
>NC_043001.1:108625127-108645127 GCF_006345805.1 Octopus sinensis | reverse complement strand
ATTTCGAACGGGAATTTGACAGCGCCACCTCTAGCCGAGCAATTATTCTGTGCTGATGAAGGGAAATAACCTGGAAATCGCGATACACAGATATTATTTTGAGCCGAGTGTGAGGTGCTAGATTCCATTGTTCGAAAATATAAGGACACAGATCGTGTCGTATAGCCAGCTGGATATGATGTCTCCTGGGGCTAAAATTACAGTAGCATTAGTCCTAAACCAGGACTGCCATGTTATGTTGGCAAATAATCTTTACTACAAAGTATTGTTGCTGAATATCTCACGTTGTGAAATTTAGAAATAATAAAAATTGGAGATGTGTAAAAGTTAATTTTAAAAGGCTAAGCATAGGTTCAGATATGTAAAAAGGCAGAGACTGAACGATGGAGAAAAACTGAAACTTTACATGAAATTGCCAACACTATTTACAACTTATGTGTATCACAGTACTAAAAAGAAAGTTATACGGAGCATACTTTGGTGTGATATTAATCCTCGATATTGATAAACGAATCTAACGACACACATGTCAACAGCCATATTTTATATTTAAAGACCTTATATGTTGCAACTTATGTGTAGCAAAATAAATGAGAAAAATATTAGTTGTTGTTGTTGAAATGGTCCTTTATTTTATATCGTTATAATGTAAAATATAACTTCTTCGAGTTGTTGTTATACAATGATTAGTTATCGTTCTGTTATCCATTCTGTAGGTAGTTAAGTTCATCTTTCGTGGACTGCTAGAAAACTGGCGGAGAAAAGAGGGGACTATTGTAGATTTTTGTCCAAAGTGCTATTAATAATTAATAATTTTACCAAGTAGTTTGTTATGTTAAAATAACCATTATCTATAAAACTTAAACAAAAATTCTTATAATTATGAGTAAATTATAAGTATATATATATATATATATACATTCTTATAATTAGGAGTATAATTATAATTAGGGTTCAGCAAAGAAATTTGCTTCAGCACATAGTGAAATTTAGAGAAATAGCTAGTTTTGGCTGCTATTTCTAAATTTCGGTATGTGGTGAAGCAAATTTCTTTGCTGATTATAATTATACGCATAATTCAAAAAGTCTCACCGCAGTGAATTTTTTTTATTCCGACTCCCCAGGATGTATTTCAAAACAAGTGTAGGAGAGTCAACTTGCGTATTGAAAATGAAGGCTGACACTTTCAACACTTCTTATAAAGTTTTTTAAAGTCTTGTAACGTCTAATATATTCTTTTGTCGTCTTAGACCATCTTATAAATATTTATTTTGCAATAAAATACTGCGGAGAAACTTTTTGAACACCCTGCGTGTATATGTGTGTGTGTGTGTGTGTATGTATATATATATATATATATATATATATATTAAGGTATGTAGAAAAATACAACATGGACAAGAACGTATAACTCTTAGAAGACGATACAATAAACACGGACAGGACATTCGAAACCCTCAGTCTTCAGTCAAGAACCGGATCATCGTAGTAATTTCGGCTGATTAATCTTATATATATATAACACCCCCACCGCCCTGCCCTGTCCCTAGCCACATTCGGATGGCTAACGTCCCTTATGTTATGGAGCAGTTACTGTCTATACCTCGTTTAGAGAATTATTATTGCTGTCGAACAGATTTTCTACATCAGTAAATGTATTTACTGTGAAAATCTTTATATAGATAGCCTGCACAGAGAGTCGTTCGTCGAGGGGCGGTGCCTGCCATACGTTGACAATAGGCAAACACCTTGAAACCTGGGTCCGTATGTGGCATCCGCTTCTTCGGGGAATGATCTCCCTTTGCAGGCTAGAGGACGCCGTGATGGCGTCAGCCCTTCTGGTGACGTTGATGATCGCCTGGGGCTAAATGCATCAGTAACACCCCCACCGCCCTGCCCTGTCCCTAGCCACATTCGGATGGCTAACGTCCCTTATGTTATATATATATATATATATAGTTAATCCAAACATGAAAACACAACAACGCGGGGATGTGGAACAAGGAAAGATCCAAGGAAGGGAAGACGGAGGGAAAAAAATCGCCAACGGTACACAATTGATTAATATCAATTTTAATTGATTAATATCAATTTCTACCCTTATTCAGTATTTATATATTATATATATAATAATACACTGCTTTATTTTGAGTAACAAAATTCGCAAGTAAATTACAGTTTGGAGTTGTAGTGCTCCAAGAGAGCTATATTCCGCATAATAATCTGAATGGAGGCAATTGAAGCGGAAACTAGAGGAACATAATTATTATTATGGTTATTAATTCTGTTCCTCTAGTCTCCGCCACTTGCATTGCCTCCATTCAGATTATTAAGCGGTGTATATATATATATATATATATATATACACACACACACATTCGCCATGATAGATCGCTAGCCACTACACATTCTTTATTTTATCTCCTTGTTTATTTCTGTGTTCCTTTCTGTTGAAGAGCGTAGGCTCGAAACGTAAAAGACTTTCTCACCTCCCGAGCGTTCAAGTAATACAACTGTTTGTTGTTTACACACCCATCTTCATCTTTTGTTTTTTTTTTTTGTAAATTCTCACTACACACACACACACACACACACACACACACACACACACACACACACGCGCACACACACACACACACACCACACACACACACACACACACACACGCATACACACACACACACACACACTTGTTTTATTCCATGAAGTGCTTTGCTGGAAAGTTTTCGACGCCATTCGACGTAAGAACCTTCCTAAATTTCCTAAGTGAGATCGTATAATTTAATAAATTCTCAAAGCTTATAATACTTAGTCATTTGGAAGCGATCTTGTTATATATCGTTCTTTGCTAATCTACACTCAGTGATTCATATCCAGCCGACATTCAAACAACAATGCAATCTTCCAGGCAGATTATCGATCACTGACTGATTAATTACCAAATATATTGTTACCGGCTATTCTGTGAGTCAAACGGTCTTTCAGGTTTAAATGGCTTCGTTAATCTCTGGCCTAATCTGGAAGACAAGCGAATAAATGGTTAAAAGTCCATATGCTTACATGCACTATAACCATTACCACCACCGCCACCACTACCATTACCACCAACAGCGCTGCTGCCGCCACTATCATTATCGCTTCTGCAGTAGCAACCCCCAACGCATGCACACTAACGCCGCCAGTGTTAGCTCTAAACCACTTCCACCTGCGCAGTCACAATATATTATTGCTTTGCATGTATTTGCCGAGTGAAAAAACCAATCCCCTTTATCAGCAAATTGTTTTAACGACCTTTACACACGTCATGTATGTGTGTACGTATATGTGTGTGTGTATATATATATATATATATATATATATATATAGATAGATAGATAGATAGATAGATAGATAGATAGATAGATAGATAGATAGATAGATAGATAGGTAGATAGATAGGTAGATAGATAAATAGATAGATAGATAGATAGATAGATAGATAGATAGATAGATAGATAGATAGATAGGTAGATAGATAAATAGATAGATAGATAGGTATATATATATATATTATATATACATATATATACATACATACATATATACATTCATATATATATATATATATACATATATGTATGTATATATATATATATATACATACCATATATATATATATATATGTATATATATATATAAACCATATATATATATATATATATATATATATATTATATATATATATATATATACACACAGTATGCACACATGTATATGAATAATATATATTACATATATATATTTATATGTACATATATGTATATATACAGTATACTCACACACATATATATATTATATATACACATATAGTATATATGTATATATATATATATATATATATATATATATATATATATATATATATATATGCATACATACATACATATATATGTATGTGTATGTATCTGTGTATATGTGTGTATGTGTACTGTATATATGTATATATATATATATATGCACATGTGTGTTTGCATGTATATACATATGCACATGTATTTGTGTATATGAATATTGTTTCCTTCTTTTATTTGTTCCAGTCACTGGACTGCGGCCATGCTGGAGCACCACCTTTAGTCGAAGAAATTGACCCCAGGACTTATTCTCTGTAAGACTAGTACTTATTCTATCGTTCTCTTTTTGTCGAACCGCTAAGCTACGGAGAGTATACTCGACAGCATCGGTTGTCAAGCGATGGTGAGGAGGACAAACACACACACACAAACATACACACACAAACGCACATATATACACGACGGGCTTCTTTCAGTTTCCATCAACCAAATTCAGTCACAAGGCTTTGGTTGGCCTGAGGCTACAGTTGAAGACACTCGTCCAAGGTGCCACGCAGTGGGACTGAACCCGGAACCATATGGTTGGGAAGCAAGCTACATACCGCACAGCCACTCCTGAGCCTATATATATATATATATATATATATATATATATATATATATATATATGTTGTACTTTACAAAAAAAAAAAAACCAAAAGATGAAGACGGGTGAGTAAACAACCAACAGACGCATTAGTTTAACGCACGGAAAGTGAGAAAGTTTTTTACGTTTCGAACCTACGCTCTTCAACAGAAAGGAACACAGAAATAAGCAGAGAGAGAAAATAATAAAAAAAGGTTTAGTGGCTAGCGATCAGTCATGGCGAGTGCCGGACAGAGGTGGTCAGACAGGAGGCTAGGAAGAAGGGGAAATAATAAAGTAGTGGTGATCCCAAAACGAAGGTGCGCGTACGTGTGTATGTGAGAGCGTGTATGGGCGTGTGGATAGGGGCTGGTGACCTTGACGTGTGTGCATGTGTAGGTATGTGGATGATGGTGTGGGGGCTGGGAAGTGGTCAGCGCTAGTGTGTGCGGGGTGGTGTGATGTGGTGCGGTGTTGTGTGGTTTGGTGTGGTATGGTGGTGTGTTGTGTGGTGATGTGTAGTATATATTGCACACACACACACACATACGTACACACACAGAGCCACACACACACACACACAGAAGCGCACGTACACACACAGACAGACACATTCATAAACGTACACACACTCGCTCCCAGAATATAATAAAAAGGAATACTATCAAGACTTCAGTAAAATGTAAGCATAACAGGCCTGATATAATGATTTGGGATAGAGAAGAAAAACTGTGCGCACTTGTGGAAATCAGCTACCCAGCAGATGTCAACATAAAACTGAAAATCAGTGAAAAAGAGAATACCTACGCTGAAGTATTGAGAAATCTGCAGTTACTCTATCCAGATTACAAGTTCAGGTTTATACCTGTAATTACTGGAGCTCTTGGATATGTAACACACTACCTAAATACCAATCTTGAGAAATTAGGCTTCTCAAAATCAGACAGGAGAAAGCTAATTCGAAGACTAGATTCAGTCCATCACTGGAACTCTAAAAATCTGTAAAACCTCCCAGAAGTTTATCATTTAAATATATATAAGCAAGTCTAGTTATGCAAGTATATGCATGATAAGACATACATGGAACAAAACATATAAATCTGTATGTATACATACATGCAAAAATACCCTGTTGATGTTGTTGGAATTCCAATGAAGAAGCTTTGGATCTAGGTGAGAAATCGGCTCTTTCTCTATTGGCAAGAAATCTTGAAATATAAGTGAATAAACACACATACATACATACATACATACATACATACACACACACACATACACACATACATACATACATACATACATACATACATACATACATACATACATACATACATACATACATACAAATAGAAATCAACTAACAAACTCGCACATTAGAAGCACACTCTATAAGTGGAACGGTAAAAATATGCAAGACTTTTCTCAAGTTTAAAATATGATATTGTTTTTCTTATCTACATTCCAACGATGGAACTTTGTATATTTGTTAAAAACCAGTTCCTTTGTCAGAGGAAGAATTTAAATAGTAAAAAACAGAAGAGGAAATGCATGCATACGAGTGTGTGTGTGTGTATGTGTGTGTATGTATGTGAGTGTATGTGTGTGTATGTGTGTTTGCGTGTGCGATTGTGTAAAATTTAGAATATAATTATTTTGAGCATATAGAATAAGTTTAATAAAAATTATTAATATGGATGTTGTTGACATCATAAGAATAATTAATAAATTCCGAGAAAACGTGAAATAATTTTTTTTTTCTGGAACAGTGGATCTCGAATCACACATAAAGCTATAAATGATAGCATATAAAAATTGGTTGTAAAGCTCATATGGATAGAAAGTGTCGAAGGTGGCCGTGGAGCCTGAACATAAATCTGTAGACATGAGAGTGTACCGGTGGTAGAACGTTTGGCATATCTATAGGAGACGTGGGTTCGAGTCCCATGAACAGCCTTCGACTTTCTGTATTCAAAAGGGTTTTTCATCTCAATATTTACATATTATTATTTATAGCTCTATGCGTGCTTCGAGATCCACAGTTCTAAAAAAGAATTGTTAACATGTACGTATGTTGCTGTTTAGCTTCACGTCAAAAGCGTTCCACTCGTGACCATCCATCCACTTTTCTTATTCAAAGATGGTGTGCCTAGGACGACAATCCAATGTATCCTTTCTTCCTTTAAGACGACAAGGAGCAATTTGAGAGGGATTTGGCTGCTATTTCTGGTATGTCGTGTAGACATGTTGAGGCTCTTTCGTAGCCTCACTTGACGATGTTTGTGTTTTTATATGTTATAGATAATGAGTGATTAGTTAATCCTTTAATCCATAACTTGTAGGTCAACGTTATAATCTAAATGAAGTACTTTCGTATGATTTCAGCTGACTCTTGTCCTCAAGAATCTATATTCAGAAATATTTAAAAATTCAGTGCCTCAACACGACCGCAGTCTAATGATAGAAGCAAGTAAAAGAATAAAAGAATAAAGGAATAAAAGAATGAAAGAATGGAAGAATAAAAGAATAAAGAATTGAAAATGTGGTGAGTTTGTGAAACGTATACTTTCGGTAGAGAAGGAAGCTATGCTAGAAATAACAGCCAAATCAACTTTAGATCACACTTCGACATCTTAATAAAGTAAGTAGTGGATTGTGTGGTCTTGAGTGGACTGTTCCTAAGAATAAGAGGGGATGGTCACGGCTTGGTCACTTCTTTCCGTAGGTTTGCTCGACTAAGGGCGAGTTAGCAAAAAAGACATAGATGAAAGCTTTTGAGTGAGAGAGAGAGAGAGAGAGAGTGAGAGGGGGAAGAATGAGAGAAAGAGGAGGGAGAGAAGGGAAGAGAGAGACAGAGATGGGAAATGAGGGAGATTAGAGGAGAGAGATAAAGATGAGAAATAACAGAGAGAGAGAGAGAGAGAGAGAGAGAGAGATAAAAAGAGAGAGAGAAGAAACAAAGAAGAAATGAGAGAGAGATATATAAAGAGAGGGGGAGAGAGATAAGGAAAGAGAAAGAGAGAGATACTAGAGATAGGGCGTGAGCGGTAGGGGCGGTCCGTCCCGGGCGGCACTTTTAAAGGGGCATCACTTTTGGGTCTGCTGTAGGCACTAGCGTAGCTAGTGGGTGCGGTAGGGGTGGTCCGCCGCCCCAGGCGGCATTTTTAAAGAGGCGGCACTTTGGGGCCTACTGTAGGCAATATGTGTTTTTTGTGGGTTCCGGCGGCGGCAAACGGAAGGGCAACTCCAGGCAGCAACACACTCTAGCTACGCTGGTGGCTGTAGGCAATATGTGTTTTTTGTGGGGTTCGGGGGCAGCAAACGGATGGGCTCCTCGAGCGGCACACACTCTAGCTACGCGAGTGGACTCGGTTTGAAATCCTGGTCACCATCTCACTTCATTTGCACCTTTTTTATCTTGGTAACGGTTGGTTGAATTTGTTGACACGTTCTATCATTATTTTTTAAATATTTAACTATAATAATTGAAAATGGTGGGCACATTTGGTTGTGTGCTAAGGAAGTTCGCTTCGTAATCATGAAACTCCAAGTTCGATCCCATTCCGCAGCATCTTGAGGAAGTGTTCTTTACCATAGGCTCCGGTGGACTGGAGAATTTTGAGTGAAAATGGACAAACGGAAACTGCGCGGAATCTCGTTGGATGAAGTGTATCTATAATTTCAAAGGCTTAGTTTTGCTACGTTGTGCTATGCTTATTCGGTATATTCAACCAGATGCTACCCTAATTTAAAGGGAAAGAGGTTCAGTTAATCGAAATCGACAGGAGTTTTCTCTTTATACACGATGTACGGAGCTCGAAAACTTAAGAAGAAGGCGAGAAGGCTTTGAATGATGGACTTGTCTATGATAATATTTGATGTAGAAAGATCCGTTGTTGTTGTTTAGCCCCGGGTTAACCATGATTGAGAAGACTTATGACCGAAAACATTCTAACTGTAGACATCCTGTCCTTTTTAAGACAACAGAGTGAAATTTGAGAGGAATTTTGATGCTATTTCTAGCTGGTCAAACTACCTTGTATAGACTCCTTTATTGACTTGCTATCGAAAGGCTTTTCCGATGAGATGAAAGGCTTTCTTTTGATTATTGTAACCGAAGGAAATACGAAAAGCTTAACGCGTACCAGTCCGCGTAGAACAGTCACGCTTCACTGCAAGTTTGTACGCCATCTTGGCATGAGATCACTCATGGGCGAACCGCGGCTCGCGGGACAATTGGAATGGTGTATCTAGAGCAAAATTATCTTGAGTATTTTTAGTAGTGCAGCCCGCCTGATGATGAGCTATGTCTCGTGCGGCCCACTTCTCGAAATAGGTTGTCCATGCCTGCATTAGAGAGAAAAAGTAAAATCCTTAATATTATTTATAAAATAGTGGGATCACGTGACAAGAAATGTTGTTGTTGTTATTGTTGCTGTTGCGTCTGAAGTTCTAGCTAGGGCCCACGTCAGTCCTGATCGAATACACTTATGGTCAAAGGGAATCCAGCCGTGACCAGCACGCTTTTTTTCCCCCAGATATACTTTATCTAGGTCTACATTATTTAATGAATCGTTTCTCTTTTTCTTAAAGATGATCCATGGTCGATTTGGCTGCTATTTCTTGCAAATCGAACTATACAATGGTATCCATCAATGGGTGATCAGAATTGATGACACATGCATTCACGAGCCTCCATGTGTGTACATGTGCATGCATGTGTGTGCATGTATGTGTGTGTGCATGTGTATATGCACGTGAGTGGATGTATTCGTGTGTGAGTGTGTATGTGTGTGCATGTTAGTGCCTGCGAGCGTACATGTGTGTGTATGCATGTGCGTGCGTGTGTGTGTGTGTGTGTGTGCGCGCGCACATGTTTTTTGTGTATCTGCGTGTTGCATAGATTATTCGCCTTGTGCTTCTGTCGGAGCATATCAGTGTGCATTGCAGCATGTTCCTATCCGTAATCCACATGGTTAAATGTGAAGTGGCTGAGTATACCTGCACCCCATATGTGTGTGTGAGAGAAGCAACGCACCTGCCCAAGTGTATGCGCGCCTTTGCGCAAGTGAGTCAGTGTGTGTGTGTGTGTGTTTATGTGTGTATATGTGTGAGTGTGCCCGAGTACAAGTGTGTGTGTCTGTGTGCGTGTGTACATGTGTACATGTGTGTGTGTCAATGTATGCGTGTATATGTGTGAGTGTGCGCACGCATGGGTGTGTGTATATGTGTCTGTGAGTATGTGCATGCGTTCGTGTGTGTGTGTGTGTGTGCGTGCATGCATGTGTGTGTGTGTGTATGTATGTGTGTATATGTGTGAGTGTGCCAGAGCACAAGTGTGTGCATGTGTCTGTGTGAGTATGTGCATGCGTACATGTGTGTGTGAGTGTGTGTATATATGTGAGTGTACGCATGTGTCTGTGTGAGTTTGTGCATGCGTATATGTGTGTGCGCGTGTGTATGTATGATTGTATATGTGTGAGTGTGCCCGAGCACAATTGTGTGTATGTGTCTGTGTGAGTATGTACATATGTACATGTGTGTGTGTATGTGTGTATGTATGTATGTATGTATATGTGTGAGTGTGCGTGCACACAAGTGTGTGCATATGTCTGTGAAAATGTGCATGTGTACATGTGTGTGTGTGTGCGTCTATACCTGTATGCGAGTGTCAAATTATTCTAATTTCTGTTGTAACTAATCCTGATAGATTAGTATCTTCCTAATGAGATAGAGATTAATAAAAAAAATATATATAAAATGAAAAAGTCTGAGTAACTGGTTGTGGTGTGTATAGGATTTCAAACCAGATTGAAGGGGTTTTTTGGGCTTGCCATTTCAATATGTATGTATGTATGTATGTATGTATGTATGTATGTATGTATGTATGTATGTATGTATGTGTGTGTGTGTGTGTGTGTGGTGTGTGTATGTATGTATGTATGTATGTATGTATGTATGTATGTAAGTATGTGTGTGTGTGTGTGTGTGTGTGTGTATGTATGTATGTATGTATGTATGTATGTATGTATGCATGCATGTATGTATGTATATATGTCATTATTCAGTTTATTTCAAGATTTCATACTAATAGAGAAAGAACCGGTTTCTAACCTAGATCCAAGGTTCCTTCGTTGGAATTTCAACATCAACAACAGGTTATGTATGTATGCATGTATGGATAACATCGGTGGTGTGGAGAGGGGAGGCTGGTGTGCATGGCCGACTGCTGGCCTTCCATAAACAACTTTGCCCGGACTTGTGCCTCGGAGGGTAACTTTCTAGGTGCAATCCCATGGCTATTCCTGACCGAAGGGGGTCAAAGATGTATGTATGTATGTATGTATGTATGTATGTATGTATGTATGTATCTTTTCTTTTACTTTTTTGTCATTGAACTGCAGCGATGCTAAATCACTGCCTTGTATAAATCGACTGCAGTATTCATGTTTTTCTTTAAAACCTGGTACTTATTATATCGATCGCTTTTGCCGAACCTCTAAGTTATGGGGACGTCAACAAACCAACACCGGTTGTCTAGCCCCCACCACCACCACCACCACCCGACAAGCTCTGATCGAGCAAACCTATGACAAAAGACGTTCTCTCCGAAACCTCCCTGCATTCCCTTTATTCAGGTATAATACATCTAGGACTATATTATCCAACGCGTCGTTTATTTTGAAGGCAATCGTGTGTGGTCAGAGGGTGATTCACACCCTTTTGTTTTAAAGGAGGAAAGACTATATTAGCGTAATTATTTGATTCGATGGAGTGAGCCACAGAGAAGAGGCACATCAAAACTCATAGCTCTTAACGATAAAACAGTAGACCAGAATAAATCGGAGATCCTTGATAGATTTACCAATCACTTTGACAGCCTGCTTAATATCCTAGGCGTCGTGGACAATACTGCCCCCGAGACGTTTACACAATAGCCAATCATCCGATTGTAAGATGACGAACTTATATACAAGGAATTCAATGATGCAGTCCAATCGAACAAATGAAAGAATGCAAAGTACCTGGCAGATGTGGCCTACCCGCTGAAATCTGGAACCATGTAGCTGTTAAGCTTATTGAAAGACTGTATAACTTTGTGCTCCAGATCTGGAAGACGGAAACGGTCCCACAAAACTGGATGTAGGCATCGTTCCTATCTTCAAAAAAGATTGAAGAGCAGGCTGTGGAAAACACAGAAGAATATCTCTTCTATTAACAACTGGGAAGGTCTTGGCTCTTGTTCTATTAAACAGACTAAATGAGTATATCTGTCCAAATGTCTTATTTGAGACTCAGTGCGGCTTTCATTGTAGTAGAGCACTGTAGACATGATCTATCATCGCCAAATTCAAGAAAAATGCATGTACGCATGTATGTATATGTGCAGATTTGTATGTTTTGTTTTATGTATGTGTTTTCTATAGATAATTCTTACTTCTTATTTCCAGTGTGTATACTGTTGGCATAAAATTGTGCAATATATCTGACCGAATGCTTTTCCAGGGAATTAGAAAAGTGCTTGTTTGTGGCTAATCCTGAAGAGCATGGAAAACAGGAAGAACGAGTGGAAATGGCGTGGACTAAAAGTAGTTGGAGAGAAAGGAGAGTAAAGGAGAGGAAATTATGAGAGGGTGAGAGTGGAGGTAGAGTGAGAATAATGACGGGAATGAAGGGAGATTAGAACAAGACAAAAAAAGAGGAGGATTATTGATTTGTCTAAGGTAAGGGGTCTGTTGGCCAGTAAGTTACTGATTGACAGCTTAGCAATCACAGTCTTGGCATATTTATCAACATACATACATACATACATACATACATACATACATCACGTACATACATGCATACATGCATACATGCATATATGTACATACATACATACATACATACATGCATACATGCATGTACGTACGTACGTGCATACTTACATAAATATATGCATGTATGCATGTGTACATGCATACATACATACATAAAATTTTCCAGAAATTTATCATTTAAACATATATGAGCATGTCTAGATATGCAACTATATGCATAAAAATACATACATGAAACATACAAATTTGCACATACATGCATATATACATATATACATACATACTTACATACATACATACATACATACATACATACATACATACATGCATACATACATACATACACACATGCATACATACATACATACATACATACACACATGCATACATACATACATGCATATATACATACATACATACATACATACATACATACATACATATGTACATACATACATACATACATACATACATACATACATACATACATACATACACACATGCATACATACATACATACATACATACATACATATATACATACATACATACATACATACATACATACATACATACATACATACATACATACATACACACACACACCGGAAACCAAATCGCCCTCGAAATATTTGGTAAAAGCAGTGTTGTTGCCTGTAACATCACCAAATCTTTCAACCGTGTCTAGCAATTCAACTTTCCTTTCAGACCTGCCCTTCGATGAGACCCATCATATTCTCGCCCCTTGGATCGGTGTCTTCCTATTTAGATAGTACAATAGCAGTGTTTGCTAATGAAATTCTCTTTAAGTCGCACTCTGTCAACTCCTGTAGAACTTGGGGTCTGGTTTTGTACACCCCCCCCCACTCCTCGTATACATTAACGACCTACATACTCTTTACTCTTTTACTCTTTTACTTGTTTCAGTCATTTGACTGCGGCCATGCTGGAGCACCGCCTTTAATCGAGCAACTCGACCCCGGGACTTATTCTTTGTAAGCCCAGTACTTATTCTATCGGTCTCTTTTGCCGAACCGCTAAGTAACGGGGACATAAACACACCAGCATCGGTTGTCAAGCAATGCTAGGGGGACAAACACAGACACACAAACACACACATGCATATATATATATATACATATATACGACGGGCTTCTTTCAGTTTCCGTCTACCAAATCCACTTACAAGGCATTGGTCGGCCCGAGGCTATAGTAGAAGACACTTGCCCAAGGTGCCACGCAGTGGGACTGAACCCAGAACCATGTGGTTGGTAAACAAGCTACTTACCACACAGCCACTCCTGCGCCTATTGGCAATTTTCTCAAAATTACCCAATCCTTACGCTGATAAGAACACACATTCACTCGAACCTTCCGCATCCGCGTGTCATCCCCATGCAAGCTAGCACCTTCACACCTAATTTGTACAAACACCACGAACAGAGACCTCAAAACATCTTGCAATGAGGTCATGGCGATCTTGTCTCCTTCAACATCAAATGACAAGAGAACTTAGGACAAAACGTGCAACTCACCACAAAACTATCAGGCAACCCAAACTCTCATGATTGCTTCAGATCTTATATTTCACTATTACAGAAGGCAGAGGCGGACTGGGTCTAAAAATATTGTCCCACCCGCAACTACAAAGCTATCATTTAATTTTTTTTTGTTTTTGTTGAAAGTATTCTTTTCAACTCTCTCCAAACACAGCCAGACTGAAATAATGCATTCTTTCAGGAGTGAATTAAAAATTCCCAAACTTGAGGGGATGGGCCCCTTAGATACTAACATGAGCCCCTATATATGGATTCTAATGGCACAGGGGCCCACATGCTATCGGGCAAACTGGCAACCTGGCCAGTTCACCACTGACTGAAGGTGTCTTTTGGCAAACGCACATCGTCAACACATCAAAGACTGCATCTCAATGACTGGCTTTCTTATTCAGAGTCAGAAAATAATCCAGCCTTCAATAAATACTAATCCTCAACAAATCTCAAAGAGGATGTTGACACCGTTACTCATAAAGTTATTCTAAAATGCATTCGGATTAAAGCTGTTCGGAAAATAGTCACTTTCTAACGACATCCAACTTTTGCCCCGTAGACATGTTGTTCATTCCATCTGCCTTATTACTGCAACTACGGTAAACCCTGATTCTTGAAAATAGCTGGTTTCGCGACATTTCCACTCGGGCACTTCCCGACAGTTGTATCTCCTTTTCTCATCACTCAAAACTGTACCAGTCTCCTCGGTCCTTTGTTTAATCATTAAGCTTCGACTTCTGCCTTTACAAAATCAGTCATCTCATTTCCTACCCTGCAGATATTTATCTTGCAACCGTTGACTTGCAACAGTTTAAGTGCAACTTTGACTTACAATGATGTCACCGAAGGCCATAAGCACAACCACATTCACAAGACCAAACCAACAAAAATAAATAAATAGGAATAGTTGAGCTCTGTTTTTCTGTTACTCAAATGGATTGTTATTATTTATCCTTCACCTGACTTGAAACCTTCAATATGTTTAGATCTAGCATCTGTGGTCGACGATGCAATAGGTACAGTGCGTGTACCCATCTATGACTTTGATTACACGTTGTGTATTCAGTCAACAAATTGTAAATCTATACATAACTGGAGGGACAAATCTGTATTTACTTTAGTGAGTCCGTAGATGTCATGTCGTCAGTATGCATTGTTGTTACACACTTGCGCTATCATCGACTCCATCTTGGTGCTTTTACTATTTAAATAACAGATTCTCTCGAATCCTGGAAATTTATATATATGGATATATAAAATTCTTTTACTTTTTTACTTGTTTCAGTCACTTGACTGCGGTCATGCTGGAGCACCGCCTTTAGTCGAGCAAATCGACCCTAGGACATATTCTTTGTAAGCCCAGTACTTATTCTATCGGTCTCTTTTGCCGAACCACTAATGTTACGGGGGACATAAACACACCAGCATCGGTTGTCAAGCGATGTTGGGAGAGACAAACACACACAGACACATATATACGACGGGCTTCTTTCAATTTCCGTCTACCAAATCCACTCGCAAGGCTTTGGTCGGCCCGAGGCTACAGTAGAAGACACTTGTCCAAGGTGTCACGCAGTGGGACTGAACCCGGAACCATGTGGCTGGTAAGCAAGCTACTTACCACACAGTCACTCATATATATACATATATATATATATATATATATATATATCAGAAATATTAAATTTCTAAATATCTCATAGAGATATGTGCGGTGGTGGAGCGATAGAGTGGTTGTATACTGTCAACGTGACAGTCCCGTATGGGAATTACACCATCGCTGTTTAGCCCTAGGAAGCATCGACCACTTCCTGTCGGCTTTGACACATTTTCTGTGTCTTTATATTTGTGAAGGGGAGGCAAGCACCCCCACCAGCCAAGATTCACACCTGAGGACATGCATCTTTCTGGGTCTTAACCCGTCATCAGCCCAGGATAGTGAGCTCACTGTCCTGGGCTGATGACGGGTTAAGACCCAGAAAGATGCATGTCCTCAGGTGTGAATCTTGGCTGGTGGGGGTGCTTGCCTCCCCTTCACAAATATAAAGACACAGAAAATGTGTCAAAGCCGACAGGAAGTGGTCGATGCTTCCTAGGGCTAAACAGCGATGGTGTAATTCCCATACGGGACTGTCACGTTGACAGTATACAACCACTCTCTCTCTCTCTATATATATATATGTGTGTATATATATATATATTATATATATATATATATATATATATATATATATATATATATATATATATATATATATATATATATCAATAATAATAAGGGGTAAAATTAATTAATTAATTAGTAATTAATAATTCCACCAAGTAGTGTTCAGCATGTTAAAAGGACCGTTTTCGGTAAACTTAACCATTACTTTTTATAATTATGAGTATAATTATAATTAGGGTCCAGCAAAAAAAAAATTTGCTTTAGCACATACCAAACTTTTAGAAATAGCAGCCGAAGAACTTAGCTATTCCTTCTACTATAAGAAGAATCCCCCAGACAACGTATACTCAAAAACAATTCACGTAGGCATAGAGGGAAAACAACGAAAATTCACTCGGCATTTGATTACTTGCGGACGCGTTTCTGAGTTAGATAGATATGGAGATGATGATGGAACTTAGAGGTTTTTGCTCAATAAACACTCACAATGCCCGGTCTTGGAATCGAAACCGCGTTCTTATGACCGCGAGTCCGCTGCCCTAGCCACTGGGCCATTGCGCCTCCACCTTCGCTGGTGTTGACGTTGTTGTTGTTGTCTAGCTTCTGGTTAGTCCTTCGTTGACTAGATCAATGTCCAAAGAGTTGGCATCATCCTGTCTTCTTGAATTCAAAGCCTTTCTTTTAAGCAGTATAGTATGATTTTGAGGAAGATTGAACTGCCATATTTAGCAGGTTTAGCGAACAGATGGAAGCTATCGAATTGGTTTCTGTTCGTCCAGTGGTTCTAATGTTGCTGCTGTTAATAATTCTGTGAAAATCATTGAAACGGATTATTTGTTTGCTTGAAGGACTGATTTGCAAAAAAATAAAATGAAAATGTTATGCTTGTCTAGTCGTTATAGGTCACAATAATTATCCACCGTTAAACTCCTTTACCTGATAATCCCAAAGCATGCTACAGCTATCTGTGGTATTAATATGTTAACATTTAAAATAAGGAAAACATGTAACAGAAACTTTAAATCTCATACTAGTTGAGAATAATTAACGTAAATTGAGAATTACTGATTAAGAGTCTTTATCAGCGTTATATTACTGATGTAATCATGTTGTTTAATCACTACTTTGTTTAATTGTGTCGATTATCAGCATCAACACCATCACCATCATCATCGTTATAGTCAGCATATTTTTATTATAACCTTTGCTGTACTTGCTGTTATTAATTCTAAGACCCGGATTACCAATAGTTAATAAACGAAGTAGATGGATTTTCTTACTCTTTTGCTTGCTCCAATGTTCTTAAAGGTTAGGTTGTATAAATACACGTGGCCCGAGGTCGGCGTGGAAGCAGGGAGAGATACATACTGATCGGCCTCGGGTTACTAAGTATAGTTGTAGTAGCCATCACCGAGACAAGACACGGGATTTCCGTTTTCTCTCTCCTTCTGGCCGATTAAGAATCTCTCATCAACTTGTTAGGATCGAGTGGTGTAGCAGTGTTGTTTCTGAAACGTTTGAATGCACGGTCTTCCTGGGCCTGGATCTGAACCTGGAAAGCCAGGCGATGGTTTTGAACGTGAACAACACTAAAGGATGTAAGACTTTCAGACTGGGGACTGTTTACACCACGCCAGGGGCTCGACGGTCAGATTTCATTATACATGACTGTAATGCTGATCTGGAACCCAACCTAGGCCCCCATATCTACGGCGTTCGCCGCTGGAATAAGGAGTGGTTGGAGATCACGCGGTCGTTAGCCTCAAATCGCCAGGCCTGGTCGGTGTTTGTGAGAGATGCAGTATTGAGGATAAATGAAGCCAGCTCAACCCACCCCGGGTGAATGCTGTCAAGTCAGTCAGTCAGTCATTTCATTATACATCTAGAGTCACTCCAAGAAACATCTCGCCCATTAGAATTCGTGGGCGACTTGAAAGAAATCTTAGATGCAGGCAAGGGTTGTGTAGAAGTCGGAGATAGAGGAGAACTATCTAAAATCTCTGGAAATCTACTCAAGCATTTTCAATTACGTGACAGACATTGCCTGTATTTCTTGACATCGCTAATGTATATTTGATCAAATTGAAGCAGGTAAACTAGTTTGTCCTTAGGGTTTTCGTAAGTTTAACCAATAGGGATAGTGTAGAAGTAGATGGTCCTCAGTTTTGGGCATTTGGTTACACAGACCACGAATCTCTGAGCGATTATAGTTTAATCAGATAACTCTAGTAGACAGACTTTCAGACACTAGAAACCGAATACATCTTTCCTGGAATGGAATTCAGGGACCAGATTAGGGAATTTGCTAAGCGGGAAATGACGTGTACAATTGTTGATAACAAATGGTAAGCATCACTAAATGAGAGAGAGAGAGAGAGAGAGAGAGACTGAGAAAGAGTGAGATTGAGAGAGAGAGATTGATAGAGAAAGAGAGAGAGAGAGTGATATATATATGTATGTATGTATGTATGTATGTATGTATGTATATTGGTATGTATATCGAGAGAGAGAGAGAAAGAGAGCGATATATATATATCGAGAGAGAGAGAGAGAGAGAGAGAGTGATATATATATATATATGTATGTATGTATGTATGTATGTATGTATGTATGTATGTATGTATGTATGTATGTATGTTGGTATGTATATCGAGAGAGAGAGAAGTGATATATATATATATATATGTATGCATGTATATATGTATGTATGTATGTATATCGAGAGAGAGAGAGAGAGAGAGAGAGAGGGGGAGACAGAGACTGAGAAAAGTGAAACTGAGAAAGAGAGATTGAGAGAGAAAGAGAGATTGGGAGAGAGAGAGAGAGAGAGAGAGAGAGAGAGAGAGAGAGAGAGAGAGAGAGAGAGAGAGAGAGAGAGAGCAGATTTCCTTCTTTTAGCAAAGGTACAATAGAGAATAACCCACGAGTGGAGTTGCGAGTCAATCGATTCGAAGAAACGAACATAAAATGCACCGCATCCAGCGTGCTTATTGCAAGAATGGTCCTTGACCATTTCCTCGGTGCGGAACTCGACGTGAACTGTGCAATGCGAGAGATCGAAAGTTGATCGATAGACCCCGTTGGCATAGGTACCGTAGGAAATCTAATCCAAGTTTCGGTCTTTGATGGGCAGCAACAGACGCATTCCTTCCAAATTCATAGAGAAGTGTGCAGTTTTTCAGCAGCACTTTATAGATCTGTTCGGAAGAATAAAAAGTAAAAATAGATGAAGTTGGCTAATTTCGATTGTGAATTTCACTTAGTAAAGGACTAAAAAGAATTAATTCCCGAATGCTCCATAGAAAATGGTTAGCATCTATATCGCTTTATTGTTGTATTGATGCATGACTGCCATACTTTGTTGCGTAAAATACTGAACTAGGTTAGGGCGTGTGCACTTTCGCTTCTTCATGAAGAAAGCCGTTCCACTGGTCAGGGAGACCATCTACAGCTCATAAATTCGGAGAGGCCGTGGACGATGGTAGAATTGCGTACCTCATCTTTGGGGTAGAGAACTAAACGAGGAGACAGGCAAGGATAATGCACCACACGCTATCTTGTACCAGTGTAAATGGATATCAAGAAAACGATGATCTCGGCCATAAATATTGGCGCACGGTGACCCTTTCTTTTATTGGTACAAGGTCTGAAATTTTGGGTGGGGCGCTGACTCGTCGATTACATCGATTCTAGGGTTCAAGCTGGTGCTTATTTTATAGTCGTCGAAAGAATGAAAAGTAAATTCGACATGAGTAGAGTTTGAATTTAGTGCCTAAAGCCGATAAGTGTTTTGTCTGACGTGCTAACGATTCTTATTTCTTTACTACCTACAAGGGGCTAAACATAGAGGGGACAAACAAGGACAGACAGACGGATTAAGTCGATTACATCGACCCCAGTGCGTCACTGGTACTTAATTTACCGACCCCGAAAGGATGAAAGGCAAAGTCGATCTCGGCGGAATTTGAACTCAGAACGTAGCGGCAGACGAAATACCTATTTCTTTACTAC
>NC_043001.1:108607627-108617627 GCF_006345805.1 Octopus sinensis | reverse complement strand
CTGTAAAACTTTGCAGAAGTTTAGCATTTAAATATATATATGAGCATGTCCAGACATGCAAGTCTATGCATGAAGATACATGCATAAAACAAAACGTGCAAATTTGAACACGTACTGACACAAATACTGCACACATACACAGCCATATTAAAAAATACCCCGCTGTTGATGTTGAAATTCTAATGGATCTAGGTTAAAAACCGACTCTTTCTATATTAGCAAGACAACTTGAAATAAAAATGAATAACATACATACATACATACATACATACATACATACATACATACACACACACATACATACACACACACATACATACATACATACATACATACATACATGCATTGGGAGAGAGAGAGAGAGACAGAGAGAGAGAGAGAGATAAACAGAGAGAGGGTAAATAGAAACAAAGTTTTGTTACATCTGCCTTAATTTGCCTTCGACATTCAACGTATCAATAGATATGGCTATTGACACATATCTCAATCAATTGTTTTGCGTTATTTTATTAATTCTCGAGTGTGAGAGAAGGGAAAATGGAAAAAACTGATTGATTAATCTATGCGTTCTAGGAATTCGATATGCTATAATTAACGATGTTGTCGTAGAAGTGGTTGATGCGGTCGTTGTTGTTGTTGTTGCTGCTGCTGATAATGATGTTGTTTTTGGTGGTGGTGGTGGTGGTGGTGGAGGTTATTGTTGGTGATGATGGTGGTGTTCATCATGGTCGTGATGAGGATGATGGCGACGACGACGGCAACGGGGACAATAATGATGATGATGATGATGGTGGTGGTGGTGGTGGTGGTGGTGGTCATGGTGGTCGTTGTGATGGTGGTAGTGGTGGTGATGGTGGTGGTAGTGGTGACGGTGGTGGTAGTGGTGACGGTGGTAGTGATGTGGTGATGGTGGTGGTGGTGGTCGTCGTTGTGATGGTGGTAGTGGTGATGGTGGTAGTGGTGGTGATGGTGGTGGTAGTGGTGACGGTGGTCATGGTGGTGGTGGTGGTGGAAGTCATGGTGATGGTGGCGGTGATGGTGGTGGAGGTGGTGGTGGTGGTGGTGGTTGTGGTGGTGGTCGTGATGGTAATGGTGATGGTGGTGATGGTAGTGGTGGTGTAACAATAACTTTTATTGATTTGCAATATATATATATTTATATATACATATATATATAAAAAAGAAGAAACTATTTTTAGAGGATACGAACGCAGTATTTTCATTGATTTCGTTGCCTGACAAGTTAATTCCAGTAATATTAGATGGCGGGGAACTGGACAAGAGATGGTAGAAAAAGAGAAAAAAGACAACAAAAGAAGGCAATGTGGATACGCTTTCCTCATATTCCATCCTTCTCACGTAAAGAAATACTTGTTTTGGTTCTGACTTCTGAATTTAATGAAGGCCAGTCGAGTTATGAGAGAATGGTTCGTATTAAATATATACGAAGTGGGAAATGGACCTGTAACTGTGAGTAGTATTTAATGTTTCGTATACATTTTCAAGTTTTATTTGAACTGAAGCAAGTGGTAAATCGATCAAGTTAATTACTGTCCTTTTTTTCTGCTAGCAACTACATGTGGGAATTCAGTAGGTCTCTACACATGCTCGACTATATATGTGAATGTATTCGGGCTTGTATGGATATATATATGCCCCTTTGAGGATGTGTGCATATACTTTTAAATGCGTATGTCCCTGTTTGTATGTGTGTGTGTGTATATTTATATATATATGAATCTTTGTGACTGTACAGGAGTGTTACAGTGTTTCTAAAATCTGTGAGGAAATGAAATGAAAAAATGAATAAAAGCAGACGATATTGAATAGACGTCACGGACGAAGCTTATGGATTTGCGCGGGAAGAAAAAATGTGAATTATATGAAGATTATTCTCCTACAGCCATAGCATAAGTTACCGAAGAGAACTGCAATGACTATAGATAAAAACCGAAGCCGAATGACAATCTTCCCTTATCGAGAAATTATTTCTACTCTAATGCAATGTCCATTTTAAGCAGACAGTACAACAATTGTACTTTTTATATCTAACTTCATCGTTATTTACTTCTGGAAATAGCTGTCGTATAATTTTTCGCCAGTGTTCTACGCAAATACAATACTAACAGGCTTAAAGCCTGCTCGTCTGCACACAATTACCGGATACAGCGTAGATAAGCGACGAAAGAAAGGAGTACTAAATTTAACTTTTCTGGTTGGTTCTTACAATGGCTACTCAGACGGAAGACAAGGAAACAATTTCAAGGTAAATATATATATACATACGTATATACATATACATATGCATATATACACATCTCTCTCTCTCTCTCTCTCTCTCTCTCTCTCTCTCTCACAAACACACATACTTAGATACGAGTTAGGTCTCAGCTTGAATTGGCCTAGGCCATGTGTTACCTATTAGCATCACTCGGAGAAGACATTCAATCATGTTTCATGTTACAGTCATGCTTTCGTTACCATTCCAATAAAAGGTTATTGTTTGCAGAGATATAATCCTCGTGTAGGTGGTTTATTTGAAATTTATCGGAAGAATATGCTATGAGGCCTTTTTCATCCTTGTCTGGTCCTGTCTTTATGTCTCTCCTCTGTGTGTGTGTGTGTATATATATATATATTATATATATATATATATTATATATATATATATATATATATATATACACATATACACATATATATATACATATATATATATATATATATATATATATATATATATATATATTATATATATATATATATATACATACATATATATATATATACATATATATGTATGTATGTATGTATGTATGTATGTATGTATGTATGTATTATAATATACGGCGGTTGGACAAAATAATGGAAATACCTTAAAATTTCAAACAAATTTATTTTAATATGGGGTAGGACCGCCTTTGGCAGTAATTACAGTTTGAATTCTATGAGGTATGGACTCGTACAAAGTTTGAATTGTTTCCAAAGGAATTTTTGTCCATTCTTCAGCTAAAACAGTTTGCAGTTCTTGTAGTGATGATGGTGGAGGATATCGACTCCTTACATGTTTTTCTAAAATGCACCATAAATGTTTGATAATATGGAGATCTGGGGACTGTGGTAGCCAGATAAGATGTTCAACTTCACTAGAATGTTCCTCGTGCCATTCAGTAACATCTTTAGGTGTGTGAATTGGTGTATTATCATCTTGAAAGATCGCGTTTCCCTCCGGAAACAACTCCGCAACCATAGGATGAATTTGATCAGATAAAATGCTTGAATAGTCTTGACTATTAATTCTGCCATGAAGGGAAACCATTGGGCCGGCGGATTACCAAGATGTAACTCTCCAGCTCACCACAGGCTGTCTCCACGCGTATACTCGACCGGTGGTCGGAAATAAGGTAAAGGATGACTCGTCCGAGAAAATAACATTCTTCCACTGATCTAGGGACCAATTCTGTAGGTGTTTACTCCACTCTAAATGCTTTGCAACGTTTGTTTTTGAAAGTAGTGGTTTTTTTATTGCAGCCCTCCTCTGAAATCCAGGTTTGTGCAGCTCCCGGCGAACAGTTTTTGTGGAAACTGGGTTCTCGAGGTGGTCATTAAGCTCTGCAGTAGTTTTGGGAGCTGTACTTTTGTGATCCTTTCTAACAATTCGCATAAGAGTCTGACGGCCCCTATCTAAAAGTTTTAGTTTTCTTCTGGAGTTTTGTTTCAACGAGGAGGTTTTTTTCTCTTTTTCAAAGGTTGCCATTACTTTCGATAGAGTACTTCTTGATACACCAAACATTTCGGCTGTTTTCGTTACGCTAGCGCCTGCCATACGAGCACCAACAATTTGACCTCTTTGAAAATCCGATAGATCTGTCATTTTAATGAATTTTAATTACCTTTTTCTGATGATATCTAAAAAGAAACAGCAATTTTAGCAAAACATATTAAGCAATACTAACAATAAATAAAAAAACATAAAAATAAACAAGCTTTTGACGGTTTTGTAGATATTTCAAAATTATGATGCTATGATGCTAGGTGTTTCCATTATTTTGTCCAACCCTTGTATATATATATATATATATATAACAAGGGAGAAAATAGACAGCGTCTGACAATGCGTAAAGTTTAATAAAACCTTTATATTTCAGGCTCAAAGGCCCATCTTTAGCAGAAAAGAACAGTCTAAAGGAAGTTCAGTTATGTAGGTTCTGTTAACGGAAGCCTGAAAGATAAAGCCTGAAATATAAAGGTTTTATTTAAACTTGTCGCATTGTCAGAGGCGGTCTCTTTTCTCTCTTTTTACCTTCTTCGATATTACAATGATTCGATTATATCGACATTTAACTGAGGTCAGTGTTTGAAAAGGAAAACATTCATCAATATTTACTGTTTTCGTCTTATAATAAGGAGAGACAGAGACATCAACAACAACAACATCAACAATAATAATCCTTTCTCCTAAAGGCACAAGGCCTGAAATTTCGGGGGATTTAGGTAAGTCGATTACACCGACTTCAATGCAGGATGGGTTACTCGACCGGAGGAAAATTCTAACTGGGCCCCACCTGCAAGGTCATGCGCTGTTTATCTTGATATGAAATCACTATGGCGCGCACATATGGCTGTGATGCATGTGCCGTGTGTACTCTTATCAGACGGGTAGTCATGATGGGTATGCTGGGCTTCGTATATTTTACGCCAGTGTCACTTCGATGGCATGCACTGCTCTTTCACTCAATAATAATAATGATGATGATGATGATAATAATAATAATAATAATAATAATAATAATAATAATAATAATAATAATAATAATAATAATAATAATAATAATAATAATAATAATAATAATAATAATAATAATAATAATAATATTTTCTTTATTAACCACTGAGGGTTCATATAAGATTGGGGACGGTGCAGGAAAATACGATACAAAAAGAGTGGGACTGAAGCGCGTAAAAACAAAAACAATGAAAATTATAACAATTAAAATCCCCCAAAGAGGTAAACTTCCAAGAGCTGTTCATGGAAACTCCGCAAAAACCAAGATCGCCCTGACCTCTAGGGCAAGTACCCTCTCCTCTTCCTTTACCCTCAATCTAGAGGCGGATGCTTATAGTAGGTCCGTTCACTCGGGCCATTCGTGCTACATTCACCCACCTTTTTACCAAATTGCTGGGAAGCAGTACCCCCCTCTCTACTCTCACTTTCGTTTTCAAGTGAAACTTGAAAATGTTGATGAGGGCTTGGGCAAAGAGGAAAGTATCTGCCTTCAGCCCTTTCAACCTGGTCCACCAGAAAACCCCTTTTGCTGAGGCCACCAGGCAAAGAAACACTGCATACCATTCTCGGCTAAAGGAAGGCGGCGGGATGATGTTCCCGATGGACTCAAGTGTTCGACATCAGGTGTTCGACATAAACCCACAATTCAACAATGCTCGTCTCTTTGTCCGAGCTGCAGTCTTCATGCTCGTATCTCTTGCAAACAGACCGTTTCTTTTTTTTGCGTTCTTTTCCTCGTTAAGGTTTTCTTTCTTTACGCAATTCTCAGTTTTAATGACACCGGCCTTCTTTGCATGTTTCAACAATGGTCCCACGGCATTTTTTACATACCACCCTAAACTGTTTTCGATACAATTCTGGCAACTGATCAAACCTCTTCCACCCTTTCTTCTGGACAAGTAGATCCTGTCGGTGTCGTTCATAGAGTGGAAGGCTCCGTGTACTATTATTATTATTATTATTATTATTATTATTATTATTATTATTATTATTATTATTTTTATTTTTATTTTTATTATTATCACCATTATTATTATTATTATTATTATTATTATTATTATTATTATTATTATATTATTATTATTATGTTTGACTTTTGCTTTATATTTGTACAAGTTGGCTCCAAGTCTCACCCAGAGACCTCAAGAGACAACAGGTTGGAAGTTCACGTTGTTGTTATGCCTAGTGTGCCATATATTTGGTTGTTTTTTGTGTTGTACTAGTGGATGTCTAAAAAAAGAAAATGTTTGTTTTAAACCTTGAGATTACATAGAAAGTATTTTGCGTAGGATATGAGCAGTTCCCATGAGCACTATCTTTTGAATTTCTGCCATTTTTAGGTTTCCTGGTATCTGAGTTAGGTAGCAATCAGCCCCTTTTGCTATCATTCCCAGGGCACCTATGACAACAGGTATTGTTTTAGTCTTCAGGTTCCACATTTTGCTGATTTCTATTTCAAGATCTTTATATTTGCTCAGTTTTTGGTAGGACTTGACAGCAACGGTTATATCGATTGGGACAGTCATATCAATGAGGAGGCATGTTCTTTGTTTGAAGTCTTTCAATATGATGTCTGGCCTATTTGCATCTATCTTTCTGTCAGTTTGAATGGTGAAGTTCCAGGGGAATGAGATGTGGTCATTTTCAAGCACTGAGGGTGGTTTGTGTTCCTACCAGTTTTTTTCATGGGGCGAATCCAGGTTTTTGCAGATTACCCAGTGAATATATTGTGCAGCTCTATCATGCCTGTTGAGATAATCTGTAGGCGCTAGAAGACTGCACTTGGAGACCACATGATCAATGGTTTCATTTTGTTGCTGGCATACACGACATGTTGGGCTACTGCCGATCTTTAATATGTTGGCCTGTTTGTTTCTTGTTGGTCGGCATTGATCTTGAGCTGCTATGATAAACCCCTCTGTTTCAGATTTTAAGCCAGAGGCCATTAGCCATTGATGGGTCAGGGCTTTGTCAACATCTGCATTATTCGCTCTCTTTGGGTATTTACCATAGAGAGGTTTTTCTCGCCATTTATCATTCAGAATATCTAAGGCCGCAGATTTAGCACGGGTTTTCATGCGCTTAGCTTTTTCTGTGCCTGTTTCTTGTATGTCTATTTCTAATTCCGAAATTTGTTGTATTCGGAATTCACTTAGGTATTCCTTTGCCTGTTTTGTTACTGAGTATGATGCTTTCTTGTTTTCATGTTTTGAGACAAGTTTTAACATCCAGTCCTCAGAGTTTTTCACCTAGGTGTCTAGGCCAATTGTAGCAATCTTCATTGTTATTGCCAGTTGTAAAAGTCCACGGCCTCCCTCTTTTCTTGGCAGATAAAGTCGTTCTGTACCTGCCTTAGGGTGGTGCATTCTATGCATTGTCAACAGTTTTCGTATTTTTCTGTCAATATTACATATTTCAGTAATTGACCAGTTTACGATATTGAAACTGTAAGTCACGACTGGTATGGCTAATGCATTGATCGCTTCGATCCTGTTTCTCGCATTCAGCTCTGTCTTGAGTATTGCTCTTACTCTGCGATAACATTCTCTCCTGATCCTTTCCTTCATCTCTGAATGCCTTATTCCGTCTCCTTCAATTACCCCTAGATACTTGTAGTTCTCCGCTGGGTCTAATTCTTTTATGACATTCTGCTGGTCAAGGTTAACGTTAGATGTTTCTGTCATTTTTCCTTTGATAAAGGTAGCTTTTGCGCATTTATCGAGGCCAAATTGCATTCTGATGTCATCACTGAATTGTTTGACAATCGCTAGTAAGCCCTTGAGTTGTTGGTCATTTTTTGCAAAGAGCTTTAAATCATCCATGTAAATGAGATGATTTATATTTTTATCAAACATTTTATATCCGTACTGCGCGTCATTGAGCAGTTTAGAGAGAGGTATTAAGGCTAAACAGAAGGGGAGTGGTGATAGTGAGTCACCCTGGAAAATGCCACATGAAATTTTTACATCACCAGCATTTAGAGATTCATTGTCACTGTTCAAAGTTAGTGTGGTTCTCCATGATCTCATACTTACAGACAAAAAGGTTTGCAGAGTAGGTGCTATCTTATACATTTCTAGGCATTTCTTAATCCAGCTATGTGGTAGGCTATCAAAAGCCTTTTTATAGTCTATCCAGACTATTGATAAGTTTTGTGTCGTTTGTGACAATCTTCTAAGATCATCTTATTGATGAGTAGTGGATCTTTACAACCGTAGGATCCACGTTTACATCCTTTCTGTTCATTAGGGAATATGCTGCTGTCTGTCAATAAACTATAGGTATATTCCGTCAGGACAGATGTTAGTGTTTTATACATAGTTGTTAAGCAGGTTATGGGTCTATAGTTTTTTGGTTCATTTGTTTCTCCACTTTTTGGAAGCAGGAATGTTAACCCATTAACTAGCCAAGGAGGCATCCTACTAGGGTGTTGCAAAACATCATTGTAAAGTTCCGTTAGCAGTTCATGGCTCTCTGGGAAGGCATTCAACCAGAAGTTAGGGATTTTATCCTTTCCTGGAGACTTCCATTTGCTTGACCTCCTGAGAGCAGATCTTATATCTTCTACCTTGACACCCTCCCACTTTTGCTCTTCAAATGAGTCCAGTTCTTTAGATATTCTATCAATCCAAGGGGCCCTTTCGCTGTGTGTTTTTTCTTCTGCCCAGATTTTATTCCAAAATCCCTGCACTTCTTCTTTTGATGGTACAGACTTTACAGTAACTGGTGTTTTTCCTATCTTCCTGTAAAAATTTTTGGGATTATTTTTGAACATGTTGTTGTCCTTGAAAAATCTAACACGTTTTTCATACCTCACTATGCGGGTAGCTTTAGCAGATACGTTTTGCTTGATGGTTTCTATGGTGGCATCAATATCAAGTATAGTTTTCATATTATATTTTTTCATTAGTTTTGGGGGTTTTGTAGGTTTGGTAGTCTTATGAACCTTAAGGTTTTTCAAATATTCAATGTCAGATCTAAATAGTTTAATTTGTTGTTGCAAACGCTCTTGCCAAGAAGGCTTTTTGTGGAAATGTTGCCGTTTTCTAATCTTTTCACCACATAGGATCGTTGAGATTTTCGCGGATGCATAGTACAGGTGGTTGAGATCTGTGATCATTAACTGAAATTATATCCTTAAGTGCAAGCCGGATTTTACCAATTATTTTCATGTTTTGGTTAGAGTTGCGGATTTTAGGGAGTGTATCACGTTCATCCATACTGGTTTCTTTAATTTTCAGCCGTTCAATCATGATTTGACTTTTTAGCTCATGTAGTTCTGTCGGGTCAATATTTGTGTGACTTTCTTCATCTATTTGATGTTCATCTGTCTTAGTGTTTATGTTTGGTTCAGGGAGTATTTCACTTTGCCTATCACTTATACTAACTCTTTCAATCCTTACTTCGTTTTTATCAGCTCTGGGCTGGTCTATAATTATTTCCTCTGTATTATCTTCTTTAGCTGCAGCTTCGTTCATTCTATCCGTTACTGCTTGTCTAACTTGATCAATCTCTACTTCAGTCAGTAATTTTTTTTTATAATGTTTCTTCTGACGTTAGCAAGTTTGTTACTGTCTATGTAGGGTCTTGCCTCAGGGTGTTTCTGTCTCCAGTTTATGTAGGTTTGTATAGTGTTCGATTTATCTGTGGGGAAATATATGGCATGGTAGAAGGCCGCAAGAACTTCTTTATTATCTTTCCTAGTCCATTTTTCCTTCTTTTTCTTTTGAGTGTTTGGTGACGAGCATGGATGGCCATCTGTTGGAATATTCCAGTTGTGGGGTACGTCCAGCTCCTGTGTGTCGGGAAGATTTGATCCAGTAGCTGATTTTTCAATCAGACTTTGGCTCAATTTTCGGGTACGTGGTCTTTTGTAATCCGCTCACCGACCATCGCAGATTGTAGGGTGTTTTGTTGACATTGAAGCATGACGAGCTTCGACTCTTACATTAAGAGGCAGATCTGTCAGTTTAGGATTTTCTGCATGTAAACATTGTTCGTAGTGCAGCTTCTTAAGGCTAGCAGATCTGTATTCGTCTGTATTTTTTTTGTTGATAGTTTTATCTCCGGGCATAGTTTTCCTTTTTTTTCTTCTTTTTTTTAAGCTTATGAAAGGTTCACTCTGCCTGTATTAGTTCGAAAAAATGAGAATAAAATACGAAAAAAAAAATTATCATCACCACTATCATCATCATCATCATCAATGATATTGTT
>NC_043001.1:108595127-108597627 GCF_006345805.1 Octopus sinensis | reverse complement strand
CAGTTACGCACTGGGGTCGATATAATCGACTTAATTTGTTTGTCTGTCCTTGTTTGTCCTCTCTATATTTAGCCCCTTGTGGGTAGTAAAGAAATAGGTATTTCGTCTGTCTCTACGTTCTGAGTTCAAATTCCGCTGAGGTCGACTTTGCTTTAAATCCTTTCGGGGTCGATAAATTAAGTACCAGTTGCGTACTGGAGTCAACCTGATCGACTGACCCCTACCAAAATTTCGGGCCTTGTGCCTAGAGTAGAGAAGAATATATTCTAAGTGCTTACGAGTAAAAGTCAATGAGTGAGGCCTTTATGTGATCACACCAACCTACAAGAAAGAGCAGTCAAATTATCTTCAAACAATATCCTCCCATTATAAACAAAATATAGAATACATTGGATAATGTAGTTCGGGATATATTTAGCCTGAAGTAGGCAAAAAAAAAAAAAAGAAAGAAAGAAAGAAAGAGGAAAAGAACAGCACAGTCAGTTTTATCTGGACTGATCTGAGGCTAAACAAGAACATGAAAAAGATACGTATTTAATTTTTGTTGATTCTGGATTCATGAATAGCAGAGCTGCAGAAGATTACTCAAACTGGATTTAAACTCAAAAACTCATGTAGAATCTGTTATTTCTGCAGATACGACAGCTCTGTATATTTAGTGTATTGCTTGATGGCTTCATGAAGATTAATGGCAATAAAGAACCTACAAAACCAATGAATAGTACTTATTTCATAAACTCTGGACAGGCGAAAAAAAGGAACCTCAACGAGCGAGAAATAGCTGCTAAATCTTACTCAAATCGGATCCTAAAGTCTTTAAAATAAAAGTTAATGATAGATCGGCCAATGTGGAAACACACACACACACACACACATACACACACACACACACACACACACACAAACTAATCAGAAACTTTTATCATTTTTATCTTTTGTTTCTGCCATTGAACTACGGCCATGATGGAGCATCGGCTTGAAGGGTTTGGTCGAATAAATCGCCCTCAATACTTATATTTTTTTTAAAGCCTGGTATTTATTCTATAGGTTTCTTTCTGAGGAACCGCTAAGTTATAGGGGACGTAAACAAACCAGCACCGGTTGTCAAGTAGTGTTGGGAGACAAACACAAAGACACACATACGTAGATATACATACATATATGTATGTGAGTGTATGTGTGTGTGTGCGCTCGCGCGCGTCTGTGTGTCCGCGTGTGTGTACATACAAGCTTCTTTAAAGTTTCCGTCTGCCAAACCCACTCACAAATTTTTGGTCGGCACAGGGCTATAGAAGAAGACATATGCCCAAAGTGCCGCGCAGTGGGACTGAACTCGCAACAGCATAGTTTGGAAGTAAACTCCATACCACACACGCCTACAGAAATGACTTAGACTGATACGGCTTAGAGTGAAACGACTTAGATTAAGGCGGCGAGCTGGCAGAAACGTTAGCACTCTGGGCGAAATGCTTAGCGGTATTTCGTCTATCTTTATGTTCTGAGTTCAAATTTCGCCGAGGTCGACTTTGCCTTTCATCATTTCGGGGTCAATAAATAAAGTGCCAGTTACGCACAAGGGTCGATGTAATCGACTTAATCCCCATGTCTGTCCTTGTTTGTCCCCTCTATGTTTTGCTCCTTGTGGGCAATAAAGAAATGAGAAACGACTTAGATTGATACTGAGTAACAATAGTAGCACAGGACAGTCGAAGGGAAATTTTGACTCCCTGCTCACCTTCCACACGTAGAAGACGGCATAAAATCTCTTAACGTACGTTATTTAGGGGGGATCGCTCTGGTTTGACCCCAGCTTCTAAATGTTCTGCTTATGTGCTTCTCATATAATTAAAACATTGACTTCTTATTGATTAGTCACCAAGAAAAACTGGGAAAAGAAGATACTTAACAGTTATCTGACATCGGTAATAATGTATTTACATCGATAAGGTTAATATCTATCCAGTAAGATGCACTTAGAAAACGTAAAGCATTTTAATCGTTGGGCTCAGATGTTCTTTACTAAGTTCTCCAGAATCTTATCTCTCCCTTGCACACAAGGACGCACGGGCCCTCGAACAGGATTCGAACTGTGTAAAAATAATATTC
The DNA here is from genome assembly GCF_006345805.1 of Octopus sinensis. Taxonomy (NCBI): domain Eukaryota; kingdom Metazoa; phylum Mollusca; class Cephalopoda; order Octopoda; family Octopodidae; genus Octopus; species Octopus sinensis. The sequence goes on along the minus strand of NC_043001.1, from coordinate 108,595,521 downwards.
GGGACGATTGCACCATCAACTACTTTACAAAGTGCCCCCCGGATTACACTGTCGATTCAACATGGTAAATGCCGCTGCTCTGAATACGATAGATACGGTAAATACCGCTGCTTGGAATACGATAGATATGAAACTGGAATCTCATCAGAAGGCATCTTATTTGCATGTCTTTGTTCAGAATTGATGTTGTCATGCTATAATTTCAGGATCATAGAGCGTTTCATCTCTGAGCCTGTACACTTCGCCTGCAGAAAGCTCCTATTTGCAGTTTGTTAAATCATAAGCACAGTCAGCTGGTCTCAGTTACTACAGCTGTCTCCCTAGTGGGTTCTTCTAGTTATCTGGATTCCAACTCGAACATGTCTTGCTGAGAAATCATAGTGATTAACTGCAA
>NC_043001.1:108562627-108575127 GCF_006345805.1 Octopus sinensis | reverse complement strand
ATAGATCGATAAAAATATATAAAAATATATTAATCAATTCGCTTTCTATTGATAATTAACTTTTATTGATAATTAACTCTTGTTTTTTTCATCCTATTTACATTATTTCTAACTTGATCTCTTGTTTTTTTTTTCTCTCAGGGTTTACAAGAAAAGCGCCCCAAACGGAAAGGTAAGATCATACAAAACTTAATTTATCCCTACGAAATCAGGTAAACAATAAATCATTTGGGGCCATTGTCACACCTTCTGGCAGTAATGAGGAACATAAGCGAGGTCAAAACAAAATTATGACGAGAAAGAGAAACTCTTGAGCATGTTTAACTTGAGCACCTTTCGGCCTCTCTAACAAAAGAAACATTTATATCTAGGATAAGATCCGTTGTCATGGATATAATTTACCTACCCCAGTGTCTTCTAACCAAAAAATAAGTAAAAATAGAAAACCTTGTCACGTGTTTAATTTCTCTAGCTATGTCTATTCTACTAAAAGAAAAGGTTATATCTGGAAATAGTAAACCTTGTCACAGATATAATTTAACCACCCTAACCTCAACTAATAAAAGACATAGATTTTGTAATAGGTGACGAGGTACCTTGTCGATTATAATTTGTTTATTTATGTCTTTTCTAATAAAAGATTTATTATCAAAATGGAAAACATTGTTAAGGGCAACAGTTCATGTTTTATCTCCTTTTGGGGAGAAAGGGTGTTAAAATTTCGACATGCCGGTCTCCCTCCTTTTTTAGTCAACTACTCGTATTTTCCCACTTCAAAGGACACCTTAATGTCCTTGTTGAATTACTTAATACTGATGTGCCTATGAAACCGGGAACCAATTGTACTATACAATTTTAGGTGATTCAAGAATAGGAAATGGTGAACGAACCTTGTCCTTTCTTTTCATATGTAGCAACTCAAATTGATATATTTATTAGCCAACACTAACTTAGCAACAAGCATGCGATAAAATGGAAACTATATTTAGTGCCATTCGGGAATGTCTCCGTTGATATTTTTGTGACCAATAACACCACAGTCGTGGTGTTATTGGTAACTGTAAAATCTAAAAAATCTATTAACTACGTCACCACAGTCGTTTTAATGACAGTCACAAAGCGTCATTAAATTATAGAATTTATAGTATTTTGATAAACTAGTTATGTGGAACAGAATCAAAGGTAGTGTTTTTAATCGATCCATTAATATGACAAGTTGTTTCTTTTTTTTTGCCACGTTCTTTTGTATTAACCCCAATCGTCTTGATAACCAGAAGCTAGTCAATTGTTCCTCAAGATTTAGGGTCTCACTATTTCTGACCAACAAGAATTCAACTGCTTCTGTAAATCGTTTACAATCCAAGGGCGGTGAGCTGGCAGAAACGTTAGCACGCCGGGCGAAATGCTCAGCGGTATTTCGTCTGCCGCTACGTTCTGAGTTCAAATTCCGTCGAGGTCGACTTTGCCTTTCATCCTTTCGGGGTCGATAAATTAAGTACCAGTTACGCACTGGGGTCGATGTAATCGACTTAATCCCTTTGTCTGTCCTTGTTTGCCCCCTCTGTGTTTAGCCCCTTGTGGGTAGTAAAAAAATAGGTATTTCGTCTGCCGCTACGTTCTGAGTTCAAATTCTGCCGAGGTCGACTTTGTCTTTCATCCTTTCGGGGTCGATAAATTAAGTACCAATTGCGTAGTGGGGTCGATCCAATCGACTGGCTCCCTCCCCAAAATTTCGGGCCTTGTGCCTAGAGTACTCTTTTATTTGTTTCAGTCATTTGACTGCGGCCATGCTGGAGCACCGCCTTTAATCAAGGAAATCGACCCCAAGACTTATTCTTTGTAAGCCTAGTACTTATTCTGTCGGTCTCTTTTGCCGAACCGTTGAGTTACGGGGACGTAAACACACCAGCATCGGTTTTCAAGCGATGTTGGTGGTGGGGGGAACACAGACACACTCACACACACAAACACACACATATATATACATATATACGACGGGCTTCTTTCGGTTTCCATGTACCAAATCCACTCACAAGGTTTTGGTCGGCCTGGGGCTATAGTAGAAGACACTTGCCCAAGGTGCCACGCAATGGGACTGAACCCGGAACCATGTGGCTGGTAAGCAAGCTACTTACCACACAGCCACTCCTACGCCCTAGAAGTAGAAAAGAATCTTTTATTATCCAATTTGAAAATATTTTGGAGAGCAGTTCATAAATTACTAGCAATCAAATGATGGGGAAATAGTGACAAGGACCCATTGTTTCTCGTAAGAGTCATTCTTGTCCAACCAGAAAGAACTCATCGAAGTACTCTGTTCGAATTCTCCTCAAGGGTATTAGAGGCGGAGGTTATGTGGCAGCGCAGTATATCAAATAACAACTAACTAAAATTTAGTATCGTCAATGCCAGATTTTTCCCCCCAGTGTCCTAAGTTATTAAGAACAAGCTTTAAATCAGATAACATAATATTCACAATTTAAATTTTTGAATCGTTTTCTGAATTCAAAATGGCTGTAGATTTTCTTTAGTGACTATTTTTTCTCCTTCTACGTTTTCATCATGTCTTATCCACTACCATTTTGTAACCGCATACTTTTGAGTTCTGAGTTCAAATTCCGCCGAGGTCGACTTTGCCTTTCATCCTTTCGGAGTCGATAAATTAAATACCAGTTACGCACTGGAGTCGATCTAATCGACTTAATCCCTTTGTCTGTCCTTGTTTGTCCCCTCTATGTTTAGCCCCTTGTGAGCAATAAAGAAATATGATATATATATATATATATATATATATATATATAGATAGATAGATAGATAGATAGATAGATAGATAGATAGATACACACACACACATACACACACATACACACACATACACACACACATCAGTATAACATTATACGTATATTAGTATAGATAGTGGTATGCATATCTCGATATATCAAATACATATATGTGTGAATATGTGTACGTGTGTGTACAAAAATATAATGGACACACATTCACACCCACCCACATACATACATATATACATACATACATACATACATACATACATACACACATACATCATACATACATACATACATACATACATACACACACACATACATACATACATACATACATACATACATACATACATACATACATACATACTACATACATACATACATACATACATAGTGCTTGCTTTTTCCATGGGTATGAGTAAGTATTTCACTTATATCTCGCGTATTTGCCGCTGAAGAGGGAAAAATTTCTTACGAATTAACCCCGAAATTGGACCAATACGGTAATAACGAATTTTTTAGAGATTTCTATCGGTTTGTTTCGAGACGCATAAATTATAATGGTTTATTGACAATTATTGTCTTTTTTTCGGCATATTTGGCACTAGAATTTTTCTTTTGCCCTTATCTTGTAAATTACCTACATACATACATAGATACATACATTCATATTGATAATGAAATCTTTCTTTAATTCAGTTGACAACCTATCTGGGACGACGAGATTATTACGACCACGGAACATGGGTAGACAACATCGGTGAGTAAAACGGTCAAATACTTAAGAGATTCACCTGAGATTCCTTAATTGTGTATTTGCCTTACGTTTCAAGTTCGATATATCATGTGATAATTTTTGTGTCGACTTCTTACTTATTGTTCCAGATGGTATCATTGTCATTGATCCCGAGTATCTTAAGAATCGAAAGGTGTTTGGCATAATTGTCGTTGCTTTCCGATATGGACGAGAAGACATGGATGTGATGGGAATGTCATTCCGAAAGGACTTCGCAGTGAAACAAATGCAGTTGTACCCTCCACTAGAAGAAAACAAACACCCACTCACCAAACTACAGGCTCGACTTCTTGCCAAGATTGGGTCAAATGCTGTTCCATTCCATTTCGACGTGAGTTTGCTATTTTCTGTTTTTAAATGTTGTCTACAAGATAAAAATAAAATGGCGTGCTGGCCGAATCGTTAAAATGCCAGGCAAAATGCTTAGCGGTATTTCGTTCATCAAAATCTTCTCTGCTCAAATTCCGCCGAGATCGACTTTGTTCTTCATCCTTTCGAGGTCGATAAATTCTGTACCAGTTGAGGCATGGGGTCGATGTAATCGACTTATTCCTTTCCCCGAAATTGCTGGCCTAGTGCTAAAAATTTGAAATCAATGTTATCTGCATGAAAAAAAAGCGAACTGACAGAATCGTTAAAACGCCGTACTAAACGCTTAGCAGCATTCTGTTCGTCTTTACGCTCTGAATTCAAATTCCGCTAAGGCTGACTTTGCCTTTCGAACCTTTCGGGGGTGGGTCGATAAAATAAGTACCAGTTAAGCACTAGGGTCGATGTAAACGACATAACTCTTCCCCTATATGAAATTGTTAGCCTCGTGTCAAAATCTGAAACCAATATTATCAGCATGAATCGACTAATTACTTTTTAAAAATTATCACACAGTAAATCATTGTGATATCAAAACCAAAACAAATCCTGTTTGGTACACAGTCCTACCAAATAGTTTACTACTTATTTATTAAATGTCAGGGAACACACTATAATATTAACCATTAGGATCGTCGCACAGCTCCGTCGAAAGACCTTACGATAAGCTTATCGCGAAATAGAAAAGTGATAGATGACCCGTAAAGTAGATTTTTCTTTCTCCTCTTAACCAAACCATGAAAATCAGCAGATTCCCACCAGAACCAAACGGTTTTCTCTCTTCACTAAACCATGCAAAACTGCCGTTCCCAAACCTAGCTTATCCATGCAAATCGGATTTTGTCTCTTAATCTTATCGTTTCGGGTTTCGCCCATTCCCTTTCGCTCGATCTTTATATTCCAGTAACTTATTTATTCTTACTGCATATTACTCTACCTCTGGTATTCGAGTACTATTTTTTCCACCTTGTTTCGCAGTTATGTGCTTACTCTGATATATGTGTGTATGTGTGTGTGTGTGTGTGGTGTGTGTGTGTGTATGTGTGTGTGTGTGTGTGTGTGTGTGTGTATTCTGACAAATGCTATATAAATAGTTTTTTAATAGTTTTTGTTATGTGTTCTTTAATTTATACTAATTTATACCTATATAAATCAAACTTTACAACAGCGAATGTCTGATAGTATATCTTACAGAATCGTCCAACTTTTCCTTCTACCTTTCAGTATTTTCTTCCATGCACAAAGATTAACAGTATGTCTTAATCCTTTGAATCTGACGTCATTTTACTGCTTCACATGAACTTACCACATTTTCAAATCTTGAATTTGATGTCTAAGGATTATAGCAAAAATTGTTTGCGGTAAAATATCTACTTGGATTTAGATTGTACTTTTAGATTATGTTAGGATAGTATTAAAAGCTAGTCTATATGCGTATTATAAGATTAATATAAAAAAAAATCACATGATTTCGTTAGCAACAATTGAGGTTATGTATTATAATACATTAAAATCTTCTTATACGCATATTTCTACACGGTTGATGTGACTGATTAAACTGCAAGATATCACTAACTTACTGACCTTGTAAATCATGTAATCACGAATTTCGATGGAAAATCACTGTAAAGTAGAATGGAATTTTTCTAAAAGTAACCCTGCGCTTCGGTTTCGATTTTCAGGTACAGCCATTTTAATTTAAGTTATTCCGTCTTTTATTACAAAAATGACTTCATCGGTGGGAAAATGGCAGCAGTTAGGACTGCTCTCAGAGCTTCTGAGACTAGTAGAGTGGGGATAGCAACCCCAGAGCAAAGATCTGACCCGATTCTTGCGCAAAATTCACCAATAAAAGCACCCAAAACCAATCTGGTAGATTTCAAACAGAACAAAGAATTTAGACGTTATGAATGTCAGACTCCTTCGCTCACTTCTTCATCCCTTCTTAATTCATAACGGTTTTCATTTTTGTAAGAAATCCAATCCGATAGTTCCGATATACATCAAGCTCTTTGCTTGGCTTGGAGGCACCCGCTACTACAGATAGTGAAGCAGATGTTTCAGTACGGAATAAACTAGATTGAAACCACCCCTCCGCTAGATCTCACTATGTCGCAGAACCTGTATTGCCAGAACTTTAGTTTGTCGAGGATAGCAGTCAAATATGTTGTGATATTCGATGTCAATAACGAACTGCCAGTCTGTCATCAAGAACTGTTACTACATCCACATTCCTTCTCCCAATGACAAAATCTAGCGATGGAGAAACTATGACGCAAGTGTCAATAGTATAACGCTGCTGGTTTGGGGGTAACATGCAAACCCGCAATGGATTTTGAAATAAGAAATCTTTTGCAATTTATAACAAGATTAAAGGCGTTAAGCTGGGGGAATTGTTAGCACGCTGGAAAAATTCTTAGCAGCATTTTCTTCCGTCTCTTTATGTACTGAGTTCAAATTCCGCTCATGTCGACCTTGACTTTCATCCATTCGGGGTCAATAAACTAAGTACCAGTTGAGCACTAAGGTCGATATAATCGACTACACCCTCTTAAAATTATTGGCCCTGTGCCAAAATTAGAAAAAAAATATTCTTTTCTACTCTAGGTACAAAGCCAGAAATTTTGAGAGAGGGTGCTAGTCGATTAGATCGCCCCTATTGATCAACTGGTCAGTAGAAATAAATATTGTATATGTTACAATATTGGAACTATAAACATCGCAAATGAACATGAGAAACAGTAACAGAATTACAGAAAATACTGTACTCATAATATAACAGTATAAAACATAAATTATAAAATTGTTTAACGTTGCAGTGTGTAAAATTTAAGAGGTTAAAATAGTTAATTGTTAATTTCGTTTAGCTGCGGTGAATGAGAAATAATGTTGACCTGGCGGTAAAGGTAGAGTCAGGAATTTCAACTTGTCATTTTGATTTAGGGAAAATGCTATGATTAACAGATCTTTGCCTGCTATTTATAGAAGCCTATGTAATTATGTATGTGTGGGGAATTTTTGGAGGCTTGGTTAGAGGAGGAAGGAAAGCAAGAAGAAAAGTCATTCATTTTTTTCTTTTTTCCCACGTGGGAGATTCCTCTCTCTCAACTAAACCCAGACCAAAAATTCATCACACACGCGTAAACACACACGTATAGATTCAACATAACACGGTATTTTCTTTTTCCAATTCAACCCCAGATTTTTCAACTAACTCACACACACTATATATATATATATAAGGAGTGGCTGTGTGGTAAGTAGCTTGCTTACCAACCACATGGTTCCGGGTTCATTCCCAACGCGTGGCACCTTGGGCAAGTGTCTTCTACTGTAGCCTCGGGCCGACCAAAGCCTTGTGAGTGGATTTGGTAGACGGAAACTGAAAGAAGCCTGTCGTATATATGTATGTATATATATATGTGTGTGTGTGTGTGTGTCTTATGTTTGTCTCCCCAACTTCGCTTGACAACTGATGCTGGTGTGTTTACGTCTCCGTAACTTAACGGTTCGGTAAAAGAGACCGATAGAATAAGCTTACAAAGAATAAGTCCTGGGGTCGATTTGATGACCGGTCACGTGAATTTGAGTAATTGTAATTTAGATACTCTTTTATTTGTTTCAGTCATTTGACTGTGGCCATGCTGCAGCACCGCTTTAGTCGAACAAATCGACCCCAGGACTTATTCTTTGGAAGCCTAGTACTTATTCTATCGGTCTTTTTGGCCGAACCGCTAAGTTACGCGGACGTAAACACACCAGCATCGGTTGTCAAGCGATGTTGGAGAGACAAACACAGACACAGAAACATATACACACACATGTATATATATATTTATATATATATATATATTCATAAACACACCAGCATCGTATATATATATACGGCGGATTTCTTTCAGTTTCCGTCTACGAAATCTACTCACAAGGCTTTGGTCGGCCCGAGGCTTTAGTAGAAGGTGCCACGCAGTGGGACTGAATCCGGAACTGTGTGGTTCGTAAGCAAGCTACTTACCACACAGCCACTCCTACGCCTAGATAGATAAAATAGTTTTTTTAAGTTATAAGCACAGCAGTACACGGTTCTGAGCAATAACAAACCCGTCGTTCGAAACGAAATGCGAGCTTCGGACGGATGTATTTAATGTGCCTTTCGTAAAATGCAAGGGTGTGGTTGGAAGAAGGTTCCCTCGTTGACTCGTAATCTACAATTTCTTTCGTTGCAGCGTTCATCGATTTTAGTTTATCTCGCGCTAATCAGGACGCTGAATGCTGCTGCGACACTTAGGTTACATGTGTATAATTTTATTACAATTCTGCATCCCAAAGCGAATCCGCTCCTCTTTCTGATCAGATTAATATTTGCCATGCTAATCACCATGCACTCGACGTCATCATCACATGATGTATTGATTTGATGAGATTAACAATGACTAATATAACAGTTTTGTGATAATTATGCTGTGAAGTTATCTTTAGTATTAATGGAATTTCCCATATCACGATTATTTTATAGCCTTTCAAGTACATTTTTTTCTATTGGCTTACAAATATAGCAACATATTGATTTTTCTTTTCTATTTTTAACATGTTAAGACTTATTTATTTGTATTAACTATTTTGAGAACTATATATAACCGTTGCCACCGATCGAGAATACGTGATCACTAATTCCCCGTTTATTACTATTTTTTTTTTTTTGCTTATAAAGTCGCCATGTTGCTTCATACTTCAGTCGTATGAATAATCGGTATCGTAAAACTCAGAGCTAAGATTCAATTAACTTCAACCTTCAATAAAGCATACACACGCACACGCACACACGCACACACACACCACACACACACACACACACACACACACACACACACACACACACACACGCACACACACGCGTATATATTCTACTCTATGCATCAAGTACATTTTCCTTTGTCATAAACAATCCACACACACACACATGTCGACCTCGGCATCTCTTTCTGTAACAACATCAAAACCGCAAATTTCTTAGGCGTTACCCTGAACTTGAAGCATACGAACATTCTCTTTCCAATGATGGACTCAAAAACCTTTGTCTCTATGGAAATCCTTGGGGAAATCCTGAAGCAGCCGGGTCGAGGCTCTGTGGGGGAAGCACTCCGTCGGTTACGACGATGAGGGTTCCGGTTGATCCGAATCAACGGAACAGCCTGCTCGTGAAATTAACGTGTAAGTGGCTGAGCACTCCACAGACACGTGCACCCTTAACGTAGTTCTCGGGGATATTCAGCGTGACACAGAGAGTGACAAGGCCGACCCCTTGAAATACAGGTACAACAGAAACAGGAAGTAAGAGTGAGAGAAAGTTGTGGTGAAAGAGTACAGCAGGGATCACCACCATCCCCTGCCGGAGCCTCGTGGAGCTTTTAGGTGTTTTCGCTCAATAAACACTCACAACGCCCGGTCTGGGAATCGAAACCGCGATCCTATGACCGCGAGTCCGCTGCTCTAACCACTGGGCCATTGCGCCTCCACCAAGGCTCTGTACTTATTTTAGTGGCTCCGAAAGGGCAAAAGGCAAAGTCGACTTGACGTCGATTAAATTTGGAACCCTAAGATTGCGTATGCTTCATCGATGATAGATGTATGTGCTTGTGTTTGTGTGTATGTGTATGTACTCAGGTGATCATTGTGACGCTTGGTTTAAACATTAATGTTCTTGTTCATTGCAGCTGCCAACCACCACTCCTGATACAGTGTGCATCCAACCATCTGAAGGTGACGATGGAGCGGTAAGTAAAGAGAACACAATATCTATTGAATATACACTCTCAAGACAAAACTCACACTTCCTCATCCTGTCACTACATATATCTAACTGCTTTTGTTTCGGCCTATCAATCTCTTTAGCTATCTATGGATTTATATATCGGCCTACATATTTACCAATCTACGTACATAACTCTGTGTTCCCTCCATACAATATTTACATACATATAAGTATATAGGGTAAAGACCCTTTCGATCATGAATAACCATGGGATTGCACCTAGAAAGTTACCCTCCGTGGCACAAGTCCTAGCAAGGTTGTTTATGGAAGACCTGCAGTCGCCCATGCATATCAGCCCTCTTCTCTCTCCACGCCACGGATGTTGTCCAAGGGAAAGGCAAAGACCGATAGAGTTTGGCACCAGTGATGTCGCAACTCATTTCTACAGCTCACTGAACTGAACTGGAACGACGTGAAATAGTGTCTTGCTCAAGAACGCAAAACACAGCCCGGTCCGGGAATCGAACCCGCTACCTCATAAGTGTGATCCCGACACTCTAACCACTGAGCCATATACAATACAGATACAGATCTAAAAGTATATTTGCTGACCTAAACAAAAATCCAAGTTTGGGGTAAGTCATGGTTGAGGTGTTTTAAGAATCGCTCTGAATTGCATCTCTTACAAGTAACAGAACCTGATGAAACTCTCAGCAAAGAAGTGGCAGCTTCTTTCCCAACTTTATCAACAAATAGGCGCAGCGTGGCTGTGTGGTAAGAAGCTTGCTTCCAAATCACATGGTTCCGGGTTCAATCCCACTGCGTGGCACTTTGGGCAGGTGTCTTCTGCGTGGCCGCAAATCAAGTCACTGGAACATGAATTAAGCACCAGTTGCGCATTGGGATCGATCTAATCGACAGGCACCCTCGCCAAAAACTTCGGGCCTTGAGTCTAGACTAGAAAAGATTATCTTAAGGCGGCGAGCTGGCAGAAACGTTAGCACGCCGGGCGAAATACTTAGGGGTATTTCGTCTGTCTCTACATTCTGAGGTCAAATTCCACCGGGGTCGACTTTGCCTTTCATCCTTTCGTGGTCGATTAAATAAGTACCAGTTACGCACTGGGGTCGATCTAATCGACTGGTACCCTCCCCCGGGCCCTGTGCCCAGAGTAGAAAAGAATATTCTTAGTCGTTGTGTTCTTTATTTGAAAGCTTCTTTTTGTGTTTTTTCACACTCACTGGAAACTGAGAATGATATTAAGTTGTCTGTTTTTGTACTTCCAGCCTTGCGGTGTTGACTATCAAGTAACAACATACGTTGGACAGAGCTTGGATGAGAAAATTCATAAACGGTAATATAAAGGAGAGATGGCGTCCCTGAGAACGATACTTTCCTCTAAATTTCGGTCCACTTTTTATATTTGTGTGTGCGAATGTGAATGTGTGTTTTTCCCCGTGCGTGTGTGTGTATATATTAGGCAAACCTGGGCACTAAACCCTTAATCCGTAAATCATTAAATAACAAAGTTGACATTTTCGTTAACGATTTAACTTTTAAGTGTAACTTCAGAAATCATTATCGGACTAATTAACTTCCGTTACTTCATAAAAACCCAAAATTAAAGGAAATTCTAAACATACACCAAATCATTAAAAGCTACAAACAGCCTAAATCACTTAAAAAGATTCTCACAAAGGCAAAATTGTCTTCTAAAATTACGGATGCAAAAGTAAAAAAATGTGGTAGATCGAACTGTGGCAACATGTCCTAACCTATTGGAAGGATCAGAATTCTTCTTTAAAGAGGGACAGAAATTTAAGATCAAATCTAACTTTACTTGTGCCTCTGAAAACATAATTTATGTTATTAAATGCTCGGGCTGCCACCAAGACTACGTGGGTTCCACGGGACTATCACTCAGCGCAGATGCACACTGCATCGACAACAGATTGCATTCCCAGAATATAGAATGATACCTTTTAGTGAGCACATTGAGAAATGCGCAAAGCAACTACTGCCACAATTTTTAATCTTCCCATTTTACCAATGTGCTTTCGGATCATCAACACAAATGAGACTGAACAAGGAAACATTCTTCATTGAAAAGTACAAACCCAGACTCAACCATCCGAACATACTGACACAGAGAAATTAACAAGGAAATGGAAAAAAATTTTTTAAGCGATATCTCCCCTACACAGACGGAAAAAATCACTCACTACCTCCCCTTATTTAGAATCTCCTGGAAATAAAAACAACGATAATTCCATGCAATATAAACATAACGTCACAAGAAATTTGAAAAGCTACACGCGAACCGGTAATTTCTTAAAAAATTTTAAAATTATGTCATTTTAAGGAAAGGAAAAAAATTTTTCAATATTCTCCATACATTTTGACACAAATATATTATATTTTTTAACATTTAAGCCTTCTGTCGTTTTTCACACTTTACTATTTTCTTATATATATATATATATATATATATATATATATAATTTAGAGAAAAACCTCTATTAAACAATTCAATAAAGTACGATAATTAGTAACTAGTAGTAAAAAGACTACGCGCGTTTCGTGGCTATATTTTCAAATAGATAATAATAAAATCAATTCGATTTCAAATTAAATCGAATTAAAATTAATTCTATTTAAAAATATAGTCACTCATCAGGTCTAAAATAATAAATAATAATAAATAATAATAGAATAAATGTACTTATCTTAACTTATACTAATTATCAAGTAAATATATAAAAAAAATACATGTTTTAACTATAAATAATCG
>NC_043001.1:108467627-108560127 GCF_006345805.1 Octopus sinensis | reverse complement strand
ACTACACCTGGCTGTGTTTGCATTAACATAGCTATATTTTGTGCCTCTAGCGGCATCTATTCTGTTGAAGCCATTTAAACCAATTCTCTGATCTTAGGATAACTCCCTTGGGATATCCCATCCGTCTAACGCACAGATTCCCACCTGTGTGTCGCGAGATCAAACGTGGGGTAACGCGAAATATACACACCTATGTGGTGTCATGAATGATCATTTAGAGCCCCAAAAATATATTTGATACTATTTTAACAATAAATATTATTGTCATCTTATATTTTGTATTGTTGTCTTTTACATTTTTGTATTCTCATCTATTTTATTTATAATATCAACATTGGCGCAGGAGTGGCTGTGTGGTAAGTAGCTTGTTTACCAAGCACATGGTTCCGGGTTCATTCCCACTGCGTGGCACCTTGGGCAAGTGTCTTCTACTATAGCTTCGGGCCGACCAAAGCCTTGTGAGTGGATTTGGTAGGCGGAAACTGAAAGAAGCCCGTTGTATATATGTATATATATATATATATATATATATATATATATATATATATATATATATGCGTGTGTGTGTTTGTGTGTCTGTGTTTGTCTCCCTAGCATTGCTTGACAACTGATGCTGGTGTGTTTATGTCCCCGTCACTTAGCGGTTCGGCAAACGAGACCGATAGAATAAGTACTGGGCTTACAAAGAATAAGTCCCGGGGTCGAGTTGCTCGATTGAAGGCGGTGCTCCAGCATGGTCGCAGTCAAATGACTGAAACAAGTAAAAGAGTAAAAGAGTATTGGTGAAATAAAGAAAAGTTTTTATCATCAATTCCAAGGACATAGTTTTCTTACACAGATGTTTATTATCCAGGGAGAAAATTTTCTTATATTGATGTTGAATCAGAAAACAACTGTCATATTAGATATTTCTAAAAGGGGGTGCCGTGGATTTTTGAAAGGCTTGGCGGCGGAGGTAAAGGACATGGACCGCACCCCATTTCGGTTTTTTTTTTTTTTTTTTTTTTTTTGCTCTTTTTTTCTACAAAAACCCACTTTTTCACTGCAGAGATTCCGAATCGGCAAAAAAAAAAAATTAAAATTTGGGGTGGGAGGTAAAATTTTGAAATACCGATTTTTTTATTTTACAGATTCGGAATCTACGCAGTCAAAAAGGTGGGTTTCTGTGGAAAAAAAAGCACACAAAAAAAAACAAACAAACCCGAAAGTGGGCGCGATCCATGTCCTTTACCTCCACCTGGAGGCAGAAAAGGTTGGGATACTGTGGTCTCAGGGAATCCTTGGAAAAGATCACCATTGCAACCTTTTCCCTCTTGGCTAAATCTTTAAAGATAGCTAACCGTCCCCTCCCGATCATTTCCCAGCCCTTCATCACTCACTCACTCACGCAAAACGACAGCTGACAATAGAGAAAGATACGACTCTATGACTACTTTGATGGGTTCTCCTATATGTTTCTTTTACTTTTGCAGAAATACTACTCTGGTGAAACTATAAACATAAACGTGTGTGTTGATAACCCAACATCGAAAAAAGCAAAGAAAATCAGGCTTCAGGGTAAGCAGTTTGTGATGTGTATGTGTGTTATCTTCTTCTTCTCATTCTTCTTCTTTTTCTTCTTCTTCTTCTTCTTCTTCTTCTTCTTCTTCTTCTTCTTCTTCTTCTTCTTCTTCTCATTCTTCTTCTTCTTCTCATTCTTCTTCTTCTTCTTCTTTTCTTCTTCTTCTTCTCATTCTTCTTCTCATTCTTCTTCTTCTCATTCTTCTTCTCCTCCTCCTCCTCTTCTTCTTCTTCTTCTTCCTCTTCCTCCTCTTCTTCTTCTTCTTCTCTTCTTCTTCTTCTTCTCCTCCTCCTCCTCCTCCTCCTCCATCTCCTCCTCCTCTCCTTCTTTCACCTTCTTCTTCTCCTCTTCTTCTTCTCCTTTACCTTCTTCTTCTCCTTCACGTTCTTCTCCTTCTCCTTCTTCTACTTCTTCTTCTAGTTAATACAGACAAATTCACATTTGGAACTTAAGAAAAGTCTTGAATATTTATACTGTTCCACTTACAGGTTGCACTTGTAATGCATGAATTAGCCATGTATGTATGTATGTATGCAGTGGCAGACTTGCCAGGTTGCCAACTTGTTCGATGGCAAGTGGGCCCCTGCGCCATTAGAATCCATATATGGGGGCCCGTGATAGTATCTAAGGGACCCATCCCCTCAGATATGAGTATTTTTTATTCACTCCTGGAAGAATGCATTAATTATTTCAGCCTGGCTATGTTTGTAGACAGTTGAAAAGAATACTTTTAACAAAAAAAAAATTAAATGATAACATTGTAGCTGCGAGTGGGCCCCCTTAGCCTCCTGGCAACCAATATTTTTAGACCCAGTCCGCCATTGTATGTATGTATGTATATATTTTATATACGCATGTTTCTATCCCACAGTTCTGCAGTATGCGGATATCTGCCTCTACGAAACTGTCCAGTACAAAAACATTGTTGCCGAAGTTGAAACGGAGTAAGTTTCTTTTTCATTTGTTGTGACAATTATTATGTCTTATATTCTTTCACGAGATCCTGGGACCTTCAACTTCTCCAAAATAATGGTGTTGTAAGCATATAAGTACACACACATACACACATCTATCTATCTATACGATCCCTATTGATTGTCCACCCCTTTTTTTCACGATCCCTTTTGATCGGAATTCGACCCTTTTTTTCCTCCTTCCCAAAAAGAAAAGCTCTGCTTTGTATTTTGTTACTTCTATGTTCAGCCCTGCGTGGCCACTAAAGAAATCTATCTAGCTATCTATCTATCTATCTATCTATCTATATATATATATTATATATATATATATATATATATATAAAGGGTAAAGACCCCCTTCGGTCATGAATGACCATGGGATTGCACCTAGAAAGTTACCCTCCTAGACACAAGTCCGGGCAAGGTGGTTTATGGAAGACCAGCAGTGTTATCCAAGGGAAAGACAAAGGTCGATACAGCTTGGCACCAGTGACGTCGCAACTC
Source organism: Octopus sinensis (assembly GCF_006345805.1). NCBI lineage: Eukaryota > Metazoa > Mollusca > Cephalopoda > Octopoda > Octopodidae > Octopus > Octopus sinensis. The sequence continues at coordinate 108,557,106 of NC_043001.1, read as the reverse complement.
ATTTCTACAGCTGAGTGAACTGGAGCACGTGAAATAAAGTGCCTTGCTCAAGAACACAACACGCAGCCCGGTCCGGGATTCGAGCTCACAACCTCACGATCGTAATCTCGGCGCTCTAACCACTGAGCCATGCGCCTATATATATATATATAGTGTAATAAATAAAATATATGCATACATACATACATATATGTACGTACCTACATCTACATGTATATATACATGCATATATAAATATATATACGTGAGTACAGAACACCAAAAATAGACGCAGAACTCAACGAGAACGAAAACGTAAAAATAAGCATGGAACGAACCTTTTTTTTACAAAGAAAAAACAGAGTACTAGACAAACTACACAAGGAAAAATTCACGGAAAGCATAAAAAATGTAAGCACCTGTAAACAGTGTACTGGTGCCATGAGAAATGCTTGCATATTAGGACCATCTCTCTTTACGTTCTGAGTTCAAATTCTGCCGAAATCGACTTTGCCTTTCGTTCTTTCGGGGTCGATAAATTAAGTATCAGTTGTGTACTGGGGTCGATCTAACCAACTGGCCCCCTCCCCACAAAAAAAATCAGGTCTAGAAAACTATCTTGTGACAGTTACAGAATAAAGTAATGTAACACCAATGACTAATATAATAATCCAACCAAAATATCTCAGTTACACAAACGTAAACAGAATTACTATTTAATCTTAAAATACATCGTACATATTCAAAGAACCTTAATCAGTAAATTGAAATGCAAAAGAACGAAATAATAAATGGATTTATGATTGAAAGTTTGGTAATTGCGTTTATTTCTATCACGCGACATTTATTATTGCAAACGTTTTAACTAACCTAAACTATACGCACACAGAAATACATTCCTATATATATATTAATGTCTCGAGTTGTTCAAAGGAGCAAGCCTTGTCATATTCTATGTGAGGCTGAATCTCCCTGAGAACTACGTTAATGTTATGCATGTCTGTGGAGTACTCGACCATTTGTGAGTTAATTTTATCCTCGTGTGGTAATGAAAAGTGAAACTGACAGCCAATATTTACTGTGTGTATGTATCTATGTATGAACTTTTCTTTGGATTTATGTATCTACTGTCTCTCCACTCACTTTCTCTCTTTCTCTTTCACTTCCTTTGTGACCCTCTTCTCTTCTGTTTTTGATTTAACAATGTGTATATGTATCTACTTCTCTTGCGATGTAATAAACATTTAAAAACACAAAACGAACGCCGTCACTGTCTCTTTCACTCTCTCTCTCTTTCTCTCTCACTTTCTTTCTTTCTCTCTTACTCTCTCCCTTTCTCTCTCACTCTCCCTTTCTCTCTCTCTCTCTCTCTCTCTTACTCTTTGTTCTCCTCTCTCTCTCTCGCTTTGCTACTTTTTTGAAGTGTGACGCACACAACAAGTACGTACAAAAACAAAAGGTTAGCGTATTAATATTATTGATGATAAATAGAGAAATTATGCAATCATGTGTTTTACCTCATCGATTTATGCTGGCCACTGTGATCCCCCTTTGCTAAAAATCTGAAGTTATAATTATCATTGATTGATGTAGTTTTTTTTTCCTTTTTATTTCATTGCATAATTATTTCTGCCTAACTCTTTAACGTTATCATTTATGAACTATGTTAATATTTACTTTACTCCATCAGAGAAGGATTTCCTATAGAATCTAATACATCTGGTTTCTGTAAAGTCTACAAAATCCGCCCAATTCTTGATGCCGCTAAACGTCGAGCTGGCCTTGCCTTGAACGGCAGGGTGAAATACGAAGATACTGCTTTGGCAGCCTCGACTGAGTAAGTATTGAAATTCCTTGTGGTTACCAGTGTTGACTTTTTTATATATATATTTAACGGGTCTCTCAATGGTCTGCAATGTATTTCTGAATATTAACAACAGTGTATTTATAACACCTTCAAGTAGTTTCCGTACTTTCATATTCGCCCAAAGTATTATCTTTGATTGCTATAGTAATTCAAACCTTTTAACAGATTGGTACTGAGATCTATTTTCACGTCGGTGATGCAGATTTAACGGTCATACCTCCACAAATATCTCAAATAACATTACCAGATGATTTGGCACCTGCCAATTCCTAAATTCCATAGAATTAAGTGTTCAGCCCAAATAAATAAGGAAACAAGTTCGAACTTAATTCAGTGATGTCTATACTATTCGACCTGCTTGTAAAGATAGCTAAATCTATCTCAAATCACACTCAACGTCTATTTTTTCATAAAGAAGGACATACATAAGTTATTCTTAGATGCAGTTTACTGGAAAATAGGATGATGTGGTCTCAGTTAGAACCCCTGTCATTCATAAACTGCTGCAATTTTAGTTGACCAGGAGCTAAACAATAACTATAAAACACTTGTGGTGAGACTAACTTCAAGATATGTCATTCAGTTTTTGATAGGAGAAAAGAATGAAGTTCGTATCAATATGTCTCATGGCAAAATAGATCTTGGGTAACAAGAACAGACTGAAGCAAATTCATTCACTAAGATTTAGGGGTTGATGACATAAAATTCGTCCCTTTCTTGTAATCTCAACTCCTATAGGGACATTGTGAAGATATTGCGTCTTGTGCATTTTAAACCTGGTGAAACGCCTTTCCTCTTTAGATCAGCATGCAACCAATTTCTTTGAGAGAGAAAGAGGAGGGAGAAAAACGAAGAGAAGAAGAATCGACTCCAGTACTTGGCAGGTACTTTATGTATCGACACTGAAAGGATGAAAGGGAAAGTTGATGGTCGTAAGATTTGGACTCAGAGTGTAGAAACTCGGAATGAATATCGCTAGACATTACATCTGACGTACTCACGACTTCGCCAACTCAACACCTGGCGTAGAATTAGCGAGCTATGAGAAGCTGACTCCACTGTAAAAACAATAGACTATACAGGGAGATGAAAATGCTTGGTAGGGAATTTATAGTCAAATCTTTTGTTTATCAATGGTGAGCCAAAAACCACAGATTCTGGCTGAGCGCCAGGACAAACTTAGTGAACGTCTCATCAGCTTTAACTATCTTCTAGATTTTAATTGTTAATTTGTGAAGGCGCGTGGCTTAGTGGTTAGGGCATTCGGCTCACGATTGTAAGGTCGTGAGTTCGATTCCAAGCGACGCGTTGTGCCCTTGAGCAAGACACTTTATTTCATGTTGCTCCAGTCCACTCAGCTGGCAAAAATGAGTTGTACCTGTATTTCAAAGGGCCGGCCTTGTCACACTGTATGTCACGCTGAATCTCCCTGAGAACTACGTTAAGGGTACACGTGTCTGTGGAGTGCTCAGCCACTTGCACGTTAATTTCACGAGCAAGCTGTTCTGTTGATCGTATCAGCTGGGACCCTCGTCGTCGTAACCGACGGAGTGCTCCTTTAATTGTTAATTTGCACATATTATATGCATCAAGGTAATGTGTTCATTTATAGTGGGGTATAATCTGAGGGAGAATCGGCTGTAATTTCTAACAAGCAGTAACCTAATTCTACTAGAGTGTCTCTTCCGTGCCATCTTGTTGCTTAGTTTTCACTCGTAGTTATATATAATGGGACTCTCGTTGCAGCATATATTTTATGATTTTCTTTTTCGACCATATTTTCGCAGAATGGCTGGCAAAGTTAACAAAGAAAATCTTGGAATAATTGTAAACTATAAAATTAAAATTAAAATGACGCTTGGATTCGGTTCAGGGTAAGTTTTGCATTTATTTTTATTTTTACCGTTTTTGATTTTTGATTTTTAGGGAATTAGATACACACTTGGAATGGTGAATCTCGAAGAAGCCTTCTTCTTTTTCTGTTCAAAGGAGTTTTCACACAATATTAACATGCTATCATTTATAGCTTTATCTGCTTCAAGATTCACCATTCCAGAAAAGAATTACTCCGCGTTCTCGAAATTTCTAAAGTTTTTAAAGTAGACAGAGAAATCAGAAATAGTACTTTAGCCCGTTGGCAGAATGCCTGCCATGTTTACTGGTGCTGTGGGTTCGTGTCTCACAGGTGGCCTTCGACCTTTTCTATCCAAAGAGTTTTTCACCCAATATCTAAATTCAATTATTTATAGTTTTATCTGCTTCGAGATATCTGCTTATAGCTTTATCTGCTTCGAGTATTTATCCATTTTTTTCTTTTTCAGCGATATGGTTTTGGAAGTTCCATTCAAGTTAGCCCCAAATAGACTGAAGGGAAACTCTTTGAAGCCAGAAGAAAGAGCCAGTGAAGAGTAAGTTATAAAATCTTTACGTTTATGTTCTTGGGTTTGTTTTCATCATCATAATTTAAACCGCGATGGTTGAAACATTCAGCATAGGAAAAGGTTTATGACTTTTGAGATTGTTTGAATGTCGAACGATGCAATGTTAAAGCATTTCCTTCAGAATACATATGCATTATGTGTGCATGTGTGTGTGTGTGGGTGCACATATGTGAGTGTTTGTGTGTGTGTGTGTATGTGTATGCGTGTGCGTCTGCGCACCTACCCTTATAAATACGTACGAGCACGAGTGTTTGTATATGTATTGTATGTGTGTGTATATATGTATATGTATGTATTTCTGTTTTTATGAGTGTATATATATATATATATATATATATATATATATATATATATATATATATATATATGGGGGAGGGGTAGCCAATTCAAAGAAGAAACAATTAAAAAAAAGAAAAAAAAAACGAGCGTGAGGATGTGCACAAGCAATATATTAATTTGACAATCGGTGAAAGGAGATAGTTGTTAACATTTCGAGCATTGCTCTTCGTTGGAAAGAAGAAAGAGGAAAGTCTAAAGAGAAATACATACATACATACATACATACACACATACATACATACATACATATATACATACATACATACATACATACATACATACATACATACATACATACATACATACATACATACATACATACATACATACATGTGTATATGCATATGTATATATTATATTTTACTTACTTTTATTTCTATTTTTATTTATAAATGTTCTCTGATAGTCTCTCTCTCTCTCTCTCTCTTTCTCTGTCTCTCTTTATATCTGTTTCTACCAATAGTCAACTCATGACAACAGCCTTCATAAGAACATCACACACCATCTACTTTTCCCCCTCTCTTTCTCTCTCTTGTCTCTTCCCCTCACTTCTTTCTTCCACTCCCTACCCCCACTGTCTATTATCCCCATCATTATTTCTTCTGTGTACTTTCTTCTTATGTATACTAATATGTATTTATTTTCTTCAGTGATAAAGAAGACTACGACTTGGTGATGGAAGAATTCCAGAGAGTTGCTGTGAAAGGATTTGAAAACGAAGTCAGTGGAGGTTTGACTTCAATGGGAGAATAAGAGAAAAAGAAGGATTATTATAAAACAGAAAAATAAGCATGACAGTGTTAACAACAATTATATGTGGAGATGTGAAGAGCGGATGCTGGCCACCTGATCTTTTAGACTAACACAGCATGGACTTTGATTTTTTTTTTTTTTTTTTTAATGAGGTGAAGACATTGTTTAACCAATCAGGAAATTGGCCATAGAAAGGTAACATTGCATATCTCTCATCAAAAATATATGATGCTTTCATTTCATTCCACATTCTCTGACAAAAGAGAGCGGATCTATTCTTGTAAAACCGAATTTCATTTTATTTGTCTTTTTGTTATCTTTTGGCTTTTTTCCTTCTTTTTTTTTTTGTCTACTTTTACCATTCCACATGGAAACTGCAATCAGGAATTATTATTATGAATTTATGGTTTTATTTTTATTTTTCAATTATATAACTTTATTTTTATGTATTATATAATTCATTATGAATTATATAAATTGTTATTGTTAATAATATAATTTTTTATTAAAGATTATATAATCTGATGTTATATAAGATATTGCAAATTATATAAATTGTTATATAAAATTTATACACCCAGCAACCGTTAACTATATAAGTTATTATGAATTAAATAAATTCTCATGTATTATTGTAATTTGATATAAGAATTATATAAAAAAATTAAAAAATAATAAATCCAAGATGGACAGAGAGAGAAGCCTGTGAAGCAACAGGCAGAATATTTTCCAGCTAAAAAGTAACTGATAAATAATTAGTATTTATTGAGTAAAATATTTAAACTGTTTAAATGGCTAGAAATAAAATGACAATATGTTGTATTGCATATCTATCCAACCTACGATGCTTGCATGAAAAACAAGAAATATATATATATATATTGACAATGACGATGATGGTGATGTTGATGATGATGATGATGATGATGATGATCCAATGATTTGATCAATCATTTTATGGAGTAGACTATTTTGTTATTTTTTCTATTTTTTTAAACATTAGCTTCACATATTGTTTACGAAGTATATTGACTTAAAGTGGCTTTGAAGAATTCGTCAGTATTTATATAAAATGAAAAAAAAAAAATACATGAAAGTAAAATCCAAAGAAACTAGTGGTAAATGGTAACTAACTTCACCAAAATTTATTCTCTGAAGTCGGTAAATTTGGAAAAGTTTGTTTGCCATGATAAGAAGAAAATTTTAACATTTTTATATAAAAACTTTCAAGCATTTTTCTTTCTCAAACAAGCGACTTGATCTGAAAAATCAGAATTTTCCTCTCGTGTTTCTCCTATTTAAATTTAAGAATTTCAGTAGTGATAGGGTGTTTTTGTGGGCCTTATCAAATGGAATTTACTTACCAGGAGTATGTGGTGCTAAGAATACAGTGCTAGGTGCTGTGACAAGTCTAAGAAATATACTGTGACTCTTGGAGCCAACCAAACAGTAACTTAGTTCTTTTGTAACAATCATTTCTGTTGAACTACACTGTCCTTGTTTTAAATTATTTTGAAAAAAAACGAAGAATTTAGCAAAATAATGAAGAATTTAGCAAAATAACTCTGTCTTTATTAAGCTGGCATTTAGAACTTAAATTGACAGGAAATTCTGATAAAAGATTCAAATTTAGATTTCTTTAAAAACAGCAAGTTTGTATCATAGAAGTCTTGAGCAAAGCTATAAACAGTTATATTGTTAGTGTAGAAACAACAACAGAAGCAGAGTGAATGTAAAAAAAACAAAATATGGAAAAAAAAATGTAAAAAAAAATTGAAATAAATAAATAAATATATAAAATAAAATCTTAAAAAAAGAATATTAAAAAAAAATATTTAATGAAAAATTTCAAAACCATGATTTGTTTTTTTTTTTTATCCTCTTTAGCATATTTCCCAATTTTATTGTATGTATGTACGAAATGTTATTTGCACATAGAGAGATTGTTTTAGATGTAGTTACAAGAATTTTTTTTTTATATATTCCTAAAAAAAAAAACTCCAAAATATAAAGAAAATGTAAGGGTCTGTCCCAGAACTGACCAACTTACTTTGAGAGCTAACCCATGGCAGAATGTTGACTAGAAAACTACATATATGTTATATATGTCTGTATAAATAAATATGTATGTATATATAAATATATATACATGTGTGTATGTGTATCTGTGTATGTATATATAAATGTTAATAGAATGAATAGGTATAATATATATAAAGAAATATATACATATATGTATGCATATATATATATATATATATATATATGTATGTATGTATGTATATGTATATGTGTGTGTATGCATACACATATCTGCTTATCTGAGTGCCTTTGTGCATGTGCACATGAATGTACATACATGTATATGTGTGTGTGTGTGGTACAAATAATTTTTTGTTATTCATTTTTCCTTTCCATGTTAAAGTTACTTAATTTTTTCAGTTTTTCATGGACAATTATTTTCATTTCTTTTAAATCCATGGTTATCTCCCTGCCGTTTTTTTTCGTTAATTTCTTATGTCTTTGCTAAACCATCCACGACTATTCTTAACCAGTATCAAGTATTAACCATTTTCGTCAACCAGAAAGAAGATATTTCTTCCTCGTTATTATAATAGTATTTTAGCGGCAAGCTTGCAGAATCGTTAGCACAACAGGTTAATTGATTAGTGGCATTTCATCCATTTTTACATTCTGAGTTCAAATTCTGTGGAGGTCGACTTTGCCTATCCTTCAACTTGCTCCCTCCCCCAAATATTACTGAACCTATATTTTGTGTAACTAAGGTGACGAGCTCACTGAATCATGCTTTTCAAAATTGCTTAGCGGTATTTTGTCCATTTTTACAATCTGAGTTCAAATGCTGCCAAAGTCACTTTCCAGGGTTGACAAAATAGGTACCAGTTTAGTACTGGGGTCGATGTAATTGACTTGCCCTGCTTCCTGCTAAAATTGCTGACCTTTTGACAAGATTTGAAGTCAATATTATAATAATATTATTATCACTTCTTTCTTTTATTTATCAGATTAATTCATATAAATTCCACTGATGAGATATCATCCTCCATTCCACTGCTCAACATACAAGAACTAACAGCCAAATTCCCTTGTTGTGATGCTTGCAAACTAAGCATTGCCAGTGAATTTTAAAGATATCTGGAGCTGCTGTTTTTTAAATGCACAACATTTATAGCGGGTCTCCAACAGTTGCACATGCAACTATGTACGCGGGCAAAATATTTTTCTTGTCTTGTCTTCAGACAGCATTCACCCGGGGTGGGTTGAGCTGGGTTCATTCATCCTCAATGCTGCATCTCTCACAAACGTTGACCAGGCCTGGCGATTTAAGGTTAACGACCATGTGATCTCCAACCACTCCCTATTCCAGCGGCGAATGCCATAGACATGGGGGGGGGGGTCCTAGATTGGGTTCCAGATCAGCCTTGACTGTCATCTGCCAGGTTTTTCGTTGTCCACCAATGGTAAAATATTTTTACCATTAAAAAAGTGCTCAACTATTCTATAAATCATAGAACCTTTTGTGTGAGTACACCATTGAGTTTATCAAACAAGGAAGGACATGATGGGCAACGTTATCCTTGCTATACTAAATATTTCGTAAATGGACACAGGCGTGACCCCATGGTTAACCTTTTAGCATTCAAATTATTCTGTCAAATCTAATGCTTATCTATTCATATTGTTTTGAATTAATCATGCTATATCTCATAGCCTTGAGATTCCACTGGTGTGGCTGTATATTTTTAGAATGGCATTGCAAGCTAGGTGTGAGGTGCTGGATCTAGCTGGTATGAATGTAAAACAGGAGGAATATTTTGGCTAGATATGGCTGATTTGAATGTGAAAGGGTTAAGAAATTCACTTCGTTATCATAAGGTGCTGAGTTCACTTCCTCTGTGTGGTAGTATATTAAGCATGTGTCTGTTAATGAAGCCTCAGTAAGACACAAAGTGAAGTTTCATAGGTGGAAACTGTGGGAAGCCTAACAAATGGATTGTACCTGTAAGAAGAAAGGGTCAATCTTGTCTTGTCATATAGCATGTTACGTTGATTCCAGCTGAGAATTACAGCAAGGATACTCATGTTTGTGGAATACTCAGCTACTTATATCATGGTTGAATGAACAGATTGAATGAACAGTTCACTGAACCACTAAAAGACTCACTGTTGAAACTAACAAAGATCTCTTTGCTTCCTTTGTATATTAGATACACTATACAGAGGAGATAAACTCTATTGTAAATACTTGCTCTACCATATATATGTATTGTATGTAAATATATATATATCTATATATATATATATACACACACACACATGCATATACATATACAAACATTTGCACACACTATACATATATATTCTTAAATATACAAACGAATATATATGTGTGTATATATATATATGTACCCCCACACCATACACACATCTGATCTTTGTCAAAACCCTCCACCCTATACACACATTATATATCCCTTAAATTGCACCCCACTGTCTCTAAGAGAAATGACAGATTAGACATCATTGTACTAGTTGCTCTATGTTTAAAAACTTGAAGGGATGGTCATAAATGGAACAACATTCATCATAGGATTACTTTATCAGGGCTGAATGAAACCACATCAAAAACTAACATTCCTCTTTATTTTCGGAATTCTTAGCTTCTTCTTTTTTACGTATTTTAATTGGGTTTTTTTTTTAATTGCTGTCTTTTATTTTCTTCCTTGTTTCAATCATTGAACTACAGCCATGCAGAGTCACCCCAATATGTAGGGTTTTTTTTTTTTTGTATTTTATCATTGATTTTTTAAAATAAATTCATCAACAGTATGTAGCTAAAATTTAATTAAAAATAATTAGAAAAATTGAAGAAAGCCTCTTTTAGAGTTTTATTAATTATATCACAAATTAGGGTAGCGAGCTGGCAGAATCTTTAACACATTGGACAAAAATTCTTTGAGACATTCCATTGGTCTTTATGTCCTGTGTTCAAATCCTACTGAGCTCAGCTTTGTCTTTTGCCCTTTCAGGATCAATGAAATAGGTACCCACCAAGTACTGGGTTCAACATAACCAACTAGCCTGGTCTCCCAAAATTTTTGGGCCTTTTGTCTATAGTAGAAAGAATTAATTACACCACAACTTATACATCCATCCGTTTCTTCCATTTTTATCTCAAAATTTCTTTAAATAAAGTTAAATAAGTTAAAAAATATTCATCTATCTTTTCTTCTTCTTCCATTTAATGTTTCCAATCTCTCTCTCTTTTTCCTCCCCTTTTCTCTCTCATTAAATATGATTTTTCTGTCTTTTCATGAGATAAAAAAAAAAAGAAAATTTTTATATTTTATTAATGACTGGTTTGCACAGTTAATCCTGTTTCGACCCTTGGCGATTGGTCGTGTTCACAACTATCTTCAGTATGAAGGTAAAAATAGACATCAGTGTTTTTCCTGGAGGAAAGGTACCAAATTACAGGTGGTACCGGATAGAGACAAGGTGAAAAATATGACATAGAAGAGGGTTTCTAACCTTGACCATTTGTTCTGTGATTCCCAATGCTTTTACAGAATCTGAGATGAAGAGTATGTACCATGGCAATGGTATTGTATTAATAGTACTACTACACTTTGTTGTGTTACAGTTCAGTGGAATGGTGTCTATTGAATAGTGTTATGGTTTAACCATTTAGCATTCAGATTGTTCTATCAAATGAAATGTTAATTTATTCAAATTGTTTTGAATTAATCATGCATCATCTCAAAGCTTTGAGATATTAATGATGTGATTGTTTATTTTTAGAATGACATTGTAGGATAAGTGTGAGAGGCCAGATCTGACTGGTTTGAGCATAAAACAGAATCCTTGGGTTGGATACAGCTGGTTTAACCCTCTACTGTTTAAACCAGCCATATCTGGCCCAGATATTCTACATGTTTTATATTCAAACAGGCAATATCTAGCCTCTCACACCTACCCTACAATATCATTCTAAAAATAAACAATCACATCATTGAAACCTCAAAGCTATAAGGTAATGCTTGATTAATTCAAAACAATTTGAGTGAAAAAGTATTACATTTAACTGAGTAATTTGAACACTAATGGGTTAAACAATATTACCTGTTAAGCGGTTCATTAGCTGAGATGCTCCACCTTTTTGAGAAACCAAAGAATAACAAGTCGAGCGATCGCTTTATTTCTCTTCCAGACTGAACGTTTGCAAGCAATACAGTTTCGATTTCCAAAGTGGATCTGTTTCTCTTAAACTTCATTCCTTGTGCCTTTGTTCTGACTTTTCTCTGTGGTTGAGTCAGTTAGCACCTCTCACTCGCAGTAAAATACTTTTTATACATTTGTCAGAATGCGGACCACTAATCCAAATCCCTATGCTATGGTTGTTTGACAATCATACCTTGCATTTATTTATTTAAATCCTTAATGGTGGTGCCCCAGCATGGCCACAGCTCGTGAGATGAAACTAGATGAAATGAAATTATATATTTTCATGTTGTTATAGACACTGTTCTTTCTTTCTTGGCACTGGCATAGCTGTGTGGTTAAGAAGCCCACTTTGTAACCATGACGTTTTGGGTTCAGTCCCACAGCATGGCATCTGGGCCAAGTGTCTTCTACTGTAGCCCCTTATGAATGAATTTGGCTGATGGAAAATGTGATGAAGCCCATCATATATGCATATGTATGTATGTATGTGCATGTGTGTGTGCATACATGTCTGAGTGTGTGTGTATAGGTATATGTGTGTGTCTTTGTGGTTGTGTGGCTCCCACCATTGCTTCACAACCAGTTTAGCAAAAAAAAAAAAGATTAATAGAATAAGAGGCAAACTTTCAAAAGTTGATTCCTGGAGTCAATATGTTCAAATAAACCCTTCAAGGTAGTGCTCCAGCATGGCCACAATTCAATGACTGAAACAAGTAAAGATTAAAAAGTAGCAACCCTTCCCTCACAGAACTATCAAGAGATCATCTAGAAATAGCAGTCAAATCTCCCTCAAATCACACCCTAACATTTTTAAATAGGAGAATATAAAGTAATGTGGGCAAAGATCTATTATGCCTAAAACAAGATGGGACAGGATGGTCACGGTTGGGTTGCCTTTGATCAAAGTTTTATCCCAACCAAAGTTGTTGTAGGGCTAAACAATAACAGCCGTGGTTCTTTTGCTAAGCAAAGAAGGGAACTATAACATGGCCACTTGAAATGCTAGAAATAACAACCATATTTCTTTCAAATTACACACTTTTGACTTAAAAGGGAAGGCGATACTGGACAATGTAATCCCTGATAATATAATCCTAAATACTTCTAAAAGAAGCTCAGAGTTGATCAAGAGCTCAACAGTACGCACATCAACCAAAATAAACACTGTATATATATAATTATAAAAAAACAAAAATGGCTTTTTGTTATTTCTATTTTTCTGATTCTGGTTCCACAATTTGGGTCTATATCAGTTTTTCTCTCCATATTTTGTTATTTGATATTTGCTTTTCCAATTACATTTTTGTTGTTGTTGTTGTTTTATAAACTTTATTTTAAAGAATAAAATCAATATGTACAGGAATTATAGTATAAATAAATATCGATTATGCAACTTATTCGGACTGTTTTTATATCTGCTGCACTAACAAATGTTTCTCTCTTATTAAATGTAAGTTTTTTTTTCATTCTCTCTGCTTTTTATAAAATCATATACATATAGGCGTAGGAGCGGCTGTGTGGTAAGTAGCTTGTTTACCAGCCACATGGTTCCAGGTTCAGTCCCACTGCGTGACACCTCGGGCAAGTGTCTTCTAGTATAGCCTCGGGCGGACCAAAGCCTTGTGAGTGGATTTGTTAGATGGAAACTGAAAGAAGCCCATCGTATATATGTATATATATGTATGTGCGTGTATGTTTGTGTGTCTGTGTTTGTCCCAGCAACATCTTGACAACTGATGCTGGTGTGTTTATGTCTCCGTCATTTAGCGGTTCGGCAAAAGAGACCGATAGAATGAGTACTGGGCTTACAAAGAATAAGTCCCGGGGTCGAGTTGCTCGATTAAAGGCGGTGCTCCAGCATGGCCGCAGCCAAAATGACTGAAACAAGTAAAAAGAGAAAAAAGAGAAAGAGATATATTATGGAGATGTACTTGCATAGCAAGTGACCTGATCAAGGATCGTGTGCTGAAACAAAAACAATTGCAGCATGGAAGGTGTTAATAAGCCATTTAAGAAACACAAAAACTGTTAGATTCACTTCGACATTTAAATTTTATTTGCCAAAATATTTTTGTCGCTTTGAGACTGCAACCTGTTCACTGACAAAATTCCGCACTGCATCCAGAATTTTGCTGCAGCATGGAATTTTGTCAGTGATCAGGTCACAATCTCAAAGCGACGAAAATATTTTGACACAAATTAAATTTAGATGTTGAAGTGAATCTAACGGTTTTTGTGTGTTTTTAAATGGCTTCTAAACACCATTTATAAACTGGCGATGACCACGTTCGAATGTTGTTTTTCACGTGCTGGCATGCAACACTGGCAACGATCACGCTCGAATGGTGCCTTTTACATGCCACCGGCACAGGAGCCAATCTGTGGCCCTAGCAACAACCACGCACGGATGTGCTTATAACGTTTCACTGGCACAAGTGCCAATCAGATCGTTGACCACAGATCTGCTCAACATCTTCACCATCATCATTTAACATCCATTTTCCATGCTGGCATGAGTTGGACAGTTAGACAGGAGCTGGCAAGACTTGAAGCCAAACCTTTACAGAGTATACTGGTTGCTTTTTATGCAGCACCATCATCAGTGCCTTTAAGAATTCTCAAACAAACAATCATCATCATCATCGTTTAACATCCGTTTTCCATGCTAGCATGGGTTGGACAGTTTGACTGGGATCTGGGAAGCCAGGAGGCTGCACCAGGCTCCAGTCTGACCTGGCAGTGTTTCTACAGCTGGATGCCCTTCCTAATGCCAACCAATCCGTGAGTGTAGTGGGTGTTTTTTTACATGCCACCGGCACAGGTACCAGGGGAGGCTGGCAACAGCCACGATGGGTTGGTGTTTTTTACGTGCCACTGGCACAGAAGCCAGTCAAGGCGGCGCTAGCATCGGCCACATTCGGATGGTGCTTTTTACATGCCACCGGCAGAGGCATCACAACTACAATTTCCATTTGATTTTTTTGATGTTGATGCATTTGACTCAATAGGTCTCCTCAAGCACAGCAGGTCGCCCTATGATCCAAGGTAAGCACAGCAGCCGTCTTGTGATCCAAGGCACCTTGGATGGGCTGAAGGAAAAAAGATGCAGCCTGCAGGACCTTCTGAATAGCATGCCTAAATGAAAAATTATCTTGAATATTTTTAGTAGTCTGGCCCACTTGATCACTAGTCATACTTAATGTAGCCCAGTTCTTGAAAAAGGGTTACCTGTAACCAGTTCAAACCTTACCTTTCTGATAACAAACAAAATAAAACATAATAATGATAACAACTTTATTACATATTGTGGGGTTAATTCTTTTTTTCAGTTTTTGCAATCACAGATGGCAGTTTAAGTCTTTTATTCTCTCCTTAGAAAGAAAAAAAATCTGTAGATAATTCTGACAATAACTTAGGAAATAAGAATTTATACACAAAATTTACAGAGGAATATCAATAACAAACTGGAAATTGGAAACTGATATTCCATATCCCTACCACTTCCTGAATCTCTTGACCATTGCCAAATTGGCTTTTAATTTATTTAAGTGATTGGCATCACTCTCAAGTTTGATCGGTAAAGTTTTTGTATTCCCTTTAGAAATAGGCAAAGGTTGAAAACTTATTTGTTTCACTTCCATAGGGGAACAAGGAATTTGACTACAATTTGGTATAACAACTTGGTTTAAATCCCCCGACTGACCTGGTCTGACAACAACCGGTGTGTTTTGGACAACGCATGCTGTGTTCATGGAAAGTGGGGGTTCAATCTGAACTGGATAAATTACTTGGTTACTGGAAGTGGCTGGTGTTAAAGAACCGGTTAGACAACTTTGGGTTTCACTGGAATTTGAAAGAACTTGCGTAGGTAGTGAAGCAGAATTATGTGGAGGTATGGAGTCTCCGGCAGCAGAAACTAATGTTTCTGAAGCTAATAATGGAGAACTATTCAGAAGTGCAGACTTAAGAATTGGTGAGGCACTTGTTAATGAAGAAGAGCTTTCCTCTTTCCCAGAACTGACCAATTGTGTAAGCAAAGTGTTCGGAGTCGATGACATAACAGGCAAAGAGAAGACAACTTCAGAAGGTGACGTAGTGGTTGATAAGGAAATTAATCCACTTGGTGACACAGACATGGGAATAATAAACGAATCATCAGCGGATGATGACGGTTGTGGTTGTGTTGTTGATGTCGGTGTTACTGAGATTGATATTGGTCCATTAATGGCAGGATTTGCAACTGATAACAACGTAGCACAGGAAATGGGAGTCCCAAGTGACGAGAGCATAATATTGTGGACCGGGGCCACAGTTGGGGAAACGGTACTGAGGGCTGCTGACGATTCAGTAGTGTTGACAGTCGGTGCAACTTGTGACGAGACGGTACTGCAAATAGCAGGAGTGACCGATGGTGAAACAGTACTATAAAGAGCTGGGGTGACCAATGGTGATACAGTATTACAAAGACCTGCTGTGACCAATGGTGAGACTGTACTACACAGAGCAGAAATGACTGGCTGCGACATAGTACTACAAAGAGCTGGACTGACCAGTTGAGAAACGGTACTATTGAGGGCTGGTGTGACTGCTGATGTCACAGTATTACCAATAACTGAAACTACAGTTGATGGCACAGTAGCACTAAGAACCGGCATTACAGCTGAAGGGATGGTACCACTGAGAACTGGAACAACAGCCGATGGTATGGTACCACTGAGTACTGGGACAACAGTTGATGACATGGCATCACCAAAAACTGGCGCTTCAATTGATGACATTATATTACCAAGAACTGAAACTCCAGTTGACGGCGTAGTTCTGCTGAAAACCGTTCCGACAGTCGATGATATAATACTATTCGTCATTGACGTCGCAGTCGTTGACAACGTGACAGATGAAGTTGACGGTATAGGTGATGAACAAGAATCATCTGATATAGTTACAACTGGTAAAGCAGAAGCTGAAGGAGCTTCACTGACCGATGTAACAACCGGTAACATCTGTGGATTGGTCAATGCTGACGCTGAATTCGTTTTAGGATCTGCTACGGTCTCAAGAGAATCCGACTTCAGTTTTTCCCACATTACTAAATGGATTTCCTGCTTGGGTATGAGAGGTAGACCAAGGTTCACCGAACATATCGGACCATCTAAATCATCACATTTAATCCATTTTCGATCTGAAATAAAATAAAAACATAAAAACAATATAGCACTCAGTTTACTTAATTAATAAAATAACAACATATGGTTATGAATATAGTGGTGATGCTGGTGGTAGCATCACTATAGATAATAATAATAATAATAATAATAATAATAATAATAATAATAATAATAATATAATAATAATAATAATAATAATAATAATTATAATGATAATAATAATAATTATAATGATAATAATAATAATAATTATAATGATTATAATAACAATAATAATAATTATAAATATAATAATAATAACAATAATTATAATTATAATAATAATAATAGTTAGTTGTTTGACCTTAACCAGTTGAGCATGTCCCTCAGTGGCTGATGATATGTGCATCTCTGATCACGAGCAGAAGTAGTGGGGGAGCATCATAGCCATGTGTTGAGAGGGATTCTTTGGGGTTTGAATAATTCACCTCTGGAAACATGGGTGGTTCTTTCAACATCCTTAAACAACCCTTATTCAGGGACCTTTTGAGCGGGATGGGCTACTCGACCTGAAGAAAATTCTAACTGGGCTCCACCTGCAAGGTCATGCGCTGTTTACCTTGATAGATCACCATGTCGCGCACATATGGTTGTGATGCATCTGCCTGGTGTACCCTTATCAGACGGGTAGTCATGATGGGTATATTGGGCTTCATATATTTTACCCCAGTGTCACTTTGATGGCATGAACTGCTCTCTCACTCAAAAATAATAATAATAATGATGATTATAATAATAATAATAATAATAATAATAATAATCATCGTTGTTTAATGTCCACTTTCCATGCTAGCATGGGTTGGACGATTTGACTGAGGACTGGTGAACCAGATGGCTGCACCAGGCTCCAGTCTGATCTGGCAGAATTTCTACAGCTGGATGCCCTTCCTAATGCCAAATAATTATGACTCTTTCTACTATAGGCACAAGGCCTGAAATTTTGGAGAAAGGGGCCAGTCAATTACATGAAATCCTAGTACTCAGCTGGTATTTATTTCATCAACCATGAAAGGATGAAATGCTGCAGAGCATTTTGTCCCCAGTGCCAACAACTCTGGACATCTTTAATATCATCATCGTCATATAACGTCTGCTTTATATGCTGGCATGGGTTGGATGGTTTGATTGAGGACTAGCAAACCAGAAGGCTTCACCAGGTTCCAATCTGTTCTGGCAAAGTTTCTACAGCTGGATGCCCTTCCTAATGCCAACCACTCCTAGAGTGTTGTGGGTGCTTTTAACGTGCCACTGGCATGAGGGCCAGTCAGGCGGTTCTGGCAATGACCACGCTCAAAAGGTGCTTTTTACGTACTACCTGCACAGGAGCCAATCCGCTCAGAGGGTGCTTTTAACATTCCACTGGCATGAGGGCCAATCAGGCAGTACTGTCATCAGCGACATAAGCGATTTTGATTTGATTTCACTTGGCATTATTACCTGTAAACAATGAATAAAAGAAGTTCTTTGGCAAAAGAAACAAAAGCAAAGAAAAAAAAAAGCCACTCACCTGAATATTTGATCCAAGCAATGAAGTGGTCAGGATCATTTGTATATTGAACAATCCCAACGACATGATAGTGAATGGAATTATGGGTAAAATTCAATTTGGATAAATCTTCAAATGGAATCCCTTTCAAGAAGTGTAATAAAATAGAGTTTCCAAACCTGGAATCAGAAAGGAGGGAACATATGAATAATGATGGTGGTGGTGGTGGTGATTTCAAACTTGGAGACAATGTTACTAATCTTGCATGGTGTAGGGAGACAGTATTGACCATCTGACTGCCTTCCCTACATTCTCATTACATAACTGGTATTTCTTTTAGCAATACCGGAAATATAACAAAAAGACCTTCTTCCTTTTGTAAAATTCAAACTGAATCTTGAAAGGCTATATACTATACTAGAGAGAGAATATAGTCCATCTGACTGCCCTGCTCACATTCTCATTACATAACTGGTATTTATTTTAGCAATACCGGAAATATAAAAAAAAAAAAAAAAAGACATTCTTCCACTTTGTAAAATTCAAAATGAATCTTAAAAAGATATACTATATTTTCTGGCATACAAGTCAAATTTTTTCTGCCAAATTTACTGCCAAAAAAGGTAAGTTGACTTAGGACACCAAAATGATTTTGCAGGTCCCAAAATTCAATGTGAAATGCAGCAGAATTTCAAAAGATAGAGACAATGCTTGGATGCTTACACTACATACTATGTTGGCTTGTATGACAGAAAATATGATAATTTAATGCTTGTTGTCATCATCATCATCATCGTTTAACATCTGCTTTCCATGCTAGCATGGGTTGGATGATTTGACTGAGGTCTGATGAACCAGATGGCTGCCACCAGCACAAGTGTCAGTAAGGCCACACTGGTAACGATCACGCGCAAATGGTGCTTTTTACGTGCCACTGACACTGAAGCCAGTTAGCTGCTCTGGCAACGATCATGCTCGGATGGTGCTCTTAGCGCTCCACTAGCACAGATGCCAGTCATCAAATTTGATTTCGATTTCACTTGCCTCAACAGGTCTTCGCAAGCAGAGTTGAGTGTCCAATGAAGGAAAGGTACACATAAGTGGGCTGGTTACACCCTTGGCATAGGCCATGAGGTTATGGTCTCACTTGGCTTGCCGAGTCTTCTCAAGCACAGCATATTTCCAAAAGTCTCGGTCACTAGTCATTGCCTAGCACGGAAAGCGGACGTTAAATGATGATAAGGAAAACATGATGATATAATTAGAGAAAGCTAATTAAACTGTAAAGGTAACTTACTTGATGGGTTTCAGGGTGCGACACTGGTTTCGACAGTTGCAGTTGGAACATTTAACAATGTGTTGCATATTATACATTGAAAAATCTGCAGCAGCTTCCAAAGTAGGCAACATTTTGGTGTGACTGAAAGAGAGAAATTAAACAATAATAATAATAAAGTTTACATTTCACTACAACTCCTTCTTCCCCTCCTATCTTCCATCTTTCAAAACCCCTAGATCAGCTTCGATTCAGAGTTTTCTGAACCAAGGGAGGTTAAATTTACTTAGGCGTGGCTGCATGGTAAGAAGTTTGCTTCCCCACCACATGGTTCCAAGTTCAGTTCCATTGCGTGGCACCTTGGGCAAGTGTCTTCTACTATAGCCTCAGGCCGACCAAAGCCTTGTCAGTGGATTTGTCAGACGGAAACTGAAAGAAGCCCGTTGTGTGTGTGTATATGTATATATATATATATATATATATATATATATATCTGTGTTTGTCCCCTACCTCACCATCACTTGACAACCGATGTTGGTGCGTTTACGTTCCTGTAACTTAGCGGTTCGGCAAAAAGAGATCGATAGAATAAGTACTAGGCTCACAAAGAATAAGACCTGGGGTCGATTTGTTCGACTAAATGCAGTGCTCCAGCATGGCAGCAGAACAAGTAAATAAATGAGTAAATGAATGGATACGAGGTAAGAAGTTTCCTTCGCAATCTGAAGGTTCGAGGGTTCAGTCCCACTGCATGGCACCTTGGGCAGGTGTCTTCTACTATCGCTCTGGGTTGAACAAAGCCTTGTGATGGGGTTTGGTAGATGAAAACGGAAAAAAACCCATCATATATGTATGTATTTGTATCTAAGAGGGGAAAGAGAGAGAGAGTGTGTGTGTGTTCCTGTTTGTCCTTGGTATGAGAAGAAATCGAGAAGCGACGATCGAACGTCTGTGTTGTCTCTGTATTGGCATTAGTCATAAAGGGAGATAACTAAATACTACAAAACGTAATTCTGCCTTACAATCAAATTTTTTAACTTCAGGAAGAATAAGAGACATTATCATCATCATCATTTAACGTCCGTTGTCCATGCTGGCATGGGCTGGACGGTTTGACCGGGCTGGCACGCTGGAAGGCTGCGCCAGACTCCAATCTGATTTACCATAGTTTTCTACGGCTGAGATGCATTTCCTAATGCCAACCACTCCAAGAGTTTAATTGGTGCTTTTATGTGCCACCAGCACGGTGCCATTTGCGTTACACCTGGGTGTTTTTACGTGCCACCGGCATGGGTGCCAATTTGCATGACACAGATATCTGCCACAACTGTGACTTTGCTCGGCTTGATGGGTCCCCTTAAGCATGACATAATGTTAAAGATCTCAGCCATTGCTTCCATGAGGCCCAATGCATGAAGGTGTTCTATATGTGCCACCAGCACGGGTGCACTTGGCTTGTCGGGGCCTCTCAAGCACAGCACATCGCAAAAGGTCTCAGTCACTAGTCATTGCTTCTTGTTTTTTCTGTGTCCCTTTCTGTAGAAGAGCGTAGGCTCAAAACGTAAAAGACTTTTTCTATTCCTGAGCGTTATACAAAGACAGGTGGTGTACAAAACAAACAAATGCATTAGTATAACGCTCAGGAATAGAAAAAGTCTTTTACGTTTAGAGCCTATGCTCTTCTACAGAAAGGGGCACAGAAAAAACAAGGAGAGAAAAAAATGTGTGTAGTGGCTAACGATATATCATGGCGACTAGTGCTGGACAGAAGGGTCAAATACAGGAAGGAAAGTAGGGGAGATAACAAGGTAAAGATGACCCCCAACACAAAGGTGCGTGTGTGTATAAGAGAGTATGTATGTGCATGTGAAGAAAGGGCTGGTGGTTTGGACGTGTGCGTGTATGTATGTGTAGGTGTGAAGATGTGGGGATGGGTGTGTGGGTGGTGTGATGTGATGTGATGTGATGTGTAATGCTGTATGGTGTAGTGTGGTGTGGTGTGTTGTTGGGAGGTGGGGGAGGCGAGAGTGGGGAAAGCACGGGTGGGGTGTGGGTGCGGCTGGGGGTTGGGGTAGAGTTGGGGTTTGTGGGTAGGCAGAAGTTGTGGGGTACAGGTGGGGTATTTGGGGGAGGGGTGTGGGATAGGATGGGGGATAGGAAGGATAGGGAATGTGGAGTAGGGATGTGTAGGGGTGGGTGGGTTTAAGGGGGGGAGGGGAAGGTGGGTATGTGAGGAGAGAGAGGAAGAGAGAAAGAGAGTAAGAGAGAAGAGAGAAAGAGAGGGTGAAAGGGTATTGCCGAAAAGGCATTTTTTCAAAACACGCCTGCTAGATAAGTTAAATTTGTCTAAAGTCGTAAGACACCTGCCGTTGTCCTGTTATTACCATTCTTGTTTTTGTTTTTATTTTTATTTTTGTTTTTGTATTTATATTCGTGTGGCTTCGTCCGTTTTTCTGTCCTTGTTTCGTTTACATTCGTTCCTTTTTCCAAGAAATCTAATGCTCGCAGCTTAGTTTTTCATTGGGGCTGGCCGTGTCGGAGCAATATCAGAATTAATCAGCCGAAATTTGCTATGATGATCCGGTTTCTGACTGAAGATTAAAGGCTTCGAATGACCCGTCCGTTTTTTGTAATCATCTCTTTGTGCATTTCACGTTCTTGTTCCTTTTTTTATATATAATTTTTATACCTATATATATATATATATATATATATAAATTAGAGAAGAACCACCATGAAGCAATTCAACAATGATATATTTAAATCATACCATATAGAAAATAATTAAAATTATATACTACTTATTTATTATTTAGTACTTTATTTAGTTCTAGGTAAATGTTTTATCGTATCTTTAATTTTTTTCTATATGGTATGATTGAAGTATATCATTGTTTAATTGCTACATGGTGGTTCTTCTCTAATTTATATACATGTATTATATATTGTGAAATTTGATTTAGTATCACTAAATTGAATTTTTCCCTGTAAGTTTGGAATCATATTCCCTAATGTTATTATTATTATTATTATCATTAATATTTTATATATATATATATATATATATACATACCCAAAAAGAGAGAAAGAGAGCACAAGCTGCACATTATTTTAAACACAGTAAACTAAAGACAAACAAGAGTTTCAAGATTCATATCCTGTCACCAGTAATACATTGAGGGTTAAGATGTTAGCATTGGTTCAGTCCAACTAGCATCACATAGGTATCACAGCATTCCAGTACTTGTTACCTTCAACAGCCTACACGATATAAAAGAACTGGACACCAGGTTCCAATCTGATTTGGGTGCTTTATACATGTCACCGCCACAAGTGTAACATGGAGGGAACCCAATACACTTTAGGGTTGATGTTAGGAAGGGCATCCAGCTGTAGAAACCATGCCAAATCAGACTGGAAACGAGTGGAGCTCCCTGGATTACCAGTTTTCAGTCAAACTTTCCAACCCATGCCAGCATGGAAAACAGACGCTAAATGATGACGATGATGTTAAAATCAAAAACAAGCTGATAAATGAGCCTCTAAGTAGTCACGCAAACTGCTAGAAATAACAACCAAATCATACCCTACTGTCTTTAAAAACAAACAAAAACAGAAACATTAGATAATCATAAAGATGATATATTTGAATAAACATATTTCTTGGGATATTTCTCTTCTTTACAAGTTTACTTTACAATTTCCCACCATTTATGCTGTGTAGAAGACTACATTGGTATTCTTTTGGTATGGCTCGACAAAATCAAAACACTTCAATTTGGCTCTTTCTGTGGTTGTTGTCAACTGTCAGTTGACGAAATGGGAAGAGAAAGAGAAGAAAGATAATGGGTTGTGTGTGTGTGTGTGCGTGCGTGCTTGTTCGCTTGTGTCTGTGTGTGCTTGTTCTTGTCTGTGTGTGTGCCTGTTTTGTTTTTATGCATTTGTGTGCTGTGGAGTATAGATATAACGAAATTATGTCAGCAATGTCTTGTTTTAAACTTGAAGGAAAAAAAGGCCTTGCATATTTGTTCTTACCTGCTTCATGTGTGTATGTAAAATAATTTCATTATACCTATATTCCACAATACACAAATACATGAAAACATAACAGGCACACACACAGACAAGAACAAGCACACACGTACAACCCATTAGCTCTCTCCTCCTCCTCTTCCTCCCATTTCGTCAACTCACAGTTGACACATGCTTCTATGGCAACAGCCAAATTGAAGTGTTTTGATTTTGTCGAGTCATATTGAAAGAATGACACTACTTTTTTTCTAATTTATTGCACAACTCTAATAGCGCCATCTTAATTTGACATTAGTCTCCTTCGAATCAACAGAAAGGGAAATAATTATAACTAAATAATGTGAATGAGGGTGGAGGCACGTGGCTTAGTGGTTAGGGTGTCAGCATCATGATCGTAAGATTGTGGTTTCGATTCCTCGACCGGGCGACACGTTGTGTTCTTGAGCAAAACACTTCATTTCACGTTGCTCCAGTCCACTCAGCTGGCAAAAAGGAGTAACGCTGCGATGGACTGGCGTCCCATCCACCTGGGGAACACATACGCCATTGAAACCGGGAAACCGGGCCCATGAGCCTGGCTAGGCTTTAAAAGATGCATTTATTATTTTAATGTGAATGATGATGATCATCACCATTATTCAACATCCATTTTCCATGCTGACATGATTTGGACAATTCCACAGCTGGTGAGTCTGAGGACTGTACAGTCTGCTTTGACATGGTTTTTGTGGCTGGGCACCTTTCCTAATGCCAACCACTTTACAGTGAGTTCTGGGTGCTTTTTATGTGGCACCGGCACCAGTGAGGTCACCAAGTGATTTGCAAGAGTGAGATCCCTTCAACATATATATTTCTTTACTACCCACAAGGGGCTAAACACAGAGGGGACAAACAAGGACAGATTAAACGGATTAAGTCGATTACATTGACCCCAGTGTGTAACTGGTACTTATTTAATCGACCCCGAAAGGTTGAAATGCAAAGTCGACCTCGGTGGAATTTGAACCCAGAACGTAACGGTAGACGAAATACGGCTACACATTTCGCCGAGCGTGCTAACGATTCTGCCAGCTCGCCGCCTTCTATCACATAGAAGGGAAGTATTACTGAGGGAGGTGGCTTTGTGCCAAGTGATGAGGGGTAAGGGTTTGAATAAAAGAAGAGAAACAGGAGACTTGTTGTGGAGGAGATACATGGCCACCCCAACTGGAAAAGAGAAAAAAGAAAAGAGAGAGAGAGAGGAGAATGGAGAGTGATCTTGTTTTTCAGTTAAGAGGACTGAGACAAGCAGAACAGTTTACCTTACACAATAGACAGACTTTCATGAGTGAGTGAGTCTTCTTGCGACAATTTCAGGCCTTGTGCCTATAGCGATATATTATAAGAGATGCCAGTCTTTTAGGTCGTTCTATGAAGATCTTATCTCTGCAGCTTTCCTCTACACCAGACAAAGCAGTGATCTTGCCATGCACATTCACAGCCCTATCATGGCCATTCCGTCTCTCTATTGAGCATAGCACATCAAGGACTACATTGCCCAATGTGTCCCTCACTTTTCAAGAGAGTTTGCTGAGGCTGTAATTTAAAGATTTGGTTGTTATTTCTAGTAGATCCAGCAACCATGGCGTTGGAAGTAAATGGTAAATATTCTGATGAACAAGCCTTTCAATGCTTCTAGGACATTTGCAAAACTTGAGTTGATCTGGAAGTAATACAGTTTTAATGCTAAGACTGGACTCTGTAATAATAATAATAATAATAATAATAATGTGAAATCTGTCCTAGTATATGGCTAAAAAGGTTGAAGAGAGTAAAAGGTGACATGAACGAAATAATAACGAATAATAATAATAATAATAATAATCATCATCATTATCATCATCGTTTAACGTCCGTTTTCCGCGCTAGCACGGGTTGGACGGTTCGACCGGGGTCTGGGAAGCCAGGGGCTGCACCAGGCTCCAGTCTGATCTGGTAGAGTTTCTACAGCTGGATGCCCTTCCTAACGCCAACCACTCCGCGAGTGTAGTGGGTGCTTTTTACGTGCCACCTGCACAGGTGCCAGGGGGGTCCGGCATCGGCCACGATCAGTTGGAGCTTTTAACGTGCCACCGGCACGGAAGCAGCCATGGCGGCGCTGGCAACGGCCACGTTTGGATGGTGCTTTTTATGTGCCACCGGCACAGAAGCCAGTCGGGGCAGCGCTGGCATCGGCCACATTCGGATGGTGCTTCTTATGTGCTACCGCACAGGTGCCACCGGTACAGGTGCCAGGTGAGGCTGGCAACGGCCACGACCGGGTTGGTGCTTTTTACGTGCCACCAGCACAGAAGCCAGTGAAGGTGGCACTGGCAATGGCCACAACTGCAATTTCCATAATAATAATAATAATAATAATAATTATAATAATAATAATAGTTTCAAATTTTGCTACAAGGGTAGCAATATTGGGGGAGGGGATGAGTCGATTACATCGACCCCAGTATGTAACTGGTACTTATTTTATCGACCCCGAAAATATGAAAGGCAAAAATCAACCTTGGTGGAATTTGAACTCAGAACGTAGCGACAGGCGAAATACTGCTAAGCATGTTGTCCAGTGTGCTAACAATTCTGCCAACTTGATGCTATAATAGTAGTAATAGTAGTAATAGTAATAATAATAATAATAATAATAATAATAATAATAATAATAATAATAATGATGATAAATTAATTTGAAATTTTTGCTACACGGGCAGCTTGGGGGAGGGGATTAAGTTGATTACATCAACCCCCAGTGTTTCTCTGGTCCTTAATTTATCGACCCTGAAAGGATGAAAGGCAAAGTCGACCTTGGTGGAATTTGAACTCAGAACGTAGCGATGGGCAAAATGTCGCTAAGCATTTCATTCAGCATGCTAAGGATTCTGTCAGCTCACCGCCTTCACAATCATCACCATCATCATCGTTTAACGACCGTTTTCCATGCTAGCATGGGTTGGACGGTTCGACTGGGGTCTGGGAAGCCAGGAGACTGCATAGGCTCCAGTCTGATCTGGCAGTGTTTCTACAGCTGGATGCCCTTCCTAACGCCAACCACTCCGTGAGTGTAGTGGGTGCTTTTTACGTGCCACCGGTACAGGTGCCAGGCGAGGCTGGCAACGGCCACGACCGGGTTGGTGCTTTTTACGTGCCACCAGCACAGAAGCCAGTGAAGGTGGCACTGGCAATGGCCACAACTGCAATTTCCATTTTGCTTTCGATCTTGATTTGATTTTTGATCTTGTTCCCGATAAATTACTGCCCCTCTGTTAAGTGCAAGACCACATCATGGATTCTAACATTCTAACTGGTGGTATGTTTCTGGCTGTCAGTGGTTCGTAGTGAAATGGTAGCTACCTTATTTAACCTTAAGCAGAGAGAGAGAGAGAGAGAGAGGTGACTGTAATGACTTTATATAAGGCTGTTGTAGTGGATATAGTCATATGATGATGGGTTTAGAAATGCATGGATCAGGGACAGTTCAATGAGAGCTGGCAAGTCAGAGGACTGCACCAAGCTCCTCTGTCCTTTCTGGCATGGTTTCTATGGCTGGATGCCCTTCCTAATGCCAACCACTTCACAGAGGAGACTGGGTGTTTTTCATGTAGCACCAGCACCAGTTAGGTCTGCTTTGGCAGGATTTTTATAGCTGGATGTCCTTCTTAATGCCAACCACTTTAGAGAGAGGAGCGCCTATAAAAATCAAGAGAAATTTACACAAAATGTAAAATGATTATGTAGAAAATATGCCGCTTACCTGGATGTGACACGATGCTCACACTGCTTACAGAGAAATTCCAAAATGTAATCCATGGTAAATACATCACGTAAAGCTGGTTCCTGTTTCTCAAGAGAAATGAGAGCGAAGACAGGACCATCGTTCGTACCTTTCTTGCACAGCAGCTTCGTTTGTAGCTGTTTCCACACGGCTTCACGGACGTTGAGTAATAGTTTAACAGCTTTCTTCTTGGGTCCTTTCACAGCTACAGAGTTGTCCAACATGGCTTTCTTGAGAATGGCCATGGGTAAATCAGATGCCGGGATTGAAGAGTTAGGGCCCTTAGCAGTCGGCTGTCCTTTTTCTGGTTGGTTTGTGCCATTAAATAATTTCATGGCCTGAGTGTAGGCCTTAAACAGGGTCTTAAGAACAGATCTATCTTGGGGCGGGAGCTGCCTGACTCGAGCTTTTAGCATTTTGTTGTGTACGAATAGACATAAGATGACATCAAGCCAGCACAGAGCCTGGCTATTCGGCCACTGCAAATAGTGCACTTGTTTGTTCGGTGCAACATTTACGTTCAGTTTCCTTTGCTGCAAATGGGGTGGCAGACTTGCAGTTACAGTTGAACTGTTGTTTTTCACATCAACGATCTTCCGTTTAAGCGTTTTCTTTAATGACGGAAGTGGTGACGATGGCAACAGTGATAATGATGACGATGATGATGCTGCTACTGCTGCTGCTGCTGGTGCTACTAATGATGATGATGATGATACGGATGGTGGAGACAATGATTCAAGAAAATTTTTAGGCAATAAACTGGTGAAGTTCTTGTTGGCCAAAGCAACTTTCCTGATAATTGATTCCATAGATTTTGGTAAATTCATTAAAGCATTATTTGAATCTGAAATATCAGCAACAGCTGGTTCTTCGTGTGCCACACCATCTTCAGTCACTGAAGAACCACTGTTGTTCTGTTCTGTGTCTGCAGATATTACATCTAAAGCCTTCTCTTCGGGATATGCTGAGACCATTTCATTGTCACTGCACATATTATTACTGGCAACAAGCACTATTTTATGTGATTGGTTCAGAGGATAAAAACACTGAAGAATAAAAAAGAATTGCTTGAATATTTAGATTAATTAAGAAATTTATGAAGATTTAACATAAAAAAAAAAGTTTTTACCGTAAATCCTCGAGTATAATCCACATTTTTTTTCCCAAAATTTAAAGGTCAAAATCACTAGTGTGTACTATATACGAGGTTAAAAATGAAAAATATTTTCTAAGCAATGTCCGAGTCTCTATTTGCTGTCTGGCAATGTTTATTCAGACGCATTTTGTGATGTCAGGCGCGAAAATACCTTAAGCTAAGCCTGAAAGCAATGAAGTCATAAAAGAATCATCCATAACTTGCAGTAAGCAACATTTATTAAATGTTATTACTGTTATTTCTTTATTTTCTGCAAACAAAATGTACAAAAAAGTTACACGTTTGCATTATGTTATATATACAATAATAATAAAGGACGTTACCGTATACATTTTTACAAACCAAGGACGTTATATAGACCTCCTTGACTCAAGTTAGAGAAGGGGTGCGTATTATACACAAGGTTTAGGTTTTTCAGAGGTACAGCCCCCTAAAAATTCCCTGCGTATTATACTCACGGGCGGACTATACTTGAGGATTTACAGTAAACTGATGCATCATATTTTCTCTCATACAAGCCCATATAGAATATAGTATAAATCTGGTTTAAACATTCAACTATTGTCACTACTTTTCCAAATTTTGTTGTATTTCATATGGAATTTTTGGTCCTCCAAAGCTGTTTCGTTGTTTAACCCTTTCGTTACTGTATTTATTTTGAGATGCTCTGTGTTTATTTCAAGTATTTTAAATATAACAAAGAATTTAGTACTATAACTTAGTTATCATTAAGCTGGTGTTATGAACATAAATTGTGACTAAGGTTTGCCGGAAGATTTTAATTCAAAACTTATGAAGACAAGGTATTTGTACTACAGAGCCAGAGCTGATTTCAGCCGGGTTGGTAACGAAAGGGTTAAGAATTGTTTCTCTATTATATATTTTAACCCTTTTGTGACCATATTCCTGTTGAGATGCTCTGTGTCTCTTTCAATTACATTAAATATAACAAAGTAATTAGTAAAATAACTTAGTTATCTTTCAGCTAGTGTTAGCAACATAAATTGTGACTAAGGTTTGGTGGAAGATTTTAATTTAAAACTTATAAAAACAAGGCATTTGTACTACACAGCCAGAGTTGGTTTCAGCCAGGTTGGTATTAAAAGGGTGACTTTAACCCTTTCATTACTGTATTCATTTTGAGATGCTCTGTATTTCATTCAGTTTAATTTTAAATATAACAAGGAATTTAGTAAAAATAACTTAATTATCATTATGCTAGTGTTAGGAATGTGACAAAGATTTTGGTGGAAGATTTTAATTCAAAACTTATGAAGATAAAACATTTGTACTACAGAGCCAGAGCTGGTTTCAGCCGGGTTGGTAATGAAAGGGTGAACAAAATAATATGGAAAGCACTGCTAACACAGTAGAACATGGTACTGACTTGTAAAAAACATTTAACATACTTTACAGTATATTATGCTAGCATGATGAAGTATCCCATACCTACAAATAGCTAAAGTTAGTGTTATATTCAAGGGCCTATTCATATCTAATGTCAAGTGTTATGTTAAAAAACAAAAAAATTCAATTCTTACCCCTTCGGTAGGGCATAAATATATACTTTCTTCAAAGTTAATGGCAAAGAGTTGCATCTTAATCTTGCATGCAGGACATACATGTTCCTGCACAGGCACCATCCTGCAAGAAAAAACAAGAGAAAAAGAAAACGTTTACATTATTTACAATTGACGGATGTTTGTCCTGTACAAAGAAAGATTTCAGAGAGAAAAATAAGAAAAAAAAGAAGTTAAATTTGATGTCTGATAATGGGCAGAAGCAGATGAACGGTGTATCGAGTTGGGTGACTTGGCCAGACCAATGCACTTCTTCCATACCATACCAAGTATCCTGACCTTCTATAGCAATCTTCAGATCCTCAATTCCTCCACTTGGCATCTAGTACCTTCCACAAGTTGATCATTAAGTGTCCTTCTTGGTCTACTGATACAGGCAGACCAACAGAATGGAGACCTCTGGATATTTCATCTTTGCTTCTCCAGCATCATCATCATTTAATGTCCGCTGTCCATGCTGGCATAGGTTGGACAGTTTGACTGGGCTGGCATGCTGGAAGGCTGCACCAGTCTGATTTGGCATGGTTTTCTACAGCTGGATGTCCTACCTAATGCCAACCACTCTGAGAGTGTAACTGGTGCTTTTACAGGCAAACGGCACAAGTGCCATTTGCATGACACCCGGGGTGTGTTTACATGCCACCAGCATGAGAGCCAATCTGCGTGACACCAGTATTGGCCATGGCTGTGATTCTTCTGCTTGGCTTGATGGGTCTTCTTCTCAGACGCCAACCACTCTGAGAGTATAATGGGTACTTTTACATGCAAACGGCACAGGTGCCTTTTGCATGACATCAGGGTGTGTTTACATGCTACCGGCATGGAAGCCAATTTGCGTGACACCAGTATCTTCCATGACTGTGATTTTGCTTTTCTCAAGCACGACATAATGCCATAGGTCCCGGTCATTGCTTCCGTGAGGCCCAACACTGAAGCAGTGTCTTGCAAAACCTGTTCTTTCTCTGATTACATACGCAATGGTAGGAAATCATCCACACACTTGGTGCTTTATAAGGAATCTCAGATGAATTAGAGATATCTTATTACACACAACTATCCAGACCACATTCACATAAAACAGATGTTAACTAAAAAAAATGGAACTGATAGGGGATAACTACAGGCAACCACATGTTCACAAGTTTGGGTAGGACAGGTGTGACCTAGTACAGTGCCTCACCATTTGTTAAAATTTGTTGCATCTGATACACACAACAGAGGCAACCATCAATATTTGTTATTCTGTGCATGTCATGTTTGTTTGGAGGGGCAGGGTGAAAGGGTTCGGCCTAATTCCCACAACTGGACATCCTTTCTATTGCAAACCACTTTACAGCCACAGACTCGGTGCATTTTGTCATCCCAGCAGAAGTAGAGGTTGTTTACATCATCAATAAAGATGACCCTCCACTTTGTATTAACTATTAGCCAGAATTCCTGCCCTCCTCAACAAATGCCCTCACTCTGCCTTGTAGATGCAATATCACTTTCAGGTCCATTTTTATTTACTTTAATATATTATATGTATTGGAACAGCTGTGTTGTTGAGAGGCTTGCTTCCTAGCCATGTGGTCTCAGGCTTGGTTCCACTGCATGGCACTTTGCAGAAATATTTTCTACTGTATTTGTAGGTGCAGGATTGACTGTGTGGAAAGCAGCTTGCTTACTTGACCTACTAATAAACATCATCATCATCATCATTTAACGTCCGCTTTCCATGCTGGCATGGGTTGGACGGTTTGACTGAGGACTGGTGAGCCGGAGGCTGCACCAGGCTCAATCCGATCTGGCAAAGTTTCTACAGATGGATGCCCTTCCTAATGCCAACCACTCCTAGAGCAGCCAGATTTTCTCAAATTGTAAGGCTAGAGTGTAAGCCAGCTTTCAAGGTAGACAAATGGCAGAGATAACAACACTTGCCCTGAACAGGATGCTGGTACATTGCAGGGTTAACTCTCCAACTATTGCTGGGACCTGTTTTATGGCTGAGTAGACTGAAGCAACATCATCATCATCATCATCATCGTTTAACGTCCGTTCTCCATGCTAGCATGGGTTGAAAGGAAATGTTTTGCTCAAGAATACAATGCACAATCATCACCATCATCATCAGTTAACGTCCGTTGTCCATGCTGGCATGGGTTGGATGGTTTGACCAGGGCTGGCATGCTGGAAGGCTGCACCAGACTCCAGTCTGATTTGGCATGATTTTCTATGGCTGGATGCCCTTCCAAATGTCAACCACTCTGAGAGTGTAATGGGTGCTTTTACGAAACCACAGTCATGAGTATAACACTGTGACCACTAAGCCACCCCCACTCAAACCATACACCACCATCGTTAAAAGAGGGACATTAGCTAATGTAGTCCTAGATATACAAAACGTTTGGATGGTCAAGACTGGGGTGTCTTTGGATGATCAAGACTGTGGAGTTGACCTGGCACAAAACAGCAACAAGGGCTATTTGCACTTTCTCATTTCTAGGGCCCCATAGAAAAATGCAGTTATTTACCTCGTCAGAAGCAGGTGTTTTTCAGATCAAAAAGGGAAAGTGTTTTTGTTTGGATAAAAAGAGTTTTCAAGGGATATTTATTTTAAACCTTTTACCATTTAAACTGACAATATTAGGCCACAATAGTCGACCTGTTTTATGTTCAAGCCAGCCAGGTCTGACCTCTCACACCTACCCAACAATGTCATTTTGAAAATAAACAGTCTCATTATGGAAATCACAAAATTACAAGATAATGCACGCTTAATTCAAAACAATGTGAATAAATAAAGATTATATTTCACCGAGTAACCTGAATACTAAAAGGGTTAGTATTTGCTTTGTCATGGAACTAAGACTACACAAAATGGATGACTTGCAAAAATTTCCCTTCGGTGAAAAGTGTACACCTGCAATGACATTTTCTGGACACAAGCTCTTTTGGTACACCTCTATAGACATTCATCAGCATGATGCAGGTACCTAATGAGGTGTACCTTGAAACAGGTCGAAATAAAATACAATTAAGGCCTCGAGTAATTGCTGCTAATCGTTCGAAATTTATTCTATTTAATATTTGACACACTTGGTCTTACATTAAAAATATTTAATGGATCTAACTTCAATAACGACAACGTCACACTGGATGTATCGATAGCCAACAATCAACAACCGTTATTTTACTTTCGGTCTTCAATAATTTCTTTTTCAAGGAAACCATTTTCCCTTACGGTATGGTATATACCTAGAAGGTGTATACTCAGCCCTGGAAACGAAGATACGCCAAGATTCTTTTCTTTTTCTTTTGATCAAAACATCAAAAATGCTAGAAAAAAAAGGTTAATTAAAAAAACGAAACAACGAATAAGTCCCTACGTGGTTATTCGACCGGTAAAAATAGCAGCCAAATATTCTTCAAACCATCACCTACGGCCTTTAAAAAAAAGAAGAGAGAGAGAGAGAGAGAGAGAGAGAGAGAGAGAGAGAGAGAGAGTATGTGTACAAGATAAGATAATGGATGGATATTTTATACTTAAACATTGCATAATCACGGCTTGATCGCCTTAGACAATATTATGGGGTGACCGTAAAGTCTGGATACATAGGCTCGCAAAACCCTTAGCACGATATATTTCTCATATATCCAGGCTGAATGGCCTCCCTATATATATATGTATATGAAGGTCTGCTTAATAGGAGCTGACCTGAAATTAAGCAACAACAAAGGATTCAATGTGTAATGTAATCTTGGATATGTTTCACTACAAAAAATTTATAAATACGTAATGATCATAGCTGACATGTCTTTGATCAGAAATGACCTGGGGTTAAACAAGATCTGAATGACAAAACTATCGAAATTAGTTGTTTAGACCCTAAAAGAGAAATAAATAAGTTTTTTTTTTTTTTGGCATTCATTCGATATGAGTACCATTAACGAAAGATCGCCGTTTTTTTTTTAAACCGACATTTGCACTTTGTATAGCTTTATCTGCTTCAAGATTCACTCATCGTTCCATAAAGTTTTACCTATAAAAACCTAAAAAAGAAACATGACACACATATATATATAAAATTATTTAGTGCGTGCGTCCTGAATGGATATATATATATCCATCCATCCATCCTACGGAAAATGTTCATAAAAAATAGGAATGTATGCACCATAAGATATACCCTAATTGCCATAATAATTTGCTGAGTAAATAGTTTAATCAAGGACCCGTTATAAATTTAGCAAGCGTCGAGTGTCTTGCCAGGTTACTCACATTTTTTTTTGTCTTCTGCAAATAAATTGACAGATGTCGATTCAAGCGATAAGAACAGCTACCTATCTCTATCTTTCTGTCTGGTTTTAAAATAATTAATGTTGTTTAATCGGTCAGTGGTCCCTAACTTGTATGACAGTTGCATCCCGTCAGTGATTAGATTGTAACCTTCCTTGCACCAATTAGTGAAGGGTAGGGCAGAGGTGTGTGTCTTCGACCAAATTTTGGTTTTTGTGTTTAAAGCCGTTTCCCTTACACAACTAATGCCCTTGGGGACAGACTGAACGAGGCAAGTATTTATTCTACTACTAAAAATCCAACACCTTGAATTGAATGAAAATAAATCAACGTTACGTAAAAGTTGCTAACGAAAATAGACATGGAAATGAACACAATGAAAGCAACAACAAAATGCCAGAAGACATAAAAATATTCAAGACAAGCTAAGCCAGTCTGCACGAAATAGCAGCTAAATCTTCCCCTCATCACCTTAGTTTTTAAGAAAAGAAAATAATGTATAGAGAAATTATAGCTGTGTTATATTTAAAATTAAAATAAATAAATAAAAGATGGGATAACCACGTCTGGAACGTCTTTGATTAGATGCCGACTCATTCAGAGGTTGACCTGAGGTTAAACAAGTACTTACATCACTAATGCTTGGACGTCATTTAATTTCATTTCTCCCTCCTAATAAACCTTTAGTCATGTGCTTCAGTACAAGAAATAAATAAATGAATAAAATCTGATTGGAGAAAAAGGCCAAGGAGGAGGAGGAATTTTAAAGTTTGATCTTTGAGAAAATGCATAAACATAATAATCGATCTATCAATAAAGGTGACGATGTTCGATGTTTGTCTTAATTAAAAGCTTTGCTTCTAAATTAACATCGCAAATCGACATGCAGCTACCTGCAAAAAAAAAAACACCTGATAAACAAGGCGAATATGATCGTTGTTGTAATATAAGAAAAAACATTGCTTATTATTCATAATTAGAAATCGAAAAAAGCAAGAATAATTAAATCTAACGTGGGAGATCTGATACCTACCTAAATATTTATAATTGGTAAAAGTAAATTTTAAAGAAACACTTACTTGAAAGAATTCGTTGTCTGAATATTTTAACTCAACATCAAAATAACACTTTCGTAAGTTCTATCTTTGCCCGTACATAAGAAGTGCATTTTAAAAAAATATTTTCCTTTTTATTCTTCCAAATAGATACGATCTCGTTTTTTGCTGTTGATTTTTTTAAAATACATATACATATATATATATATAATGAGGGAAAGTGTGAAAGCCTCGGAATCTTTTCGCGGGAGATTTTGATCCGGAAGTTCACGGCATGAAATAAACTTCCGGTGAAATGCGAGTTATGACTCGGTATTTAAAAATGTCTTCTCGCATGAGCCCAAGGCTTCGCATTCCTGTTGCATTTTCGCCGACGGACGAGAGATTCGTCCTGAATTGCTTGTCCACGGAGTTGGAATATTCTATGTTTTACTTCTTTCAGTCATTGGAATGTGGCCATGCTGGGGCATAGCCTTGAAGGATTAAAAAAATTTTTTTTTTTAGTCGAATGAATGGACCTCGGCACTTTTTTTTTTTTAAGCTGGGTACTCATTTTATCGATTACTTTTGCTGAATTGCTAGTAACGGAGACTAAACAAACCAACACCGGAAGTTGTGGTGGTGTGGGGGAGGACAGACATAGATAGATGCACACACGTACATACATGCATAAACGCTTGCATAGTGGTACTCCGTCGGTTACGATGATGCGTGTTCCAGTTGATTCGGTCAACGAAACAGCCTGTTTTTTAAATTATCGTGCAAGTGGCTGAGTATTCCACAGGTACAAATAAGTTTTGCAAATTGCGTGGACCGGAGCAACGGGAAATAAAATGTCTTACTCAAGGACATACCGCTCCGTTAAGATTCGAACTCCTGACCTTCTGATCGTGAACCTAATACCCTAACCACTAACCCACGCGCCTTCACACGTACTACTGGTTTCTTTCAGTTTCCGTCTAACAAATCCAATCGTGAGACTTTGGAAGGCCTGGGGGCGAAATTTTTTTCCCATGAGAGTTCCGGACCCCAGTAATGAACTCATTTGCATACAGCCAATCAGGGCTCACCTTGACATTGTTGTAAGGTTAACAGACACACTCAACCAAGTAAACTCAAGACGACGAACAGTGTTGCAAGTCGACCGATCGCCAAGTTAAGCCTGGTTTTAGAAGGGGACGCGTAATTAGATAGGTTTGCATCTATACCTATTATCGAATTTTGTTAGGGCCTCATATGATAAAGATGTGGATGGGGAAAATGTGGGTAGAGGATGATGTACTAGAATCCCTCTCCTCTTACTGTTTTTACAAAGTAAACAACAGCACGAATAACTACGCAGAGGCAGTTATGGTTGAAACGAGAACAAAAACAACATCGCCCATCACTTGTTATGCGCTCATAAATTAGCTTGATAGTTAAGCTCTGATTGGCTGTATGCAAATGAGTTCATAACTGGGGCCCGGAACTCTCGTGGGAAAAAAATTTCACACCCCGGGGCTATGGCAGAAGACACTTGTCTTATATGCTATGCAGTGGGACTGACCCTGGAACCGTGTGACTAAGAAGCAATTCAACAAATTGATTCAAACTTTTCGAATTTTGTTTTGTCAACCCCACCTGAGAGAAGCCTTTCCCATGTTGACACTTGAGATGAGAATGAAACAAGGTCCAGATACGGCCCTTCAACATCTGGCCATGCTGGAGCACCGCCTTTTAGTGAAACAATTCGACCCATGGACTCATTCTTTGTAAGCCTAGCACTTATTCTATCAGTCTCTTTTGCCAAACCACTAAGTTACGGGGATGTAAACACACGAACATCGGTTGTCAAGCAATGGAGAGGGACAAACACAGACACACAAATACATACCTCCACAAATATATATATATATATGATATAAACATTAGATTGGGTAAGTGTCTTCTACTATAGCCTTGGGCTGACCAAAGCCTTGTGAGTGGATTTGATAGACAGAAACTGAAAGAAGCCCATCATATATATCATCTTCATCATCATCATTTAGCGTCCGCTTTCCATGCTAGCATTAATTAGGGCATGAGCTGGCAGACTCGTTAGCACACCGGAGAAAATGCTTAGCAGCATTTCTTCCAGCTTTACGTTCTGAGCACAAATGCTACAAAGGTCAACTTTCTTTTCATCCCCTTGGGGTCAATAAAATAAGGGGTGGGGTGTGTAATCTTTCGGTATTGGTACATGATGTCATTCACCCACAGAATCTTCCCTCGGGAAATAGATAAAGAGGCCAGGCTGAAAATAAGGTGAATGACATTGTTTTCTCATACCAATATTCTGTAGAGGAGGCGCAATGGCTCAGAGGTTAGGGCAGCGGACTCGCGGTCATAGGATCGCAGTTTCGATTCCCAGACCGGGCGTTGTGAGTGTTTATTGAGCGAAAACACCTAAAAGCTCCACGAGGCTCCGGCAGGGGATGGTGGTGATCCCTGCTGTACTCTTTCACCACAACTTTCTCTCACTCTTACTTCCTGTTTCTGTTGTACCTGTATTTCAAGGGGCCGGCCTTGTCACTCTCTGTGTCACACTGAATATCCCTGAGAACTACGTTAAGGGTGCACGTGTCTGTGAAGTGCTCAGCCACTTACACGTTAATTTCACAAGCAGGCTGTTCCGTTGATTCGGATCAACCGGAACCCTCATCGTCGTAACCGACGGAGTGCTTCCCATCCATTCTGTAGACCAATATCAAAGGATCCCCCTCTGATGGTGGAGTTGATGTAATCGACTTAGCTGCTCTTCATAAAACTTTAAGCCTTATGCCTACCGGAGAAGGAATTTTAATTCATTTTGTTTCGTATTATTTCTATTGCTGTCATCTTAAATTTTTGACCTTCAATTCCTGTTTATGAAGCTGACCAAATCCTTGTGAGTGAATCTGGTAGATAGAAACTGAAAGAAGCCGTCATCATCATCGTTTAACGTCTGTTTTCCATTCTGGCATGGGTTGGATGGTTTGACTGGGGTTTGGGAAGCCAGGAGGCTGCACCAGGCTCCAGTCTGATCTGGCAGTGTTTCTACAGCTAGATGCCCTTCCTAATGCCAACCACTCCAAGAGTGAAGTGGGTGCTTTTTACATGCCACCAGCACAGGGGCCAGGGGAGGTTAGCAATGGCCATGATCGGTTGGTGCTTTTTACATGCCATCGTCTCAGGGATCACAACTACAATTTCCATTTGATTTTGATATATATATATATATCTGTGTGTGTATTTGTGTGTCTGTGTTTGTTCACACACCATCACTTGACAACCAATGCTGGTGTGTTTACATCCCCATAATTTAGTGGTTCAGCAAAAGAGACCGATAGAATAAGTACCAGGCTTACAAAGAATA
This sequence comes from Octopus sinensis, assembly GCF_006345805.1. NCBI lineage: Eukaryota > Metazoa > Mollusca > Cephalopoda > Octopoda > Octopodidae > Octopus > Octopus sinensis. The sequence continues at coordinate 108,518,238 of NC_043001.1, read as the reverse complement.
AATCCCAGTGTCAATTTGTTTGACTAGAGGCAGTGCTCCAGCATGACCACAGTCAAAATAACTGAAATAAGTAGAGAGTTGAAGAGTATATAATTTCTCCTCTGTGTTGGCCATGTAATTTGGATGCCAGGTAACTGGCTTCCAAAAATGGTCCTTTTCAACAAGATCGAGACTGGAAGCAGGCCTCATGGACATCCAAAACTTCATTTTCATGACAATCTCAAGCAGTCTCCCATTTTATGTGGTGTCTCTCTGTTCGTCGGAAAGCATGGAAGTTCGTCTGTGATGCTGGACTGGAATGGTTGAAACCGAGCACAGGAGACTGCATGGAGAGAGGAGGAGATGCCGTCAAAAACCCACCGTGGCTGTTGTTTGGGGTCACCTTCAGTGCCACGGGATCTGCCAATTTTGTATCAGTCTTGTCAGCCACGGTTTGTTCCCATGAGAAACAATGTATTGGAGGCTGAGGGGGATGAATGTCTTGGACTGACGCTGTAATCAAGTTGAGTGTCTTCCACTATAGTAATACAATTGTGTTTTTCTCCGTGACAACATATCAATGAGAAAGAAAGGGGTGATAGATGAATAAGGAAGAAAGGAAGGAAGGGGGGATGGCAAAGTGGTAGTGGGAGCATTTCGACACTGTGTGAGTAAATGTGAGTGTATGTGAAAGGGAGGTATGTGAATGTGTGTGTTTGTGTGTGTGTGTTTATATGTGTGTGTTTGTGTGTGTGTGTATGTGTATTGGAAGTGGGATGGTGAACATTCAACGCTGGAAAGAAAAATCAAACAGCTTTTCAACTCTGTGTGTGTGTATACAAGAGAAGTATGTGGATGTATGTGTGAGCCTGTGTTCTTTCAGTAACAAACGATGATGTTCGATGTCCCATCTCAAAAGACAACCACTTGATAACATTGACAAGTGTATTAATTTGATTTACCATCTATATTTATATATAAAGAGGCATCTCCTCCTCTCTCCATGCAGTCTCCTGTGTTCGGTTTCAACCATTCCAGTCGAGCATCGCAGACGAACTTCCGTGCTTTCCGACGAACAGAGAGACACCACACATGGCACAGTGTCAGCTGGTATACTCTTTTACTTGTTTCAGCCATTTGACTGCGGCCATGCTGGAGCACCGCCTTTAGTCGTGCAAATCAACCCCAGGACTTATTCTTTGTAAGCCTAGTACTTATTATATCGGTCTCTTTTGCCGAACTGCTAAGTTACGTGGACTTAAACATACCAGCATCGGTTGTCAAGTGATGATGGGGAGGACAAACACAGATACACACACACACACACACACACACACACACACACACACACATTCATACATACATATCTATATATATAAATTTAAAATGAGGGTGAGAAATTAGATATTAATTTAATTAACATCCATTTCACACCAGTGGTCTAGCATATAACAAAAACTGAAGATTCATATATATATATATATATATATATATATATATATATAATATATACACGGGCGTCTTTCAGTTCCATCTACCAAATCCACTCACAAGGCTATAGTAGAAGACACTTGCCCAAGGTGACACGCACTGGGACTGAACCTGGAACCATGTGGTTGGTAAGCAAGCTACTTACCACACAACTACTCCTACGCCTATGTTGGTATAAGTTGGTATATTTATAATGCCAACTTAAAAAGTGACAGAAGACATTGTGTATCTAGAAGAATGTAATCATAGACACATAATACCTAAAGCAAAGACAAGGTAGTCATGGCTTAAATATCTTTGATCACATGTCGGTCAAGTCAGAATTAAGCTAGGGCTGAACTAGTATTTCTCATGGGATAAGGTGATGTATGGATTAAAAAGTGGGCAGAGAAACTGTCACATGTTATAAAATTAGAAAATAGTTTTTAAACTTTTTAATCTTGTCCAAGGCCATGCCGAAGAAAGAAGGAACATATGAGTGCAAAATCTATTTTTGTCTTCTCTTTCATCTTTTCAGGGTCGATAGAATAAAGTACCGCTCAAATACTTGAGTCAATACAGGAGTGGCTGTGTGGTAAGTAGCTTGCTTCCTAGCCACATGGTTCCGGGTTCAGTCCCACTGCGTGGCAATTTGGGCAAGTGTCTTCTACTATAGCCTCGGGCCGACCAAAACCTTGTGAGTGGATTTGGTAGATGGAAACTGAAAGAAGCCAATCGTATATATGTATATATATTTAAAGACTCCGCCGGTTACGACGACGAGGGTCCCAGCTGATACGATCAACGGAACAGCTTGCTCGTGAAATTAACGTGCAAATGGCTGAGCATTCCACAGACACGTGTACCCTTAACGTAGTTCTCGGGGATAATCAGCGTGACACAGAGAGTGACAAGGCTGACCCTTTGAAATACAAGTACAACTCATTTTTGCCAGCTGAGTGGACTGGAGCAACGTGAAATAAAGTGTCTTGCTCAAGGACACAACGCGTCGCCGGGAATCGAACTCACAACCTTACGATCATGAGCCGAATGCCCTAACCACTAAGCCACGCGCCCTCACGTATATATATATATATATATAAAGGGGTTTGTATGATTGTGTATAGAGGGATATATATTATTCAAAGGAATTCCAACTCTGTCTGTTTTTTATGTTTTATTTATATTCTTTATAATATTAATGTAGAATATAAAATATATAGTATAAATAGTATATATAGTGTAAAATGAAATGAAGTATTGATTGTCTTATTGAATAGATGAAATATCGAATATCAAATATTAAGGGACTAGTATACTTTCTTGCATTTAAGCAGTCTTCAAGGTCCCAGGTTGTGACAGGAGTGTTTCAACTGTGTGTATATATATATATATATATATATGTATGGATGGATATGTGTATATATATATGTTTGTGTGTGTGTGTATTGTTGAAGCTCTCTTTAAGGGTAGTTTAAAATCTTAAAATAAAATTAAATGAGGAAAAAAAAGTACTAGACAGTTCCATGAGTTATTTCCCTTCCCCTTTAGTTTTCACAATCAGCACTTCTACAGTCGTAAAGAGAGGCTCCTTTCAGTTTCCGTCTATCATATCCACTCGCAAGGCTTTGATCACCCCAGGGCTAGTGTAGGAATCACTCGTCTAAGGTGCCATACAGTGAGACTGAACCCAAGACAATATGGTTGGGAAGCAAGCTTCTTAACTACAAAACCACACAGGCGCTTATAAAGTCACACCTATTCTTTTGTTGGGTTTTTTTCTCAGTGCAACAACGCTAGGCTACAGTACTGCCATTGAAAGTTTAAATATATATATATATATATACAATTTGAGATAGGAGTTGTACATGCAACCCTCCATGGGATAACATATATCCAATATACTGCTAGTGAAGTACCCAACAAAGTTAATACATAAATGTTAAGGATTGCGATGCAATCAATTCATTTACTGTATTATATGGGCAAAGGTAAAATGATTTACCACAAATTACTAATACAAGATAAGAAAATGGAGAAATACATCTAAATCAAATATCAATTACCAGATAATACTCAATCACATACTTTATTGCTTTTTTATGTTTAACCCTACCGTCTCTTATGTGGTGGTTTAATAAAGTATGTGATTGAGTATTATCTGGTAATTGATATTTGATTTAGATGTATTTCTCCATTTTCTTATCTTGTATATATATATATATATAACGGGAAGCTTTATGAAAATAAACAAAAAACGAAGGCAGGTGGAATACAAACAATATATATATATATATATATATGAGAGAGCGAGAGACTGACTGATAGATAGATAGATAGATCGATAGACACACAGACAGACAGATAGATACACACACATTCTTTCATTCTTTTATTGGTTTCAGTCATTTGACTGTGTCCATGCTGGAGCACCGCCTTTAGTCGAACAAATCAACCCCAAGACTTATTCTTTGTAAGCCTAGTACTTATTCTATCGGTCTCTTTTACCGAACCGCTAAGTTACGGGGAAATAAACACACCAACATCGGTTGTCAAGCGATGGTGGGTGACTAATACAGACACACAAACATATATATATATATATATGTATGTATGTATTTACATACGACAGGCTTCTTTCAGTTTCCCTCTACCAAATCTACTCACAAGGCTTTGGTCGGTCCGAAGCTATAGTAGAAGACACTTGCCCTAGGTGCCATGCAGTGAGATTGAACCCGGAACCATGTGGTTAGGAAGATGAAAAAATCTATGAAATTTTCAATTATCAAGTTGGATATTTCGAATGAGTTATGTCCCTTAAGAGAGTTAGGTCCCTTCTGAGAACATCTCAAGTTGATTTTCTTGATTTACTCCGTAGCCAGCTTCTTCTGAGTTTAGAACCATCACATTCAGGCTTTCCAGCACAGGACCACGGCCTGCCATACTACCATAAAAGAAAACGCTAGTGATGAAATATTAATTTTGTCGCCATAAGAGGTTTTAACGCCTCGTTGATATATAAACTAAGCAAGCTGGAATATTCTTGCCTAATAGCCTGGTTGAACATTCTAGAATAGGCATACGCAATTTTTTTCGTGAAATGGGTCGCATGAAACATGGTTTGTCATCATACAAATCGTACTATTATAAAAACTGGAAGTAAATTTTCGTTCGGCATTCCATTCAGAAACGCCTGTGTGCCACAGGTTGCTCATGGCTGTTTTAAAAACTCCTTTGGGTACTATAAGAAGCTAGGATTATTTTGAATTCCCAGATAGAACGACCTCAGATTCTTTTTTAAAGCTATATCAGCTTTGTGATAAGGTGTTCTCATTCTACTTAGTTTTGTTCTCAATAATTAGGAATTGTCTTTAACCCCTTAGTTACAGTATTTCTGTAGAGATGCTCTGTGCTTCATTCATTTAATTCTAAATATAAAAGATTTTAGTTCAAAACTTACGAAAACAAGACATTTGTACTACAGAGCCAGAGCCGGTTTCAGCCAGCTTGGTAACGAAAGGGTTAAAAATTGGTTCTCTATTATATATTTTAACTCATTTGTGACCATATTTCTGTTGAGATGTTCTGTGTTTCTTTCAATTAATTTTAAATATAACAAAGAATTTAGTAAAATAACTGTTATCATTCAGCTAGTGTTAGGAACATAAATTGTGACTAAGGTTTGGTGGAAGATTTTAATTCAGAACTTATGAAAACAAGACATTTGTACTACAGAATCAGAGGCTGTTTCAGCCAGGTTGGTATCAAAAGGGTTAAGCAAGCGAGCTGGCAGAATCACTACTGTGCATTTTGTATGTCTTTACATTCTGAGCTCAAATTCTGCCATGGTTGACTTTGCCTTTCATCCTTTCAGGGTCGATAAATCAAGTACCAGTCGAGCACTGGGATCGATGTCATCAACTCAACACCTTCCCCAAAATTGCTGGCCTTGTACTAAAATTTGAAGCCAATAATTATAAATGGTCTTTAAGGCATCGAGTTGGCAGAATTGTTAGCACGCCACAAAAAGTGCTTAGTGGCATTTCATCTAATTTTATGTTCTGAGTTCAAATTCTGCTATGGTTGACTTTGTCTTTCATCCTTTTGGGGTCGATAAAATAAGAACAAGTTGAATACTGAAGGTCAATGAAATCAACTTAGCCACTTCCTTTGAATTGCTGGCCTTGTGTCAAATTTTCAGACTAATAAATTATGAACAGTTTTTAATAATAATAATAATAATAAATATTGTGTACAGTGCTCAGGTGCACTACAACTCATCTAAAGTGCATATATAATCAGGTGTAGTTTTGACGGATTTCGGAAAGCATGAGGGCCTTAAAGGATGCAGTGTCATGGCAGTCAACAACTGACGCAGGCAGTTTATTCCATGCTTCAGCAACTCTGAGCATGAAGAAATGTTTCCGAAAATCATGGGAGCTGTGTTGTTTTCTGACTTTGTAGGCATGTCCACGTGTGTTAGACACATGGAGATCAAAAAGGTGTTCAGTGTTGTTATTGGTGAGGTGGTTGACAACTTTGTGGGCGTTTACCAAGTCCGTCGCCAGACGCCGGAGCTTCAGTGAATCCATGCCCAAGGAAACAAGTTGCTCAGAATATGGTAGGTGTCTGATGGAGGGTATGCGTTTGGTTGCACGTCTCTGAACAGATTCCAGGAGGTCAATGTTCTGAGCAAGATAGGGGTTCCAAACTGATGATGCGAATTCCAAGTGTGGTCGTACCATAGCTGTGTACAGTTTTAAATAGATGGCTGGAGAGCGGCTAACAAAAGTCTTGCTGAGTGATGCCAAGACACCCTCGGCCTTCTTGACAATTTTAGAGATATGCTTTGTCCAACGCAAATCACTGCTGACAATGAAGTGAAAACTTGTTATTTTTTCATTCGATAGCTCTTGAATACAGTTGTTTATTCAACTGTTGTAAATATGTTCTCATAAGCAGAGCTGTGGAGTCAAAACAAAAAACTTCGACTCCTACTCTGACTCGTCTACTATTGGCACCTCTGACTCTGGCTCCGACTCTGACTTTGAATCCTCTTTATGTAATTAAGTGATTGTGGTCTACATACCGAAGCCCGTCGTATATATGTATCTATCTATATATATATATATATATATATGTATGTGTGTGTATATGTTTGTGTGTCTGTGTTTGTCTCCTCACCATTGCTTGACAACCGATGTTGGTGCATTTACGTCACTGTAGCTTAGCAGTTCGGCAAAAGAGAGCAATAGGATAAGTACCAGGCTTACAAAGAATAAATCCTGGGGTCAAGTTGTTCAACAAAAGGTGGTGCTCCAGCATGGCTGCAGTCAAGTGACTGAAACAAGTAAATGACTAAAAGACATACATACATACATACATGCATACATACATACATACATGATGCACAAAAGGGACAGGGATGCAGGAAAAGTAGCAAAATGTGATAACTGATGCAGACTTTTTGGAGTCCATACTGAAGCACCGAAGGTATCACTTACTTCATAAGTAATTGTCCCAAAATGTCATCGCAGTATTATCTATCAATGAGACATACTGTTGTTATCAAGACGCTGTATAATGAAATCCGTTGAAAGGATAAACGTGAGGTTAAGGAAATAAGAATCCAAAGTTTGGTAGATGCCATAGCCACTCATAATAAGAAGTAGTACTGGTGGAATATTCCAGAGAAAACCTCAATAAAATTATATACTGTAAATCCTTGAGTATAATCCGCATTTTCCCCCCAAAATTTAAAGGTCAAAATCCCTAGTGCGTACTATATACGAGGTTAAAAATGAAAATTATTTTCTAATCAATGTCCAAGTCTCTATTTGATGTCCGGCAATGTTTATTCAGACCCATTTTCTGATGTCGGGCGCGAAAATACCTTAAGCTAAGCCTGAAAGCAATGAAGTCTTAAAAGAATCATCCATAACTTGCAGTAAGCAACATTTATTAAAATAAAAGTATTCAGAACACAGAATAACATATAACAAAAACAATTTGCAAACATATTTACATTCCCATATAACAGTTAAGAGCGACTCAAGTTAGAGAAGGGGTGCGTATTATACAGGAGGTTTAGGTTTTTCAGAGGTACAGCTCCCTAAAAATCCTCTGTGTATTATACACAATGGCGGACTATACTCGAGGATTTACGGTAATGGTTTGGGACGTAGAAGAGAAACTGTGTACAGTAATCTAAATCGGTTGCTCAGCGGATGTTAACATCAGGGTAAGGATCAGCGAAAAGGAAAATACCTACACTGGACTATTGAGAAATCTATATTTACTCTACCCAGATTGCATGTTCAGGTTTATACAGTGGGGCACTGGGATATGTAACACACTGCCTAAATACCAATTTTGAAAAATTAGGCTTCTCAAAATCGGAAAGGAGAAAGCTGATTCGAAGTCTACAGGTCCAAGCCATCACAGGAACTTTTCAGAAGTCTATCATATAAGTATATATGTGTATATCTAGACATGCAGCTATATGCTTAAGAATACACACATAAAACAAAACATACAAAGCTGAATATGCACTGATTCCAAATACTGCACACACACACGCAAAAATACCCAGTTGATTTTGTTGAAATTCCAATGAAGGAGCCTTGGATCTAAGTTAGAAGCCAACTCTTTTTCTATTGCCAAGAAATCTTGAAATAAAAGTGAATAATGACACAGAATGCAACACATATATACATTCATACTACAAATACTACTAACGCTTTATCTTAAAGATAACATTTTGGCAGTGTCATGTCCTTTTTATATATAGCAGTTTTATGTTATACCTCTATAATACATACATACATACATACATACATACACATATATGTCATCATCATCATCATCATTGTTTAATGTCTGCTTTCTATGCTGGCATGGGTTGAACAGTTTGACTGAGGACTGGAAACCCAGTAGGCTGCACCGGGCTCCAATCTGAACTGTCAAGGTTTCTGCAGCTAGATGCCCTTCCTAATGCCAACCACTCCGAGAGTGTAGTGGGTGTTTTTTACGTGCCACCAGCACAGGGGCCAGTCAGGTGGTACTGGCATTGACCATGCTTGAATGGTACTTTTTACATGCCACCAACACAGAAGCCAGTCAGGTAGCACAGGCAACAGCCATGCTCAAATGGTGCTTTCTATATGCCACCGGCATGGGAGCCAGTCAGTCAGTATTGGCATCTGCCACGATAATGATTTCACTTGACTCAACAGGTCTTCTCAAGCACAGTATATTGCCCAATGATTGAAGGGTATTCTTAAATGGGCTGGTTCTGCAACACTGGCATAAGCCACGGTTACAGTCTCACTTGGCTTGCCAGATCTTCTCAAGCACAGCATATCTCCAAAGGTCTTGATCACTTGTCATTACCTCCATGAGGCCCAACATCCAAAGGTCATGCTTCACCACCTCATCCCAGGTCTTCCTGGGCCTACTTCTTCTACACGTTCCCTCCACTTTTAGGGTGTGATGCTTTCTCACACAGATGTTCTCATCCATATGCAACACATGACCATACCAGCGCAGTCGTCTCTTGTGCACACTACACCTAATGCTTCTTATCTCCATCTTTTCTCTCAGGGCACTTACACTCTGTCGTGTATGCACATTGACATTACACATCCAGCAGAGCATACTAGCTTCATTTCTTGCACATGTCCTCAGCAGTCACGACCCATATTTCACTGCCATGTAGCATGTGCCATACAGTCTACATGTGTCATACAGTCTACCTTTCACTCTGAGCTAGAGGCCCTTTGTTACTGGCAGAGGTAGGAGCCCTCTGAACTTTGCCCAGGCTACGATTTCTTTGACTAAAGGCAGTGCTCCAGCATGGTTACAATCAAATGACTGAAAGAAATAAAAGAATGTGCATGTGTGTGTGTGTGTATAATGATATAAATAATATTGGGTTGTCCGGAAAATTTGTGCTGATTTATAGTAGCTTACCTTTCGACTTATTTTATAATATGGTTGAGTCCATAAAATAGGATTTGACTACACCTCCATTTAGAGCACAGTTTAAGCTATCTTTTCATGGAAGAAGGTTTATGTTCCTTTAACCTGTGTTAATTCTGTAGCCCTTTAAATTAGAAGATAAGAAAGTTCATTTTCGGCACTTGATGCTTTGGGAGCCAGACAAAAATTGCTGTAGCTCGGCTGGGATGTTACCCCACCCTCCATATTCACCAGATATTGCTCCTTCGAATTTCCACTTATTCAGGTCTCTGCAGAATAGTCTTAATGGTAAAACTTTCAATTCCTTGGAAGACGTAAAAAGATACCTTGATGAATTCTTTGCCATGAAACCACCTCAATTCTGGGAAGAGGGTATTTTCAAGTTAAAGGAAAGATGGAGACGCATTGTGCAACAAAATGGTTCATATTTGGTTGATTAAAAATGTAATGGCAGGTATTTATTGAGGTTTTTCTTTCCTTTAAAAATCGGCACGAACTTTCCAGACAACCCAATATATAAATATATGCATATATGTACATACCAACATATATGTATATATACATGCATATATGGGTACAGGACATCAAAAAGACGTTGAACACAATGAGAAACAAAAACAAAAAAAACAAAAACATAGAAACGAACTTTCTTTTTCGAACACCAAAAAAACAAACAGAGAAACGAGACATACAACATAAAGAATATTCCCCTTCATCAGTTGTCCCTGTTTCATCTACTCCACGTTCGTTTTTATGTCAAAATATATAAAATCAATTTAGCATTAAAATGAAGAATGCATCAACACTTTTTATTCGAGTACATATCTATTACAGTATTACAAGTAGAGGGGTGACAGTAACTTCAAAGTTTTGGCCTGCCTGTACTTGTCAGGCGATCAGACAATTGTAATTGGTGATAGTTGTATGGTATCTGTTTTCTGTACCTGAAATGGAAAGCATTTGTGTTGTTTGATAACAGTCATAGGATTACCACACTTACTCAAGTGTCCCACTTAACAACCTCATTGCCGAGTGTAGCATTAGCTTGGTTAAGTGTTAAGCCATTTATATATTTCTATTGTATTTATAATTGTTCAGGATTTAGGTAGGGTCCAATTAGCTGAATGGTTTTCCTGTCACCAACCATTTAAGGATTATAAACTGGGGTGCATATTATCATGAGTGCAGCGCTGGGAAGATTACCTGTCAGGACTGAAATGCTTCATCTACACAATGAGTTTTATATAGAGATAGTGCTCTTCTAGATGGGACCTTCACTACAGTTTCTAGGGTCAACATCACCTCTTGGCAGGGCCTTATAAAAAAAGCACTGGTGATGGTGTCATGCAAAGAGCACTGATACTGGTCCCATGTCAAAAGAAATGGTGATGTTGCTACATAAAAAAAACCCCATCCCTTCTACTCTCTGTAAAGTGGTTGGCATTAGGGAGAGCAACCTGCCATAGAAACCTTGCTAGAACAGACAATGGAATCTGGTGTGGCTCCTGGCCTTGCCAGCACATATCAAACCATCCAACCCATGCCGGCATAAGTTGATGATGATGATGACGACGACGACAACGATGATGATGATGATGATGATGATGATAATGATGATGATGATGATGATGATGATGATAATGATGATGATGAGGAGGAGGAGGAGGAGGACACTCTCTCCTTGGAAATTATGGCCTAGAAAGATCAAAGACATGGTATAACCAAATCTTAGTGGGAGTTACTGAGAATGAAGTCTGAAAAATCCCGTGGGATGCAGTCATTCAGTGTGACCAATAGATCAGATATTGGAAATCTGACATTGTTGTAGTGAACAGAAAAGGAAAAATAAAATATGCTGGGAAATCGATTTAGCATGTACTGGTGACAGCAAGATGAAAGAAGAAGAAGAGAAGGAGAAGAAGAAGAAGAAGAAGAAGAAGAAGAAGAAGAAGAAGAGGAAAGAGAAGAAGAAAAAGAAAGAGAAGAAGAAGGAAGAGAAGGAGAAGAAGAAGAAGGAAGAGGAGAAGAAGAAGGAAGAGGAGGAGGAGGAGGAGGAGAAGAAGAAGAAGGAAGAGAAGAAGAAGAAGAAGAAGAAGAAGAAGAAGAAGAAGAAGAAGAAAAAGGAGAAGAAGAAGAAGAAGAAGAAGAAGAAGTGAACAACTGTGATGAATTGAAATACACAGATTGTGGAGAAATCAAGAGACTGGACATATGATACCAATAATGACCATTGAACTTTGAAGTATCAACATTCAACTTCAAATGTGGTTCAAAAAGATTGGTACAAATGTAAAGATGGAACAGCTACAAAAATCATCGTTGCTTGGAACTGCAAGAGTTCTTTGAAGGGTTCTTGAAGCATGATCTGTCACCTTAGTCAAGTGTCACCTTAGTCTGCTGGCTGTGGGCAGCTGACACTTTCCACCATGCCCAGAAAAATAAGCTGAGAGTTTTCATGTAATAATAATAATAATAATGTTAATAGTTATTGCCAAGCTAACATGACAATCCAGAAAAATAGGACGAATGCTGCTGTTGATTAGCTCCAAGAGGCCATCGCCTCTAGCTAGCTATGACAGCATTCGTCCTATTTTTCTGGAATGTTATGTTAGCTTGGCGATAGCTATTAATATCCTTTAGAGAGAATTAGAAATAATGATATTTATAATAATAATAATAATGATAATATGGGTATATCAGGTTTCATATATTTGTACCCCAGTGTCACTTTGATGGCATGCATTGCTCATTCATTCAATAATAATAATAATAATAATAATAATAATAATAATGGGTTTCAAATTTTGGCACAAGACCAGCAACTTTAGGAGAGGGGCAAGTTGATTGTATCAACACCTGTTTTAAACTGGTTCTTATACTATTGATCCTAAAAGGATGAAAGGCAAAGTTGACCTTGAAATGGACTGTGCAATGTGAGGTGAGGAAGATCACTCTTTTGTATCACATCACACAGCCCTTACCATAAAGAGAAATTGAATGGAACTCATATAAGTGCCAGAGGGAAAAGAGACACAATCGCGTTAGAATGATTAAGAGAATATTTATTGATAAGTTTACATGTGTGTCTGTGTGTGTGTCATGTATCAGAATAATAGGCAGGCCGTCGTGAGAAGAAAGTGTATGTGTGTGTGTAAGAATAGATGTATGCATGTGTGTTAAGAACATATAAGGATGGCAATGAAGAAGACAGTGAAAGAGTCTATAGCCATCGAAGTGAGAAGTTCATAGACACAAGAAAGATGATAATACCAGTTTGTAGTCAGTTTTACACGGTCATTGAAATACTGTATCAAAAAGTTGCAGCCATGATTCTGAGCTGGTTACAGGTAAATGTCGTATGTGAAGTCGTGGCTGTGATGCTGCTGCTTGAGGCCCTTGTACAGGAGTTCATACAGGCTGTATATTCACTGTTGATCTGTGGTGGAATAAGTCATGAACAGTGAACTTTTGGAACCTGGGGGAATAGCTTGCTGAACTGTGTACAAAGAGAGATGGTGCTGATGACGTTAAGAAGGACATGATGGTGGCGACGAAGGAGGTTTTCGTAATGCTGTTGGATGAAGTTGGTGAATCTCAACGGAGCTGCTGTGGTGGTGGTGGTGGTGGTTGTGGTGGTGGTGTTGTTCTGGCATTGTTGCTGGAACTGGCTGTGTCTTTGTAGTCAGTGTCTAGACCTTAAAAGGTCTGGAGCCAAAGGCCTCAGAATGAGGAAAAGCTGAGTTTTTATAAGGAGCTGTAGGTTCAAACAGGATAGGGGACAGGCTGTCCCATGTGATCCTATTTGGAGTCTATGACTGGTTATACACAGCAATTAAGTAAGAGACAAGTTGTTCCAATACCAACCAATCAGGGTAGTGGACACAAGAAAATTCTAACTGGGCCCCAACTGCAAGATCATGTGCTGTTTATCTTGATATGAGATCACCATGTTGCGCACATGTGGTTGTGATGCATGTGCCTAGTGTACCCTTATCAGACCTCTCTACTGAAGGCACAAGGCCTGAAATTTGTGGGGAGGGGTAATTTGATTACATCAATCCCAGTGCGTAACAGGTACTTAATTTATTGACCTTGAAAGGATGAAAGGCAAAGTCAGCCTCAGGGGAATTTGAACTCAGAACGTAAAGATGGGCAAAAGGCCACTAAGCATTTTGCCTGGCATGCTAACGATTCTGCCAGCTGACACCTTCTAATCATCATCATCATCATCATCATTGTCGTTTAATGTCTGCTTTCCATGCTGGCATGGGTTGGATGGTTTGACTGAGGATCAGCGAGCCAGGAGGCTGCACCAGCTTCCTGGCTCGCTGGCAAAGTTTCTACAGCTGGATGCCCTTCCTAATGCCAACCACTCAGTGAGTGTAGTGGGTGCTTTTACATGCCACTGGCACATGCGTCAGTCAGGCGGTTCTGGCAACGACCATGCCCAAAAGGTGTTTTTTATGTGCCACCTTCATGGGAGCCAGTCTGGCGGCACTAGCAATGACCACGCTCGAATGTTGTTTTTCACGTGCCTCCGGCACATGTGCCAGTAAGGTGACGCTGGCAATGATCACGGTTGAAAGGTGCATTTTACGTGCCACTGGCACGGGAGCCAATCAGTGGCCCTGGCAACATTCACACTCGGATGGTGCTTTTGACATTCCACTGGTATGAGTGCCAATAAGGTAGTACTGTCATCGACCATGTCATTGATTTTGATTTTGATTTCACTTGCCTCAACAGGTTTTCGCAAGCAAAGTTTATTGTCCAATGAATGAGGGGTCCAATGAATGAGGGGTACACCCCACTAGCATCAGCCATGGGTTATGGTTTCACTTGGCTTGTCAGGTCTTCACAAGCACAGCATACCTCCAAAGGTCTCGGTCACTAGTCATTGTCCCGGTAATAATAATAATAATAATAGTAATAATAACAATAATAATAATAATAATAATAATAATAATAATAATAATAATAATAATAATAATAATAACAATAATAATAATAATAATAGTAATAATAATAATAATAATAATTGCAACAGACCACTAGCAATAACTATTAGCAATAATCAGCTTAACTTGTTTGCATATCATGGAGAAGAGGGGAGGGGAGAGACAAAATTGGCCATAGCAGATGGACAAATAATGTTATTAAATGTGAAACTAATTAATTGCGATAATTGACAAAAATAAATATGCAATTAATAAATACAATAATTAAGAATAATAATAAAAGCAATTACTGCTTCTAGCTCAACTTGCTTGCAAAACATGGTTGCCAGTATACCTCAGAGAATGGCATTGGGAGGGGGAGTTTGTAATAACAGACAATATGCTAAATATGAGAGTAATTAATTTAATATGATAATTAATAATACTATTAATAGAATTAGTGGCAATTATTAGCTTATCTGATCTAAGACATTTCATTCCATCATTGCAAGTCAATATCACTTCTGTTTGTTTGCACATGGTTTGTATGTATGAGTGGGGGAATATAATATGAAATTTCTCAGTCAAACATAAATTGCACTGTTTTGAACTATTGTTGTAAGGGGTGGCTTACAACAATATGTGATATTGGCAGACTCACCCTTACTCTTTTGCCAAAAGTGCTTCAGGAACAATCCAGTGTTTTCTTTATGAAAGTATTTTAAAGAGTTGATGTACTGATAGACTTTCATGATTTAAGATCATTATCAGAAAAGACTTGAAGACTTTTGATTATTAGGGTCAACCTTTTAGATAAATTCTTTGTCATCAACTGAAATGGTGAGGGCAGAGTTTCTGTCTTTTAGCCATCCAGTGTGTTATTATCCTAACATTAGCTCCTCATCAATCAATGCTACAAGATAATTCATGATTAATTCAAAACAATGTGAATTAATAAGGGTTACGCTTGACAGAAAGATCTGAATGCTAAAGGGTTAAATATCATGTAGTTCTTGCAAACACTTGCAGCTTTAATTTCACATCATCATCATCATCATCCAGTGTTTTAAATTCAGGTTTTATCTCCGTTAACAGGGGTGGCCGGATCTATCTCAATGCCATAGCAACCACCCTCACACCATCTTACCCAGTTTTGGGTGTCCTCCCTTTTCAAACTGACCCTCCCAATCTCCTCCTCCACCTGTCCCCACCACCTTTTCCTCGGTCTATCTCACTTTTGCACTCCATTTACCTCAAACACAAGCACCCTCCTCAGACCATGCTCTTCATCCTCCTCAACACATGCCCATGCCACCTCACTCCATTTGCTCTGGCCAACCATTCCACTGATTCTTCCAACCCCAGCATCCCCATCAAGTCCTCACAGCAAGTGTTGCTACATTCTGGGACCATTTCCTTGCATAAAAAGCATCGTGTCATTTTTGAAAGCTTTAAAGCCTTGTAAAGGCGGCAAGCTGGCAGAATCGTTAGCACGCCGGGCGAGATGCGTAGCCGTATTTTGTCTGCCGCTACGTTCTGAGTTCAAATTCCGCTGAGGTCGACTTTGCCCTTCATCCTTTCGGGGTCGATAAATTAAGTACCAGTTATGCACTGCGGTCGATATGATCGACTTAACCCATTTGTCTGTCCTTGTTTGTCCCCTCTGTGTTTAGCCCCTTGTGGGTAGTAAAGAAATAGGTATTTCTTTATAGTAAAGACGACAATGAGAAGGAGGAGAAAGAGAAGAAGAAGAAGAGAAGAAGAAGAGGAGGAGGAGGAGGAGGAGGAGGAGAAGAAGAAGAAGGAGGAGGAGGAGAAGAAGAAGGAGGTGGAGGAGGAGGAGGAGAAGAAGAAGAAGAGAAGAAGCAGAAGAAGAAGGAGGAGGCGGAAGAGGAGGAGGAGAAGAAGAAGAGAAGAAGCAGAAGAAGGAGAAGGAGAAGAAGAAGAAGGAGAAGGAGAAGAAGAAGGAGAAGGAGAAGAAGAAGTGAAGAAGAAGGAGAAGGAAAAGAAGAAGAAGGAGAAGGAGAAGGAGAAGGAGGAGAATGGGATGATCACCATTGCAGTGACTCAAATCTACATGATCAAGTCTGACCCAGGGTTAAAAGACAAAAAGATTAACGTGAGACGCTATTTGACACCATTCCAAAATGAAATTCTAATTAATTCATTTTGATGAAAAAACAAAAAAAAAAAAAAAATATGGAGGAGCAGGTTGTGGCGGATGTGAAAAGAAGGAAAAAAACTGGAAAAGTACTCTGTCATGGACGTGTATGCAAGTGTATGGGTATGTAGTGTATGTTCATGTGTGTGTATGTATGTATGTATATGTGTGTGTGTGTGTGTGTGTGTGTGGAAAGTGGGTGACGGGTAGAGGTAATGTTTATGAGTGGGTCGGCGTAATGTATATGTTTGAAAGTATGCGTTGGAGGTGGGTGGTATTTATGCGCCTGTTTGCAAACATATGCATGTGTATTGTGCATGTGTGCATGTGCATTGTGGTGATAGTGTGTGCATGTGTTGCAAATGGGGGGTTTTTTTTGTTTTTGTTTGTTTTTCGTGAATGTGTTTGAGAGAGAGAGAGAGAGAGAGAGAGAGAGAGAAAGAGAGGGTAAGGTAAGTGACAA
The DNA here is from genome assembly GCF_006345805.1 of Octopus sinensis. NCBI lineage: Eukaryota > Metazoa > Mollusca > Cephalopoda > Octopoda > Octopodidae > Octopus > Octopus sinensis. The sequence goes on along the minus strand of NC_043001.1, from coordinate 108,501,248 downwards.
TGAGAGAAGAAGTAGGATGCGTTTAGTTTTGTTAGCTGAAGCAGACTTTGTTCTGGAACAATCTAATGAACAAGGAGACAGACAAGAGCAATACATAGGAAGCCATCGCTGATGTTGTTTGAAAGCAGCAATCAAACAACCGAATGAATTGTTTGTGTTAACATCGTTTAGGAAATAAATGCAATTAACTCTCTTCCTTATAGAACCATCATCAACATCATCATCATCATCATCATCACCACCGCCATCATCATCATTATCATCATCACAACCATCATCATCATCATCATCATCACAACCATCATCATCGTCGTCGTCATCATCATCATCATCATCATCACAACCATCATCATCATCATCATCATCATCATCATATTATCATCATCATCATCATCATCATCACAACCATCATCATCATCATCATCATCTGCATCACCACCACCGCCACCGCCGCCGCCGCCACCATTATCATTGTCGTCGTTGTCATCAGTTAAAGTCCGCTTTCCATGCTGGCATGGGTTGGACAGTTCGACTGAGGACCAGTGAGCTGGGAGGCTGCACTAGGCTCCAATCTGATTTGGCAAGGTTTCTACACAGCTGGGAGCCCTTCCTAATGCCAACCACTCCAAGATGGTGCTTTTTATGTGCTACTGGCATGGGTGCCAGTCAGGTGGCACATGAAGAAATAAATAATGAATAAAACTGTACTTCAATTCATTGTTTTCTTTTTCTCATTTTGTTACAGAATGAATTAAAACCAACATCAATGACCGATTCCGTGGATCTGGTCGCTTATGGAAACAAAGCTTTGCATTAATAATAAACAGAACAACTGACCTTTGGTCTTTGTCTTGTAAAATGAGACTTTGTAACTGTTTCTTCTTTTAAATCACAGCACTTTATATCTTTGCATCTCTCTCAGAGAATGAAGCATAATTTTACATTGTTGCATTTCAGGTTTCTAATTGCAACAGGAAATTGAAAGGCAATATTCTTTTCACTCAGTCTTGTGTAAAGGTATTCTTAATAAATAGTGGATGCACATGGCCTAGTGGTTAGAGCAGCAGACTTGCAGTCGAGAGATTGCGGGTTCGAATCTCAGACTGGGCGATGTGTGTGTGTGTTTATGAGCGAAACACCTAAGCTCCATGCGGCTCCAGCAGAAGGTAATGGTGAACTTCTGCTAACTCTTTCGCCACAACTTTCTCTCACTCTTTCCTTCTGCATCTTGCAGCTCACCTGCGACGGACCGGCGTCCCATTCAGGTGGGGAACCTATACACCAAGGAAACCAGGAAACCGGCCCTTATGAGCCAGGCATGGCTTGAGAAGGAACAAATTCTTAATAGATGAAGTGTTTTGCCTAAGAATACTACAACAGGATATGACCATACAGCTTATACACTAATAATCTAGCAGTGAAGGTGCATGAAGGAGCATTTATTTTGTATTATGTTCTGTACTCATGAAATGCTTTAGTCCGAGATACATATACATTGAGTTCTAACAGCAGGTTGTTAGTATTGCTATGCCTAAGTGAAATCTTAAAACACACACATACACACACACAATGTATTTAAATATGATAAACATAAAAAGAAATGTATTGCTTAGTTTGTTTGACCCTTCTTTGGTTTCAATGGTGAGCATTCTACTGATCAATCGACTGGATTTGTTAACTTAATGTATAAATGGCTGTGTATACCCGACACACGTAACCCTTAACATAAGCTGAATCAGCTCAACCGCAGCATGTGACAAGGCCGAATTTTTGAATTACTGGTACAATGCTTCTAAGGGAGTTTCACAGAGTTTTATAGATGACCCTGAAGCTATGGAAAAAATCGCTTGCCCAAGATGCCATGCAGAGGGACGGAACCCAAAACCTCAAGATTCCTTTGTAGCAGATTCAAAACTGAATCATGAAGTAATTGGACAGGTACCACAGTGAGACCATTGCCATTTCATGTGATTGGCTATTTAACTGACCAATCGGTGTTGAACCATTGTGAAGGCGTGTGGCTTAGTGGTTAGGGTGTTGAACTCATGATCATAAGGTTGTGGTTTCGATTCCTGGACCGGGCGATGCGTTGTGTTCTTGAGCAAAACACTTCATTTTCACGTTGCTCCAGTTCACTCAGCTGGCAAAAATGAGTAATCCTGCGACGGACTGGCGTCCCGTCCAGGTAGGGAATTTCTACGCCACTGAAACTGGCCCTTATGAGCCTGGCATGGCTCGAGAAGGAACATGTATATATATATTGTCAAGCCATTATGTGACTTGACTTTCTAGTATTTTCTCATTGAGCCCTATATAAAGGTGGTTTATGGCAGTAATTGCAGAATGTGAAGGAGCTGCTCGCAGAACATTGAGACCATTGATCAATGTCTCTGTTCTCATTTCATCACCAGTCCTTGGCAGACAGAAGGCACAAATTTTGTTACCATGACTACAGTGAGATCATTTTCCAGTTGCTAAATCAGTTGTAGATTCCAGTAGCATGTTTCTCCCTGTATGTAATTGACAAAGAGAATTTTTGTCGAAGGACCTACTCTGTTACTTGTTTCAGTCATTTGACTGTGGCCATGCTGGAGCACCGCCTTTAGTCGAGCAAATCAACCCCAGGACTTATTCTTTGTAAGCCTAGTACTTATTCTATCAGTCTCTTTTGCTGAACTGCTAAGTTACTGGGACGTAAACACACCAGCATTGTCAAGCGATGTCGGGGGTGGGGACAAACACAGACACACATACATACATATCATCGTCGTTTAACATCCGTTTTCCATGCTAGCATGGGTTGGACTGTTTGACTGGGGTCTGGAAAGTCAGGAGGCTGCACCAGGCTCCAATCTGATCTGGCAGTGTTTCTACAGCTTGATGCCCTTCCTTGATGCTTGATGGTGCTTTTTATATGCATACGACGGGCTTCTTTCAGTTTCTGTCTACCAAATCCACTCACAAAGCTTTGGTCGGCCCAAGGCTATAGTAGAAGACACTTGCCCAAGGTGCCACACAGTAGGACTGAACCTGGAACTATGTGGTTCATAAGCAAGCTACTTACCACACAGGCACTCCTACGCCTATTTCTACATAGAAAACACAAAGTGCAGTAAATAAGGCTTCTGTTAAATGTTCAGGAATATTGTTAATTCCTTCTACAGGCAGCCTTAGAAATACATTTTCATTCACCATCACCTACCATGACTACCACAACAACAACAACAACACTCACAACATCTTAACCACTCGGCTATGCTTGAATCCATGTTTGATTTAATTAATATTTAACCCTTTTGATGCCAATCCTCCTGAGACCACCTCTGGTTCTACGATATAAACTTCCCAATTTAAAGCGATCTAATTTAAACTTCCTGCCAAAATTTCTCGTTAATTCACGTTCCAAACAACAGCTGAATAACGATAAAGTCATTTTATTGAATTCTTCATTATTTTCGAAATTAATTGAAACAAACACCATTTATTTCAACAGAAATATGGCAACAAAAGGGTTAAATGTTATGATTTCAAAACAACACTATGGAATTTTCTTCAAAATTAGTTTGAATATTGATTTCTAATAAAGACACAAAGCTGTGTTTTGGGATTAAGTGAGATTCAGGCTTTAACAGGAAATGATAAGCATGAGAAGCTCCTAATGTTGGATGCTTCAAAGACCTCACTTGGCATTGATTCAATAACTCATGAATTGCATCGTCTTAAAATATATTGACTAAATTTTGAATTATAGATCCTCACTCACTTATTATTTTTTATTTTTTTTTGTATGAAATAAAACTGTTTCAATTAAAGATAGCTGGTCTTGATTTATTATTTCTAATGCAGACACAAGATCACGATTTTTTTTTGTGGGGTGGGGGTGGGGGCATGAATGTAATCAATTAAATCAGGCCACGAGACTTCTATATTTTTAACACTCATTTTGTCGATTCTGGAGAATGAGAAATAAAGACTGACTTTGTTGGTGTTTGAACTTAGAATGTGTAGACACAAATACTGTAAGATATTTTGCCAGAAGATCTACCCAAACTGCCAGTGTGACTGACCTGATAATTCCTCCTCCTCCTCCTCCTCCCCCAGCTGTTGTTGTTGTTGTTAAGCAACAAGACGGGTAAGAGTGATTAGGTGATGGTCTAGGGCTTAGGGGCGGGAGAACCCAGACCTTGGGAAAAAGAAAAAATCTTTGGTCATCTTGTAGGGCTCTTTGTTGACGCCCAACATCACTGGGAGGTGGCCCTCGAAGTCTCTGGAAATGGAGATCTCCAGGTCCAAATTCTTCAACGGCTGCTGCTGCTGCTGCTACTGCTACTACTATTACTACTATTACTACTAATACTACCACCACAATCACCACCACACTTAATGCCACTGCTATCATTACCACCACCATTATCGTTTTAACATGCCCTTTATCATGGTTACACAAATAGGGTAGAACCTGTTGAGACAGACTTTTCTATGGGTGGATGTCTTTACTGTTGCTGACCGTTGCTTGTCTCCACACACACACACACACAAGTATGTACACACACAAGTATGTACATACACACATACATGCATATGTACGTACATACGTATGTAAGTATTCATGTATGTATATATGTATGTATGTGTGTGTTTGTTGCCCTCCCCCCATTCACCACTAGACAACTTGTGTTGGTTTGTTTACATCCCTGGAAATTAGCAGTTTTAGCAAAAAAGAATCCAACAGAATAAGTACCAGGTTTTAAAAATTCCTGGGGTCAGTTCATTCTACCAAAACCCTTGACAGCCGTATCCCAGCATGGCTGCAATCCAATGACTGAAACAAGTAAAAGATAAAAGACGAACTGGGTCGGGAATAAGGGGAAACGCTGTTGGTCTTTGCAGTTCCTCTGGAATTGGTGAGGGTCATCATCATCCTCATCATCATCATCATCATTATCATCATTATCATCATTATCATCATCATCATCATCATTATCATCATCATCATCATCATCATTGTCGTTTAACGTCCACTTTCCATGCTGGCATAGGTTGGACAGTTTGACTGAGATCTGGAAAGCCAGTGGCTGCATCAGGTTCCAATCTGATCTAGCAATGTTTCTACAGCTGGAGGCCCTTCCTAATGCCAACCACTCTGAGAGTGTAGTGGATGTTTTTATGTGCCACCAGCATAAGAGCCAGTCAGGTGGCACTGGCATCGGCCAGACACATATGGTGTTTTTTTTCTGTGCCACCAGCACAAAAGCCAGTTAGGCGGCCATGACATTGGCCATGCTTAAGTGGTGCTTTTTATGTGGCAGTCAGGCGGCATTGGTATCGGCCACACTCGAATGGTGCTTTTTATGTGCCACCAGCATGGGTGCCAGTCATCCACACTTGAATGATAGCATCAGCCATGCCCGAATAGTGCTTGTTGAAGTTTATATGCAATAAATTGCCTACATTTTACAATACACAAAGTATTGAGATTTTTTCATACAATTCCAGAATCGCATTTATTGTGAAAATACAGTAGGTCTTTTTGTATATATCAAATGGCTATGGACATCCAGCAGAATAAAACAGGAATCAAAGGGGTCCATAAGCAAAAACAAAAGGGCTGAGGACCACTCCACACTAAAAGGCTGTTAACTTCACTTCCATCTATTTCTTGGAGAGTCTCAATTTTCATTGTCCTACTGTGACCTACTTAAGACATGAAAGGTGAATTGTGTGTTCAGACAATTTGTCGACAGACAATTCGCCGATTGGACAATTGGCTGACTGAACATTAAGTTGACATGCGGAAGAATCGATCATGGAATTTATCAAAAATAGAATGAGGAGGCAGAAAGCTTCTATATGAAGGGTACACCTATATTATTGATAGAACCAGAAAAGAAAAGACTTATTAGAGATGTGCAAATTGTAAACCATGCAGTGCTAGACTGACAACGATTAATGATGAAATTAGCACAACTCCTTCTGAACACGTACATCCACTTACGCTGATTGAAAATCACGCTGCAAAAGTTAAGGAAGAAATATGTCGACATATTGTCCATTTGGTCAATTGTCCTGTCTGTAAGTTGTCTGTTGGCCAACTGTCTGTCGTCGAATTGTCTGTCTACAGTTGAATTGTATCCTAAATTCAAATTTTGTCAGCAGTTATAATTCTAAACAACATTAGCTTTAATGTAAAGTTCTGTTTCATTCTCTTCTTAATATTTTGACAATTATTAAAGGTGGCGAACTGGTAGAAACGTTAGCACACCAGGTGAAATGCTTAGTGGTATTTCGTCTGTCTTTACGTTCTGAGTTCAAATTCAAGCAAGGTCGACTTTGCCTTTCATCCTTTCGGGGTCGATAAATTAAATATCAGTTATGCACTGGGGTCGATGTAATTGACTTAATCTCTTTGTCTGTCCTTCTTTGTCCCCTCTATGTTTAGCCCCTTATAGGCAATAAAGAAATAAATACTGCTTAGCAGTATTTTGTCTGTCTTTACACTCTGAGTTCAAATTCCATAGAGGTCGACTTTACCTTTCATCCTTTTGGGGTCGATAAATAAGTACTGGGGTTGATCTAATCGACTGGCTCCCTCCCCCAAAATTTCGACCCTTGTGCCTAGAGTAGAAAAGAATATTTGTTCCAGCTCTAAGGCGGCGAGCTGGCAGAGATGTTAACTTGCTGAGTGAAATGCTTAGCAGTATTTTGTCTGTCTTTAAGTTCTGAGTTCAAATTCTGAATCGTTTTCAGTCTCAGACTTGTCATCAACTTGTAACGATTCATTCGTTAGTTTCCGTGTGCGAGACAGCACATGTTGTCAACTGTAAACACATGAAATATTATCATTAATACAGCTTTATCAATGCATATACATGCATTTTTTTGTATGTATGTGTGAAGAATCATCATCATCATCGTTTAACGTCCGCTTTCCATGCTAGCACGGGTTGGACGATTTGATTGAGGACTGGCGAACCAGATGGCTGTACCACGCTCCAATCTTGATGTGGCATATTTTCTACAGCTGGATGCCCTTCCTAATGCCAACCACTCCAAGAGTGTAGTGGGTGCTTTTATGTGCCACTGGCATGAGGACCAGTCAGGCAGTTCTGGCAACAGCATAGATAACAAAAAACAATGTTGCATTTTAAACTTGAGAAAAGCTTTCCATATTTATAATGTGTGAGTTACGTATGTCTATCAAATCCACCCACAAGACTTTGGTTGGCATGAGGCTATACTAAATGACACTTGCCCAAGATACTAGGCTGTGGGACTGAACCCGGAACCATATGGTCCAGAAGCAAACAACACAAATTCAGTCATAAAATACTAAAAATTGTGAAAATTAAGAGAATTCTATTAGAGATCATTAATAAAAGCAAACCAAAATATTTTGGACATTTAATTAGGAACAAAAAGAAAAAAACCCAAAACTGGTGTATGAAAGATAAAAGGGTAAAACTGGAATCACACAAATGGTTAATATGAAGAATTGGAGAAACTTACAACAGAGTGTGTGTATAAGGAGAGAAAAGAGAAAAGTGGAGGCTGAGATCAATGATACTTAGCTTAGTGGGAGTAGATGATAGCAGATAATAATGGTGATGATGATAATGGTGATAATGATGATGATGAAGATGACGATGATGATGATGATGATGATGAAGATGATGATGATAATAGTAATGATGATGATGATGGAGATGATGATAATGGTAATGATGATGATGAAGATGACGATGATGAAGATGATGATGCTGATGATGATTATGATGATGATGATGACGATGATGATGAAGACGATGATGATAATGGTAATGATGATGATGGAAAGAAGATCAACACTAATGAATTTAAATTTCTAAAACTAATTTTTTTTTCCAAAGATTTGTTTAAAGCCAAAACAAAGAAATTAATATATTTTTAAATTTTATTTTATCTTATTTTATTGATTTAATTTTCTTGTTGAGGATTCCATTCTGTCTTCATTTGTAATTTCTTGTGTTTGTGGCTGCACAACCAAATACAAAAAAAAAAAAAAAAAAAAATAATAATGTCCCTTAGAGGCTGACGATATGTGCATCTCTGACCACGAGCAGAAGTAGTGGGGGAGCATCATAGCCATGAGTTGAAAGGAATTCTTAGAGGTTTGGATAATTCATCTTTGGAAACATGGGTGGTTTGTTCAACATCCTTAAACAACCCTTATTGAGGGACCTTTTGAGTAGGATGGGCTACTCGACCAGAAGAAAATTCTAACTGGACTCCAACTGCAAGGTCATATACTGTTTATCTTGATATAAGATCATCATTTTGTGCACATATGGTTGTGATGCATGTAGCTAGGGTACCTTTATCAGACGGATAGTCATGATGGGTATACTGGGCTTCGTATATTTTACCCCAGTGTCACTTTGATGGCATGCACTGCTCTCTCACTCAATAATAATAATAATAATTATAATAATGTTTCAAATTTTGCCACAAGGGTAGCCATTTTGGGGAAGGGGATGAGTCAATTACATCGACCCCAGTGCATAACTGGTACTTATTTAATGGAACCCGAAAGGATGAAAGGCAAAGTCAACCTCAGAGGAATTTGAACTCAGGACATAGCGGCAGGTGAAATACTGCTAAGCATTTTGTCTGGTGTGCTAACAATTTTGACAACTCATCACCTTCATCATTATCATTTAATGTCCACTTTCCATGCTAGCATGGGTTGGATGATTTTGACTGAGGAATGGTGAACCAGATGGCTGTACCAGGCTCCAATTTTGATCTGGCAGAGTTTCTACAGCTGGATGCCCTTCCTAATGCCAACCACTCCGAGAGTGTAGTGGGTGCTACTGGCAATGACCTCACTCAAATCTTATTACACATGCCACCGGCACAGGTGTCAGTAAGGTGATGTTGGTAATGATCACGCTTGAATGGTGCCCTTTTATGTGCCACCAGCACGGAAGCCACTTGGCTGCTCTGGCAACGATCATGCTCGGATGGTGTTCTTGGCACCCTACTAGCACGGGCCAAGTGCCAGTAAGGCGACGCTGGTAACGATCACACTCGAATGGTGCTCTTTGCACCCCGCTAGCACGGATGCCAGTCATTGAATGATGATAATAATAATGATGATGATGATGATGATGATGATGATGATGATGATGATGATGATGATGATGATAATAATAATAATAATCACAACAACATGAACATAAAAAGGAAAAAGGAAAGAATGAAAGCTGGTAAGCAAGGGGATGGTGGTGAGAAACTAGAGCGAATTGGGGAGAGAGATGGGGGGTTGGGGGGTGAGGTAAAGAATTATGGAAAACAGCATTGATTTAAAGGAATAAACAATCTTAAAATGGAGTAGAAAATTTAATTAACAGATTTAATGCTAGATTCTTGAATGATAATGTATGAAAACGATGATGCCGATGATAAGGAGGATGAGGAAAATGATGATGACGATGGAAGGTGAAGAAGAAACTATCCACTGACTATTATTCTTTAATTCTTTTATTTGTTTCAGTCACTTGATTGTGGCCATGCTGGAGCACCACCTTGAGTTGAGCAAATCGATTCAATGACATATCCTTTGTAAGCCTAGTACTTATTCTATAGGTGTCTTTTGCTGAACTGCTAAGTTACAGGGACATAAACACACCAGTATCGGTGGAATAATGTTTGTCTCTCAAAACCTCTTTCATGGGGCCGGAAAGATGATAATCCAGTGACGAGGAAGTGAAAACTGTAGTGAAGAAGTGGCTCAAAGAACAGTCAACAGAATTTTACGGGGCAGGGATACATGCTCTCATTTGAAAGTAGAACATTACTATTGAGAGAAATGGTGACTATGATGAGAAGTAGGGATGTGATCCACAGAGGACCAGCTTCATTTTGATGTATCTTACATGTTCTTGTGTTGGTAATTATACTTGTCCTGAACAAAATGGCATTACTTTTTGACTCACCCTTGTATATATATATATAAACAACAGGCTTCTTTCAGTTTCCATCTACGAAATCCACTCACAAGGCTTTGGTCAGCCCGATGCTAAAGTAGAAGATACTTGCCCAAGGTGCCACACAGTAGGACTGAACCCAGAACCATGTGGTTGGTAAGCAAGCAACTTACCACACAGCCACTCCTGTACCTATTGCTGAAAGAAATGAGTCTGCTGGCTGTGTAGTAAGAAGTTTGGTTTTGAAACACATGGTCCCGGGTTCAGTCCTTTTGTGTGATACCTTGGATGAGTGTCTTATACTATAGCCTCAGACTGACCAAAGCCTTGTGAATGGATTTGGCAGATGGAAACTAAAAGAAGCCCGTTGTGTGTGTGTATATATATATATATATCACATGATCATGTGATTGACAAGGCAACTGGATGGTGTTATACCTTGCTGGTCACAATGCGCTTTGCATCGTTTTAGTTTTTGAATGATATCACTGCATAAGCTAAGTGAGCAAGCCAATTTTCCTGCTGATCAGCTAGCTGTGCTATTAAAAAAAATTGAGGTAATTTTTTCTCAGGCATACCATTCAGAAAGTCTTGCAGGCCACAGGTTGTCGAAGACTGATACACACACACACACACACATAATCAATATAGTTGTTGGTTATGGCTGGTGAGGGACTTACCATTGGTTTTGCACCTATAATTCTCTTAGCAATATAGGTGACTTATTAGACCTGGTGGCCAGAGACACATGATCTCTCTGTGGCTCTGGCAAGCAAGTGTGAGGAGTTACCTGTATCACTAAGAGCATTATAAGTACAAAATCAATGGTAACTCCCTGACTGGCCATAACCAACAACTATATTAATTAACACTGTTCAAAAGATTTTAGAGTATGCTTTTCGTTGTGCACTTGTGAACAACTGACTGATTCTCTCTCTCTATATATATATACAGGGTGCATAAGGTATTTGAGGACATAGCTTTTTGGGGTCATTGCATTATTTCAGAAAATAATAATGGTAGACCCTCAGCTTACTCAAGAAGTGAAGCGGCATGCTATTATTGCTGTTAGAAAGGCTGAGTATTGTGATTTAGAAATATCTTGAGTTTTAAAAGTTGCCAGATCTTTCATCTACAAAGTTTGTAAGGAGCTAGTGACTGAAGATGGAAACATATCACAAGTATGAAAGGATGAAAAGTATTCTAGACGCTCTGAAATCATCAGAAAACCTGAATTTATCCAACAAGTTCAACAAATCATTGATTACAACCTCAAAAAGTCTATGAGGTCAATTGCAAAAAATCTCCATGTGTCAGAAGGAATAGTCAGATATAAGTCTTATATGATAAGGAAAGGTCAATTTGTAAGAAAAAACAAAAGAAAATCACTACATCAGATCTAAAAGGCTCTTAAACAAACTGAAAACGTAGCAGAAGATTTGATTTGTTTTTTATCAAACGAGAAAAACTTCGACCAAGATCAAAAAGTTAACCGAAGAAATGAAAGATGGTTATGTGCAGATCCTTCTGAAGTTCCAAGTGTTATGCATACAAAATTTCCTGCAACTGTCATGGTGATAGGGGTTGTCAGCAATGAAGGACATGTGATACCTCCTTACGTCTTTCCACAAGGCCTTAGAGTTAATTCTACCGCTCACATTGAGGTCCTGAAAATAATTGTTAATCTCTGAATAGACAGTATATGCAATGGAAGGCCATGGGTGTTTCAGTAAGACTCTACACTATCACACATGGCTTTGGTAACACAGGAATGGATGGCTGAAAATTTTCATGATCACATAACCCAAAACATTTGGCCTCCTAATTCCCCAGATCTCAATCCATTGGACTGTTACATGTGGAGCGTTGTTGAGAGAAAGGTCAATGAACACGCCCATAACACCAAAGATTCTTTGAAAGCTGCCATAGTCAGAGTAATGTTCAAAATGGACCAGGACCACCTAATTCAAGCATGTACATGATTTAGACCATGTATAGAAGCGGTTGTAAGCTGAAGGTGGCTTTATTGAATAGCATTATAGAAAAAGTTAATTTCTATCCTCATAGCATTTTTTAATAAATAAAGTTATTATCTGTTATTATATGTTTTTTTTTTATAAACATAAATCTGTCCTCAAATATCTTACACACCCTGTTTATATATATGTGTATGTATACACACGCACACTACAGTAATAGCTAGAATCAATTGCTTTATTTGTGATCAGTGATAGCCACGATCAGAGTGGCAAGGAAACTAAAAGTATTGGAGTACGAGTTGATGCTGTTCTCAAGAGCATCAACCATTGAGTAAAATAATTACAAAGAGTAACACTGAACATAAATTATTTCACTAGTGGCCTGCTACGTATATTATATCTTTCCCATTTAATTTTGAAAGCAATTCATGATTTCTCGGTATGTGAAATCAAGTGTTGTGATTATAGATATTACATCTTGTAATAGTCCGTGTAGCAATTAAAACTGTTGTTTATACAACTATATTTGATGTTTACATTTACTCTGTTATTATTCTCTAAGATTGTTATTGCTTCTAATGTTGTTGGTATCTAATAATGGACATAATTAATACTACACAATCATTATTTTGTACTGTAGTCAATAATGTACATTATTAACTATCAAAAAATCTTTCGCTAATAACCTGGTCATTTGACTTCCTTACTTTCACTATCTCATTTTATAAACGCAAAAATGTCTATAGTCATTTCCTTTCATTGGTCCGCTTTCTGTAGTTAGCATGTGATATAAAAACGTAAAAGCAAATTTAAATAAAAAATGGAATGAAAGTGAAGCAAATGAAACCGATTGCTCCCACAAATATTTAAATATTTAAATAGTAAGCGACAAACTTGAGAGTAATACTATAGCATCCAGAGTTACCTACCTTGATACTGGCAAATCTCGAACCTGCTTATTTGCCATCAGGCCTTTTAATTAAGTATTTCAATCCAAACCTGTTCGAATGGATGTACGCTAGATTCCTCTACAGGCGCTCAACTGGATACTATGTGGAATATGTATATATTACATAAAAACATTCGTCTCTATAGCTAAACAAATAAACACAATCGACGGTTTTAGCCGTCTTCTTTATCGATGTCATTGCTGCTATTATCAAAAGCTTTTCTGTGCCATTGTTATTATTATTATTATTATTGTGTCTTGTAGAGTGGGCGCGGTTGTGTGGTGGTGCATTTCTAATCACCGCAAGACGGCGCTACTTGGAACACTTCAAATCTTAGATTCTTGCAAAGGAGAGAGAGAGAGAGACACACACATTGAAACAAGACATCTTTCACTAAAGGTGTTTTGTTATTATGAACGTCTCACGACTTGTGGGGATGGACCCCGCCTCTTCAACCACCTACCTATGGAATTATTATTACTATCATCATTATTATACCCTTTGAAAGGTAAGTCTTTATCTATCCCTCACTCCACTCCACACTCTTTATTCTTCCATTGAAAGAAAGAGAAACAAAATAACAGCAATAATAATAATGATAATTATAATAAAACGAAGTGAAATATAAACGGTATGAAAGAACTAGATCTTAACAAGTACATCAATACCAATATAAACCTTATCTAATATAAACCTTATTTAATATAAACCTTATATCTAAGTTATATTTCCCAATCACTCACACCACACACATATATATTCTCTTTATTTCTCTTATGTTGCTGCTGACATCTTTGCTGCATTTGTTTTTTCACAATTCGATGTTCGATCTTTTATCACAAATCACTATTTGCCATTTTACGTATTGTTTCCGAAAGAAAAATCGTTTGCCTGTTTACTGTTCTGCCTCTTCATTAGTAAGCCTCATCTCTTTAAAAGTCAAGAGTGTTCATATCGGAATCTCTTTCATAATATTTATCTAACGAAATAAGGGAGGCGTGTTCTACTCCATGGAGCATCTGTCAGTGTTTCGCTATTAATACACACACAAATATTTTATCTCACAAATACTTTCATACTACAAACATTTGTCCATTCTCCCGTTGTTTGAATATTACTGGACATTTAATTAGAAACTTGATATTGGTTCACGTATATACGTACAGGCATCACGTGTATGTAATATATACATATATAATTACTCTTACAATCGATTTTCTTACATTGTTCAGGTCAAGAATATCATATATATACCCACCCCAGTATAATGTCCACCGGCAGATACTATATTTATTAAACTATAGGGTTTCAGGTACCGGGTGACAGGTATACGGTTGGGGCCAGAAACCCTCCGGTTACCCCCTCCCCTTATATTTTCTTTTATACGATTTGGTATTGAACATTAAAAAAAAATTGTCATATTTATTTATGCATTTTCATGTTCAATAAACAAGATGAATGACCTTTATTTTCAACATCCGATTGAATATACGCAAATATATGAATATATATACACACATGTATTTATGCGCATGTACAAATCGACAAAATATGAAGATGTATATGAATGTCTACGTACACACACACACACATATATATATATCCGCTTACGTGTGTGTATGTATAACATACAAGTTGTTATTGTATGTATGTGTGTATTACATGTATATTTTTGTAGATATATACATACATACATGTATGTGTGGGCGCACATAACACTAAACATGCTAATCGATAAAGATAAAATCTATTGTAAAATCACACACACACATACAATGTGTGTGTTATTTGTGCTAATACATATTTGTCTATGTGTGTGTAAATACGTACTTGAATATTTCTGTTCATATTTGAGTACGTGTGTTAATATATCTAACATCGCTATGTCTGCTAATATGTTTATAATGTTCGTATGTGATAAGTCTATATAACTGTGTGTGTATATATTTTTATTTATATCTATATATATCCTGTGTTAATATATATATAAGCCTATACGCTGTTCTAATATGTAAATAAGCCTATAGTCCGTGGTTCTATCTATCTATCATCTATCTATCTATCTATCTATCTATCTATCTATCTGTCTGTCTGTCTGTCTATATGTTAATTGGTAAATTTATAATGTCTGTGTTCCTATATATCTATAGTATATTTAGTGTCTGTATAGCACTGTGTTAATACGTATATATATATATATATTTGTGGTGCACCTGAGCACTGTATACAATAATTTCATTATATATATATATATATCCTACCTGTGTGTTCATATACAATTGTCTATATATTTGTGCAAACATGGACATTATATATTATATATACGTGAGTGTGTGTGTGTATTTTAAGAACAACCGTATATAAAGACTTGTTCGCAAAAGCGGAGGCCTAACCAATAACGTCTAGATCAACATGAGAGTGAAATTATTATTAATCATAGTGAAAGCAGCAGATTTCTTATTTCCCATTTACTCTATTCATTGTCGTTTCACCAAAACTGTTTTATCGATTGTCAAAAACACTGCTAACCGATCCCCCCTCTCTCTCCTCTCATTCACACACCTTGTTCTCTGTATGTGTGTATTCATACGTGTGTGTGTCTAGGAGTGATAGACATGCATAATCTGGACGTGTATATATCACAAGACAGACACAAATATCAATGAGTTGAAAGAATGATTAAGCCAACAGGCTGAGTAGTATATTTTCAGCCAGCCAGCAGGGCATGTATATGTTTGTGTGTGTGTGTGTAACCAGACATACTCTCATATATACATACATATACACGCATGCGAAAGGCGATAATGATATAAAGAAAACGTATGTATCAACATACGTGCACATTATCATTATCATCATTTCACAGCCACTTTCTATGCTTGCGTGGGTTGGATAGGTCGCCACGATCCGGGCAGGATTTTATTTCGAGTTACTGCCCTTCATGACGGACGGAGGGACCATGTGTCTCTGGTATGTTCCATCTCGGCATGGTTTCTACAGCTGGATGCCTTTCCTAAAACCAAATGGCGTTACCGTTTCTATATTCTTGCCTTGTCCCTTTCAAAGCTGAAGCGTTCACACTACTCAATGTTATCCGTGTGTGTATTTGTAGGCATGGTTGTTATTTGGGTAGGGAATTTGCTTTCCAAAGACAGCCTTGTGACAGATGGGGGTTGGCTATACGAAGGGCCTCTGGCAATAGAAAATCTTCCTCAACGAACCGATGCAGACATGGAAATGTGGATGATACGATGATGAGGATGCGTGTGTGGTGTGGGTTACGTGTTCACATACAATTTTCACATACATATGTATGTATATATATATATATATATATATATATATATATATATATTATATATATATATATACCTTTACATGCATATATACACTTGCATATGTATGTATACGCTTATATACTCATGCACAACCGCACGTATCTGATATTTATATTGGGAACATCATGTCTCGATGCGTTGTAAGGAGTGATAAGGAAGGAAGGCCATTCAGCCAAAACACATGTCTTCGGAAAACCTATCTCGTCCATGCCAACATCAGAACGCAGATGTAAAACAATGATAATGATTCGTATGTGTGCGAACATATATGCATTTTATGCGTGTTATATATATATATATATATATATATATATATATATATACAAAATTTAGAGGACTGACCACTAGAAGTGGACAGCCTATATGCTAAACATAGACGTCAAATCGCCATTTACCACGAAGAATGTGTCCTCAAGAAAAAATCTCAGCAAAAAAACCAAAGTGTAAAAATAAGCAAGACATGAAAATATACGAAATAAAAAACGACTACCTATGTACCAATTGGTTTCACTTGTTAATATTTACGTATATATATATATATATATATATATATATATATATATGAATATGTGTGTGCATTGAACCACTATTGCAAAACCGATTGGTACGATCGCTCGTATCGTGAATATAATACTCTACACTTCGATACACACACACAGACACACATGTAAATGCTTTCTTGGTGTCTGATGTTCATCATCACCACACCAACAGACAGAACAACTATATATATATATATATATATATAGGCTGGCACAATATACCCAGTCTATTACCTAAGATACGAGTGCCTGTTTTTCTCTGACTCGTGTATGTGTGTATGGGAGAGAGATTATTTATATAAATATAAATATGTGTGATTTTTTATGATTATCATTAAATTTACATAGAGCTTGCTCTGTGGGACACTCCCTTCGTTGGCTGTTGACTGGAGGTCAACCACGTTCGTTTACTGGTGCTGAACAGCGTTAATATTAGCAAGGAATGGTTGAGGCCTTTTGGCCTAGTCAGTAGGAAGCTTTTTTTTTTTTTTTTTTTTTTTTTATTACCCCTGTGATGTTCTCGCAGTCACTGCACGAAACTACGTACAGACGTAACCATTCCCATTCATGCAACAAGTATTATTTTGTTGCACTACTTGCAGACCTGCTGAAGAGCTGTGTGTATATATAAATGTGCGGGTGTACGTTTGTTATGTATGTGTTTGCATGTATGTTTGTGTTCGTTGTGTGTGTGTATATATATACTTAAAAGCAGCAGAAGTATAACTAAAGCTGTTGCTCAGAGTTTCACGTTCCCGTGAACGGAAATTTCTGTTCCATTTTAACAAAACTGTCCGACGAACGGGATCGGGAAACTCTTGAGCAACAGTTTTTGTTATATTTCTGCTGCTTTTAAATAAAGTATATTACTCTACCTCTGGTATTTGAGTACTCTTTTTTCCCCCCACCTTGTTTCACATTTATCTGCTTACTCCGGTATATATATATATATATATATATATACCAAAAATTTAAATGCGAGCTACCATAAGTTATGTGTGTGTGTGTGTGTGTGTGTATACACACAAAAGGAAAAGATCCGTATAGGGATATATATCTATATATATATGTACATATACATATATACACACACACACATACATATAGATCTCCGTCGGTTTCTACGACGAGTATGCAGTTGTTTGACCTTCGACTACTTGCCTTACACACACACACACACGCGTCTTCTATAACCCCAGGCTGACCAAAGCCTTGTGAGTAGATTTGTTTGACAGAAACTGAGATCAGCTCATGTGAGTGTGTTTTCTTGTCTTGACATCACGTGATGGTCGTAAACAAGTGACGGTTAGTGACAGGGAGGGTGTCCAGCTGTAGAAAATCTGCCTCAGTGAATTCTATTTGACACGTGCAAGCTGTGGAGTCGACAGTAAAACAATGGTTCAATCCTGATGCATGGCACTTGGGGCTACTATAGTCTTGGGCGAAACCAAAGCCTTGTGAGTGGGTTTTGTAAATAGAAACTGAAAGAAGCCTATCGTGTGTGTGTGTATTTATATATAATATATATATCTACTACATATGTGGGAAATTTTGTCTGTGGAGTTGTCAGCTGTCCCCCTACATCGTTTTATCGATTTTGATAAAACTTGACACGTGAGCAGGACTCACGTCTGGAAACCTCATGGCATATGCAGATTGTTGAAAAAAAAATTGATAATAGGGCCCCTGGAAGGAATACTGGGGTTCAGTCCCACTGCATGGCACCTTCAACAAGTGTCTTCTACTTTAGCATTGGGTCAAATAAAGCCTTGTGAGTAAACTTGGTAGAAGGAAACTAAAAGAAGCCCATCATATACGTGTGTGTGTTTGTTATCTTGACATCATGTGATAATTGTAGATGGACATCTCCCTCATACAAGCAGTCATTCATTCCTAATGTTTCATCGAAGTTCAACAATATCTCAATAATACAAACATATTCACAGAAAGTGTGTGTGTGTGTATGTTGGTATGTATGTGTGTTTATCTGTATGAATGCATACGTTTGTGCTGGAATTTATATTTGTGTTAGTGTGTCTGTATATCTGTTAATGTCAATGCAAGTATATATTTGAGCCAATGTTTGTGTGTGTATATAGGTATGTATATCAGTTGCCATGATAGATCGGTAGCCACTACACACATTTTTTGTATATATATAAGCTTGTTCTGAGGTATGTGTATGATTGCTTTCAGGTGTATACATTTACGTTGGTATGTGTATACTATTGTTTTGGCATGTCTATACATGTTGATGTGTGTGTGTGTGTATAGTTCTGCCGAGGTCAACTTTGCCTTTCGTCCTTTCAGGGTCAAGAAACTAAGTACCAGTTGCGTACAGGGGTTGCTCTTATTGACTGCCCCCGCACCCCCAAAATTTCGGGCCTTGTGCTTAGAGTAGAAAAGTATGTTTGTGTTGGGGTATTGTATAGCTGTGCCCGTGTATGTATTGATGAGCAGGTTAACCACTTGCTTGTGTTGATTAACTGTATGTGTGTACATGTTGGTATGTAGATTAGCTCAGTGAACATGACTTAATTAACTGAGTCTATGTGCTACAGTGTTAATTATCAATGTGTGTACGAGTTGCTTAGTAATGTATGTATGTGTGTGTTAATTAGCTAAGAAATATGTATAGGAAGTGTGGCTGAAGACATTAACACACTGGACCCAAGGATCTCACATTTCCAGGGCCCAAACTGTAATTGTATACATGCTGTAGCTTGCTGATATCAAATAGGGCCCAGTGCATTGATTTGCCCTGGAGCCTCACAAGTCTAGGGCCCCAATTCTAATCTATGTATGCTGAGACTTGCTATCATTAAAAAGGACCCAGTGCATTGGTTTTTCCAGGGGCCTCAAAGATCTAGGATAGGGTTTCTCAATCGTTTCACCCTTGTGTAACCCTTAAAATAAATTGCATGTCTCAAGGAATCCCTGCACCCAAAAAAATACATACCATATCTTTCTCGTATTTTTTTTCATCGTAGTTCATGTGGGAAATATCACACACACACATGTGTGTGTTTGTGTGTTTATGTATTATCTTTTATTTGTTTCAGTTATTAGGCTGCGGCCATGCTGGGGCACCACATTGAAGAATTTGTATTTGAATGATTCAACTGCAGTCCTTATTTTGTTTTAAAGCTTCTTACTTATTTCATTGATCTCTTTTGCCAAAGCGCTAAGTTACAGGGACATAAACACACCAACACCAGTTGTCAAGCAGTAGTGGGGGATGAACACACGCAAAAACTCACACACATAGATAGATAGACACATGCATACATACGTGATGTGCTTCATTTAGTTTCCTTCTACTAAATCCACACACAAGGTTTAGTGGGCCCAAAGCTATAGTGGAAGACATTTGCCCAAGGTGCTCTGTAGTGGGACTGAACCTAGAACCATGTGGTTGGGAAGCAAGCCTCTTACCACACAGCCTTGCCTAGGGAAGGCTGTACTGGTAGGGGTCATGTAATGTGTATGAAGACAGTTGCATCAAGAGGTGCTGGTCCCTAATTGTAGAGAGAACATGTAGAAGGGGTAGACCCAGAAAGACATGGGATGAAGTGGTGAGAGTGAATCTACTGATGTTGGGTCTCACAGAAGGGGTGACAGGGGACCGAGACTCCTGGCAGTTTGCTGTGCTTGAGAAGTCATGTCAAGCTAAGAAAAAGCGTGGTTGTCCTTGTATTCAGGTTTGTCCCTTACATCCCTCTCTAGCTGAGCATTCCTAACCACGAGGCTCATGGGTGCTGGTACCATGTAAAAAGTACCTGTACCAGTGGTACGTAAACGCACACAAGCTGGTGCTGTGTTGCAAGCACCCAGTACGCTCTGCAAAGTGGTTGGTGTTAGGAAGGGCATCCAGTAGCGAGCTGGCCGAAATGTTAGTACGCCGGGCGAAATGCTTAACAGTATTTCTTCTACTGTTATGTTCTGAGTTCAAATTCCGCCGAGGTCGACTTTGCCTTTCATCCTTTCGGGGTCGATAAATTAAGTACCAGTTACACACTGGGGTCAATGTAATCGACTTAATCTGTTTGTCTGTCCTTGTTTGTTCCCTCTATGTTTAACCCCTTGTGGGTAGTAAAGAAATAGATATTTCGTCTGCTGTTATGTTCTGAGTTCAAATTCCGCCGAGGTCGACTTTGCCTTTCATCCTTTCGGGGTCAATAAATTAAGTACCTGTTGCATACTGGGGTCGAGGTAATCAACTTAATCCCTTTGTCTGTCCTTGTGTGTCCCCTCTATGTTTAGCCCCTTGTGGGCAATAAAGAAATAAGGAAGAGCATCCAGCTGTAGAAAAACTATGCCAAAGCAGACATGGAGCCTGGCCAGCCCCTGCCAAACCATCCGACCCATGCCAACATGGAACTGATGATGGTATATATATATTTATTTATTTCATGTTGCATTAAGACCTCCTGCTGCTATTTTTCTGTGTTTCAGCACTATATGTCTTGAAGGGATATCTCAAAATGAATACCACAGTTTAGTAAGGCTTTCAGCATATATACACTTTAAGTATACAGATTGCTAATATTTCATGTGTTTTAAACGTTTTTACTTGGTTTCCTCATTTTGGTTCACTTTATAGCCATAATCACTTTACAGAGAGCTGCTCATGTCCCCAATAAGACCAAAGAGTGCTTTCAATTCTATACTGCTTTCCATTTGTTTGCCAACCACTCTGTGGAGCATTCTGGGTGCATTTCATTGTGACACCAGTGTCAATGAAGTTACCTTGTTATTCCACAAGACTATAGAGTCTTCATTGATGGCAGTTTCTCCTTGTCTGAAGACCATCATCCTCTCAAGTAGCTATGTAAACTGGTTGCTTTTCTTTCTGCTTAGTTTTAATGTGTGAATTAATCTGCTTAATCTTGAGCAAAACACTCCATGTAGCTCCAGTCCACTCAGCTGTAAATAAGTCACCCTGTGTGACTGTGTGTGTGTGTATATATATATATATATATATATATATATATATATATATAAATAAGTAAAAAGCAAGTAACAAAGATGTCCAGGTATTAGTGCATTATGGCCATTTCAAATGGTTCCATTTAATCGACTAATGCAAATGGAACCACTTGAAACGGCCATAAAGAACTAATACTTGGACATCCTTGTTACTTATTTGGTTTTTATTTACCTAACTTCAAGCTCTGCGGATAATACCAGGCTGATTTGGTGCCTCAACTTAAGTACCTAATTCAACTGAATCTTAATTATTTCTTATAATAGGCGCAGGAGTGGCTGTGTGGTAAGTAGCTTGTTTACCAACCACATGGTTCCGGGTTCAGTCCCACTGCATGGCACCTTGGGCAAGTGTCTTTACTATAGCCTCGGGCCGACCAAAGCCTTGTGAGTGGATTTGGTAGACGGAAACTGAAAGAAGCCCGTCGTATATATGTATATATATATGTTTGTGTGTCCGTGTTTGTCCCCCTAGCATTGCTTGACAACCGATGCTGGTGTGTTTATGTCCCCGTCACTTAGCGGTTCGGCAAAAGAGACCGATAGAATAAGTACTGGGCTTACAAAGAATAAGTGCCGGGGTCGAGTTGCTCGATTAAAGGCGGTGCTCCAGCATGGCCGCAGTCAAATGACTGAAACAAGTAAAAGAGTAAAAGAGTAAAGAGTATATATAAACATGGACACACACACATCCATACATGCATTGAGTGTGCCGAAAAAAAGGAATACACCAAACATAAAAAAAACAACATAATCCTGGTAAACTGGCACACATTCAACACAATGCATACATAGAAACTAACCATTTACAAAGGAGGGCCCCTATATGGCCATTCATGTCAAGAATCAGTTAACCCCAAGTTCATGTCACTCGCCCTATCTATGACAGCCACCCCAACAAGTCTTTGGAACTGTATCACACTGGTCTCCTACAGTGATTCAGAAATGAAGGGATTCAAAAGGGAGTTGGGGGAGGAGTGACATACTGTTGGGGTGCCACAGGGTCACAGGGTTCTCCTTAATCTTGCTGTACATCAGCTGTCCTCTTCTCATCATTTAGCTTTTGAACCTGATGTCCTTTAGTACCACATGTCTGATAATGGGCCCTGGTGCCTTGGGCAGCTTGGTTGTGCACCTCAACAACCTGTTGGCATTGCCATTGTGATATCCTGGACTTGTTGAATGACTGACCATCCTGACAAGGTCTTATTTGTTCATAATGTTCTTTTCTCTTGGCCAAGAATGAAACATCCCCTGCCAGAGATTGTGAGCTCTTTCCCTATCTTTTATACAGAAGATCTGGTTATGTTGAAGAAGCTGGTACTCTGAGTTCCTGTGGTGACAGCGAGAGTTACATGTGTGACATGCCTTTTCATTTCCTCTGCCAGATTGATGTCTGCCATATTAATGTTGATGACACATTTGAAAGAGAAATGAGAAATTGTAAGTTTGCCACATGTCACTTATGTTATGTCATCTTACATTTGTGGCCAATTAAAAATTGTTCACAATACCCAGTGTACCCTACATGTGTATTGCTGTATAGCTTGTGTGTATGAATGAATGAATGAATGATCCAGGGATTTGAGGAATATGGGATCACTTCTTAGCCACAATAGTTCCCAAGTCTATTTTGACCCCCACCTCCCACTGAATATTAGCATCAGTCAAGGCCCCAGCTATGGGCTAATTAGAGCACCATGGTTTGGCCACCTTTGCATGTGAAGACTAGACCCAGTGGACTTGGCAGAAGAAATCTTAATGGTTCAATGAATGGGAAGGGTGGCTGCAGCAATGCATTGTGGAGTGCGGAGAACAAGATGAAGCAAGTGAGACATCTCGGTCATCCACTGCATGTGGAGGCATATGGCCTAGTGGTTAGAGCAGCGAACTCACGGTTGAGGGATCGTGCGTTCGAATCTCAGACTGGGCGATGTGTGTGTTTATGAGCGAAGCACCTAAGCTCCACCTGCCTCCAACAGAAGGTAATGGCAAACTTCTGCTGACTCTTTAGCCACAACTTTCTCTCACTCTTTCCTCCTGCATCTTGCAGCTCGCCTGCGACGGACCTATACGCCAAGGAAACTGGGAAACCGGCCCTTATGAGCCAGGCATGGCTTGAAAAGGAACAAACATCCATTGCATCTGTCTCCATCTTTAGTTAACTTGACCTTGTCTTGCCACTGGACTGAAGACGGTCATGGATGAGAAAGTGAGGTCGATGCTGCACAACTCTTCTTCACTTGAAATAAATCATCACTGTGCAAGCCATCAGTCATCTTTAAGGATGACAAAATGGTCCTCATTATTCTGTGGAGTCAAAACAAAAAACTTTGACTCTGACTCCTCTACTATTGGCACCTCTGATTCTGACTGCTCTTTATGTAAGTAAGTGATTATGATCTACATTTCTCATAAAGCATATACTCTGAGCAGGCCTATATGTTATAACTGGTTTATATGAAAGAATAAAGATATTGTGTATCAGAGTCAGCATAGTTTTACCGACTCCTTCTTAATAGTTTCCAACTCCGACACCACGACTCCAACTTCACAGCCCTGATTCTGAGTGATGAACAGGTGTTAAGGGGGATTTGATTGCTATTTCTCAAAAGGGTTGTTTTGCATATCTTCTCTATGAGGTGGTGAAATAAATTTATATCTGCTTTTGTGGGTATTCATTTCGTAGTTCTTGAATAAAAAGCAGACATACAAATGATTAACACACTCTTGCACATAATTACAGAAAGCTGAAAGTTCCTCTTTAAGGTACTGACCAGAGTAACATTTTGCTTTTTGTGAAAGACCATCAGTTACCCATGATGACAATCTGTCTTATCTATACCACTGATGGAAAGTTAAGGCCATGATACTTTGGCATCACTGTTGCTGCAGGCATTGCCATCAAAACAATGAAACATGAAAACCAAGCATGAATAATCTGTGCAGGTGTGGCTGTGTGGTTAGAAGCCTGCTTCCGAACCACATAGTTCCAAATTCAGTCCCACTGCGTAGCACTTGGGGCAATTACTTTTCTACAGCCTTGAGCCAACCAAAACCTTGAAAGTGGATTTGGTAGACAGAAACTAAAAAAAAAGGTGGTGAGCTGGCAGAATCGTTAGCATGCTGGGCGAAATTCTTAGCGGTATTTCGTCTGCTGTTACGTTCTGAGTTCAAATTCCGCCAAGGTCGACTTTGCCTTTCATCCTTTTGGGGTCGATGAAATATGTACCAGTTATGCACTGGGGTCGATATAATCGACTTAATCTGTTTGTTTGTCCCCTCTGTGTGTAGCCCCTTGTGGGCAGTAAAGAAATAAGAAACTAAAAAAAAAGGTGGTGAGCTGGCAGAATCGTTAGCATGCTGGGCGAAATTCTTAGCGGTATTTCGTCTGCTGTTACGTTCTGAGTTCAAATTCCGCCAAGGTCGACTTTGCCTTTCATCCTTTTGGGGTCGATGAAATATGTACCAGTTATGCACTGGGATCGATATAATCGACTTAATCTGTTTGTTTGTCCCCTCTGTGTGTAGCCCCTTGTGGGCAGTAAAGAAATAAGAAACTAAAAAAAAAAACCCCATCATATATGTGTGTATGTGTTTATCCCCATCACTGCTTGGCAACTGGTGTTGGTGTGTTTATGTGCCTGTAACTTAGCAGTTTGGCAAAAGATACTGATAAAATAAGTACCAGGTTTTAAAAGCATAAATACTGGTGTCAGGCCTTTGGACTAAAAAATCCTCAAAGTAGTACCCTAGCATACCCCACAGTCTAATGACTGACACAAGTAAAAGATCAAAAATAGTTTATTTTCTTTCTGCAGTAAAAAAAAAAAAAAATCGTTATGTATGTCTGTCTCATTAGATTATTCATTTATATTTGTTTACATAATTTTTTAAAGTGGCTGTGTGGTAAGAAGTTTGCTTCCCAACCACATGGTTCCTGGCTCAGTCCTACTGCATGGCACCATGGGCAAGTGTCTTCTACTATAGCTTCGGGCTGACCAAAGCCTTGTGAGTGGATTTGGTATACAGAAAGTGAAAGAAGCCCATCATATATATATTTATATCAAAAGAATGTGTTATAATACTATTCCACATATACAATAACAGCCATACCAACAATCCAACATATCACCATCATCAGCTGCCTCACAGATATCATTATGGTTTCGACACCTGGTCAGTACCATTCAATCTGGCAGTGTCAACAGCACTAAAATAAATGTTGTTTGGGAACAAACAAACCAAAGAAACCACAATATTCAAACACATTTACCCTATGTACATCCGTATCGATAAATAAATTCTATAAGTAAATTACTACCAACTCTTAAATATGTAACTAAACAGTGACCAATCCATTAAGTCATACAGAAATTATAATCCCTACCGTCTTCCATAGAATAATATAAAAGTTAATGCCTAATGACCACATTCATTCAATCAATCAATTTATAGATAGGATTAAACGCTAACTTTAATAATGCTACAGCAAAGAAACACATGAACCAATGTACATCATATGTATATATATATATATCTATATATCGCGAATTCTCCCCATATATCTATGTATCTGTGTCTGTGTTTATCTCCCCCCCTCCACCACTTGATAACTGGTATTGGTGTATTTATGTCCCTGTAACTTTGCAGTTCGGCAAAAGATATCGATAAAAATAAAAAAAGTACCTGGCTCGATACATTTGACTATAAATTGTTCAAGGCCACAGTCTAATGGCTGAAACAAGTCAAAGATAAAAGGCAAGTTTAATGGTAGAACTCATGAAGAGAGCCCCAAGTTTGACTCCTTTTAGATGTTTTCTCAGCAATATCATTTTCACATGTACCAAAATAACTAACTTGTGAGCAGTTAACTTTGGAGATATTTTCTACATCTTTGACATAAGTTATGAATATGAATAACTTTTAAATCTTTGGCATTCAGGTTGTTTTGTGAAATGTCATCCTCTTTTATTCATATCATCATCGTCGTTTAATGTCCATTTTCCATGCTGGCATGGGTTGGACGGTTTGACTGAGATCTGAAAAACCAGCGGCTGCACCAGGCTCCAATCTGATCTTTCAGTGTTTCTATGGCTTGATGCCCTTCGTAACACAAACCACTCCAAGAGTGTTGTGGGTGCATTTTGCGTGCCACCGGCACAGGAGCCAGTCAGGTGGCAATGGCATCAACTACATTTGGATGGTGCTTTTCACCTGCCACTGGCATGGGAGCCAGTCGAAGGGCACTGGCATCGACCACATTCAGATGGTGCTTTTTACGTGCCACCAGCATAGCTTTGAGATTTCGATGATGGGATAGTTTCTTTTTAGAATGACACGGTAGGGTAAGTGTGAGAAGCCAGATCTGGCTAAACTGGACATAAGGCAGAATATTTGGGTCTGATATAGCTGGTTTAAATTTTAAAGGATTAACTTGTGCGGATCACTATAATGTTTAGTGATGCTGGCTCATCAGGGATGCAATACAATAAAATGTAGAGAAACCTTGAATAATTAATCTGAGAGATTTTTATTGTTTTAACCCCAATAAAATGGTTTATTTAGAACTTCACTCATTTAATTCTCTCTAGAGTCAATCCTTCAAAATGGTTCAGTGGGGATTTAGACACACCAATACCGGTTGCCAAGCAGTGATGTGTGAGTCTGTCGCCCACCACTGCTTGACAACCGTGTTGGGCAACAGACTCACACACATAGATATACACAAATTTAGATATATAAAAATTATAAATATCATTACAATACAATAGTGTTATTTTCCAGCTAAATAAAGCATCATAAAGGTAGAATTATAAATAGGAAATAATGGCACAACAAGGCATCAATGTTTGCTGGAAATAGCAGTCGATAACCGTACAACGATATGTAAAGCTTCATATATATATATATATATATATATATATATATATATATATATTAAATTAGAGATAAAACCAATTAGGCAAATCATACAATGAAAAACTTAAGCCAATACATAAGATTATTTAATTTATATTATTTAAATATATAACAAAATTATTAAAAAAATATAATTAATATAACACTATTTTTTAAAATAATTTTGTTATATATTTAAATAATATAAATTAAATAATCTTATGTATTGGCTTAAGTTTTTCATTGTATGATTTGCCTAATAGTGGTTTTATCTCTAATTTAATATAATTTAATTTTTTACTATAAAATTGGATTCAATACTAAATCTGATTTTTCCCTGTAAGTTTGGATTTATTCCCTAATATTTATTATATATATATATATATATATATATAAGACAAAATGAGATAACAAAGCCAAGGCTATGAGGAGTTTTCAGGACATTTATAAAGAAAAAAGATATAGATATAGTCTTACACCTGTTTCTGGGATATTATGTATATTTCTCCTCTTTTCTCTCCTCCATACACACACAAGCATGTATCTGACTCATACATTGTTCGCTTTCCAGACATTTCTACATTACTGCATGTACTTTATATGCACTTTCTGACAAGTTTTGGTGCACCTGAGCACTGTATACAATAATTTCATTATTATATTATATATTTGTCTAATATATATATGCTTGCTAATTCAGGACCCACGCCATTAGACTCCTCACTCGAATCACTATCAAAACTATGGACTCTTTGGGTCTTCTAGATACCAATACCTCTTGTATATATCATCATCATCATAATTGTTTAACGTCCGTTTTCCATGCTAGCATAGGTTGGATGGTTCGACTGGGGTCTTGGAAGCCAGGAGGCTGCACCAGGCTCCAGTCTGATCTGGCAGTGTTTCTACAGCAGGATGCCCTTTGTAATGCCAACCACTCCGTAAGTGTAGTGGGTGCTTTTTACGTATCACTGGCACAGGGACCAGAGGAGGCCATAATCGGTTAGAATAAGTCCTGGGGTCAATTTGTTTGACTAAAGGCAGTGCTCCAGCATGGCCACAGTCACATGACTGAAACAAATAAAAGAATAAAAGAATATAGTGTAAATATGTGTGTGTGTGTATATATATATATATATGTATATATATGATAAACTTCTTTATATATATGTGTGTGTGTGTACCTTTGACCTGTCATCACATGATGGTTGTTAACGAGTATCATTATCCTCACAAGCAGCATTGTTTGTTTTTCTAGTCTTCCATGGAATAACAGGGGGGAAATATTACCTTGCTTGGAGATAGATGAGGGTTGGTGACCGGAAGGGCATCGACCTCTAGAAGATGTGTCACAATATACTCTGCATGACTTGTCCAACAAGTCCAGTGAAGAGGATGATATATTTATACATATATATATATATAATTAGAGAGAGAGAGTGAGAGATATTCCTCTTCTTTTACTCTGCATATTTCCCATGTTTTATTGATTTCTGTTCGTAACAATACTTTACAGTGTGTCTGTCATACTTTTCACTCAATAAAGGTCTTTTCCACTGATCTAGGTGCATGTGATGCGCGTATATGTATATATATATTCTTCTTTTCTTTTACTTGTTTCGGTCACTTGACTGTGGCCATGCTGGAGCACTGCCTTTAGTCGAGCAAATCGACCCCAGGACTTATTCTTTGTAAGCCTGGTACTTATTCTATCGTTCTGTTTTTGCCAAACCGCTAGATTACGGGGGACATAAACACACCAGCATTGGTTGTGGGGACACACATACACACACACACACACACACATATATATATATATATAATTTTAATCCAAACGGGAAACAAAAAAAACAACAACAATGGAACAATTACAGTATTATTATTAATAGGCGCTCAGGAAATGGAAGCAGGGGGGTATGATATATATATATATATATATATATATATATATATATATATATATATATACAGGGTGTCCCAAAAAAATGTATACACACCTTAAATAATTTGTTATTCTTTGTAAGCCTAGTACTTATTCTATCGTTCTCTTTTGCTGAACCACTATGTGTATACATTTTTTTTGGGACACCCTGTATATATATATATATATACATATATATATATATGTATATATATATATATATATATATATATATATATATATATATATAAACCACATGGGAATCGTCGATATTTTTCCTCCATCTTCTTTTTCTCTTGGACTTCTCTCCATCTCCTGTTTCTGAAGAAGAGCATTGTGTTCGAAATGTAAAGCTATCTTTCTTTCCATTCCCTGAGTGTCTGCTAATACTTTGCATGTACCATGTCCTTATCTTGTGTTGGTTCTTCGATTTTTTAAAATTTATTATATATTTATATATATATATATATATACACATACACGACGGGCTTCTTTCAGTTTCCGTCTACCAAATCCACTCAATGCTGTGGTCGGCCCGTGACTATAGTAGAAGACACTTGCCCAAGGTGTCACACAGTGTGACTGAGCCTGGAACCATGTGGTTGGAAGGCAAGCTTCTTACCACACTACCACGCTTGCACACGCACACATACACACTGCAGTCCGACGATGGGTTAACTGGCCGAAACTTCGAAGTCGCTGTCAGAAGTAATATTTTTGTTTAAGAAGGAATTCGTATTCCACAGAAGCGTAGAGTAACCCATCAGATTAATGTAGAATTATTTTTTATCATAAATGAACATAAAAACGTGTGTGCGTATAAACATATATCTAAATAACTATACATGTATTCACACACATGTATACATATACACCCGCATTATATATATATAATTCCTTTTTTTCTGTATAATTTCCATGTTCTATTGATTATATATATATCTCTGTACCCTACAGAATCTCTCTCTTTACACCTATTTACACGGTAGAGGTCTTTTCCACTGAACTGGGTGTATATATGTGTATATATAATTGTATATTTTCCCCGTGTTACCTCGTTTTTTTTTTATCTTTATTTCATATAAACACTTTGTTCCCATTTGCTTGTTTCTGACTCCATTTAACCCCCATCCCTTCACCTGTCACTCACTAATTCAAAGACTCATTCTCTTTTATTCTTTCACTCATTCATCGTTTTTTTTGGTTTTTCGTCTTTTTTTTTCCCTCCGCTTCTCAACTCACTCCTTCCACGACTCTCTCTTCTACATACACATCCTCTGTATATATTATCTGCCGTCGTCTTCCTTGAAGTCTGTTGATTCAACTAATTTTTCTCCCTCTCTCCCTCGTTCATGTACTTTACCCCGCCTCCCATTAATTTCTAACAGCACGCTCTCTTTAATACATGCCATCTTTCTCTCCCCCTCCTTACACTCCTTTCTATATCCTACTCTTAGTGTTGTTACTCTCTTCATTCTTCCGACTCCCCCTCTCTCTTACTGTCTAGCTACCCCTCTCCTTCTACTCCAGTTTTTCATGTTTTTCCACTCACACTCAACATCTTTCTACTTTCTCCATTCAATCATTCCTATCATCTCAACCTCCTCCTCCTCATTAAATCATCTGCTTTTCTCCCTCCATCTCTCTCTTAGCCTTTCACTCTGTCTCCTCCTTCTCTCTCTGTCTTTCTATCCCATTCTCTATGTATTTATGTATGTATGTGTATATATATATATATATATATATATATATATATATATACCTTTCTCTCTCTCCCTTGTACATTGTCAGTGTTGTCTGTTTTACTGTATTATCATCAATACGTCATTGTGTTCACACGACATTAAACGAATAAACGAAAACAGTGCAATAATCCACTTGCCCATATTGATCACGCTAGCAAGTGATCTTTCTAACCTTCACTCATACAAGCCATCGAGGTAGCCACTTCGCAGTCACCGAACGTGCTAGAAATAGCAGCCGCATCTCCATCAAACGACACCCTACTGTCTTAAAAATAATGGCTCATTGAATAAAGTGGTCCTAGATGCAATATCGCAGAATAGATAACTTTATAGCCGCCGCTGCGATACCCTTTGATCATAGGTTGGCACAATCAAGGCTGGCTTAGGGTTAAACAGCAACAACTCTCGTTTCAACTCGCTCTCATCTCATTTCATTTCTTTGTTATTTCACTTCATCTCGTTGTTGAAACGATGTAGAGGCATCTGTATTGTTCTTGTTGAAGTTCCACTATCATTTTCGTATTCGACTTAATCGTCATTCGTGGTCAATATATAATATGATCATCGCTGTCACCATCATTGCTCAGCGACGTTCACCTTCGTCGTCAGCATCATTACCACCACCACCACTACCATTATTCAACGACATACATCATCATCATCATCGCCAGTCAAAATCATTATTGTTCTTCATTATCATTATGCTCTCCCCTCCTCCCACCACCATTCCCGTATCACCACCACCATCATCATCAAGTGTCATACCCCCTCCTCCTTCCCGCCATCCCATCACTCATTAACTTTATTCCCACCACCAACCATCATCACTCATCTATCTCTATTACCTCTGCTACCACTTGTCAGCAATATAAACATCGTCGTCATCATCATCATTGCTGTTATCAACTTATCTGACTCTCATCCTCTTTTATTTGCCACTTTCATTCAATCATTTGTCTTTTCTTTCTTTCTTAAGTATTTCTCCTCCAATTTTTCTTAATTTCTTCACTGATATTCAGCAAGTGTTTCATCGTTTGGGTTCGTTTCTGTTTCCCGTCGTCGTCGTTGTCATCATCATCGCTATCGTCATTGCTGTTATCACTTCTATCGTTATCGACATCATTGCTATAATCATCCGTTTTCTTCATCATCGCCTTCGCCGTCGTCACCACCATCACCACCATTATCGCTTCCATCATCGCTATCACACTCTCCGCCGCCATCATCATTGGAACGTCACAACCTATTTTGATTCTCCTTCATTCAGAATGAATTTACTGCGCTGTATCTCAATAATTTTGGACACAGCATGAATGTCACAACGTCATATTTCAATGTGTTACCCTACAATAATAATAATAGTGACGATGATGATGATAAATAGCCATTGTCGTCGTCGTCGTCGTCATCATCATCATCCTAATTGTCATGTATCAATTCTGGTCATGTGTTTCTCTTCTTGCATTCTTCATCCTTCTCTCCCCCTTTCTCCCTCTATTTTTTCATTCTTTTTATTCCCTTATGATTCTTCTCTCTCCTTTTCTACTCTCTTTCGCTATCTTTCTCCCACTCTCACCATTATTGTTTCTTTTCATCATTCCTCCCACCACTCCCTTTGCCGCTCGCCTCTCTCTTTTCCTCCACCCCTGTTTAGCCTCCTCACCGATCCAATGAAGAAGTCTCAACGCTGTTGCTCAGCATGTTAGAAATAGCAGTTAAATCTCCCTCAAATCATACCTCAACATAACAAATGGAATGTCACATTGGATAACGTACTTTTAGATTTATTATGGACGA
Organism: Octopus sinensis; assembly: GCF_006345805.1. Classification (NCBI taxonomy): domain Eukaryota; kingdom Metazoa; phylum Mollusca; class Cephalopoda; order Octopoda; family Octopodidae; genus Octopus; species Octopus sinensis. The sequence continues at coordinate 108,468,124 of NC_043001.1, read as the reverse complement.
ACAAATGCTGGCATGGTCGCAGCTTTATACACATGTACATATCACACACACACACACACACACACACACACATTTTAGTTTATGCTACCGTTTATAAAGATAGTACGTAATGTTTCAGTCAAAGGACTGTGGCCATACTGGGGCACTGATTTGAAGGGTTTTGGTTGAAGGAATTGAGCCCAGTACTTAATCTGTTGATCGCTTATGCTGAACTGCTAAGTTATGGGGAGGTAAATGAACCAACACTGATTGTCAAGAGGCGGTGGGGAACAAACATACACACACACACACCCTAATGGTTCCTTCAGGTCAATACTTGTGACTCACCTGAAGCACTGCAGCTCATTAGATTTGAATGGTGGCCAAAATTCGTGTTTTACTCTCTTACTTTCTCTCCATATATCAGACACATGCACAGACCTAAATACAAATGAAAAAATACATGTTAAGAACAGGATATCACCAAGGAGCGAAAAATATGTAAATGCACAACGAGA